>NC_084735.1:77019297-77144297 GCF_033978785.1 Entelurus aequoreus
CTGGGACTGCTGTGTTACCATGGCGATGCAGCAACTTTTTTTTAATTTTTAAAGGAAGACGTAAGAATAAAAATAAAATAGTTTGCACAGAGCAACAAAATTGCGAATTTCAATTTATGAGCTATGAAAAAAAAAAAGAATTGTGTAGCACAGTGTTTTTCAACCACTGAGCAGTCTGGTGTGCCGTGGGAGATTATCTAATTGCACCTATTTGGGTTAAAAATATTTTTTGCAAAACAGTAATTATAGTCTGCAAATGATGTGTTGTTGTTGAGTGTCGGTGCTGTCTAGAGCTCTGTAGAGTAACCGTGTAATACTCTTCCATATCAGTAGGTGGCAGCCGGTAGCTAATTGCTTTGTGGATGTCAGAAACAGCGGGAAGCAGCGTGCAGGTAAAAAGGTATATAATGCTCAAACCAAGAATAAACAAAAGGTGAGTGCCCCTAAGAAAAGGCATTGAAGCTTAGGAAAGGCTATGCAGAACGAAACTAAAACTGAACTGGCTACAAAGTAAACAAAAGCAGAATGCTGGACGACAGCAAAGACTTACTGTGGAGCAAAGACGGCGTCCACAATGTACATCTGAACATGACATGACAATCAACAATGTCCCCACAAAGAAGGATAAAAACAACTGAAATATTCTTGATTGCTAAAAACAAGTAGATGCGGGAAATATCGCTCAAAGGAAGACATCGAACTGCTACAGGAAAATACCAAAAAAAAGAGAAAAAACCACCAAAATAGGAGCACAAGACAAGAACTAAAACACTACACACAGGAAAAAAGCAAAAAACTCCAAATAAATCAGGGTGTGATGTGACAGGTGGTGACAGTACACCTACTTTGAGACAAGATCTATATTGATGCATGGTTGCATGGATCCACTTTAAAATCCTCCTCCTCACCCACAAAGCCCTCCACAACCAGGCCCCCTGCTACCTCACCAACCTGCTTCACCGCCATACCCCTTCACGCAGCCTCCGCTCCTCCGACGCCAACCTCCTCTCCCCACCACTCAGAACCAAGCTCCGGACCTGAGGTGATAGAGCCTTCTCCATCGCTAATCCCACCCTCTGGAACTCTCTCCCCAAACCCATCCGTGACTGCTCAGACATTCCTACCTTCAAAAGCCTTCTCAAAACACACCTATACCAAATAACATGTATTATCATTATTATGGTTGGTTATGGTTTAAATTAATATCCAACAATTGCGACAACGACTTTTTACTGTCAACTGAGTTTCGTTTTTGAATGATTTCTGTTGGTGGTGTGCCTTTTTCAACGCAAAAATGTGCCTTGGCTCAAAAGAGGTTGAAAAACACTGGTGTAGCAAGCATAGACATCTTATAAGTAGACGCAGCATTGGCTGCTGTGACGCGAGAAATTCGGCCGCCATCTTGAAGTGGTGATGAGGAGCCGGCGAGCAGCCGAAACTGACAGTTGACAGGTAGAAAACAAAGATGCCGGGCTGGTGTTCGGCGTTTTCCTGCTCAAATGAGCAAACTGTTGAAAATAGGAATCGGGGGATTACTTTTCACAAGTAAGATTTAAACGTTAACGTACTACTGGTTGTATTTTGTGAAAATAATATTACCACAGAGTTGAGAAGGAGCAAAGATCTTCAGTGGTACTGAAATAGTAGCCATAATAGAATTGCTTGTCAATTAAATTAATTACATTTAAAAATGTCATACTTGAATAACAAAGTTGAAATAAATGATGACGATAAAGATTGTACAAGCCAAATTGGTGGTTTTAGCTTATATAAAGACTTCCAGGTGTTAATATATGTTTATGTTTAAGTATTTGGCAGACGCTTTTATCCAGAGCGACATACATAAAAAATACATATAAAACAATCACTGTAAACATGATCATTTAAGGGAATAATGTAATACAAAAGATCAATTACAAAGTGTCAAGACAGAATAAACTCTCTGCTGCTGCAGCAACAGAGATACAGTTTATAAGATATATAGATATCTAATGTATTCATACATTGTTTATGTAGGATATACGCATGTATATATAACCTAATCATATTGTTACTTCAATTTAAAAATAGAAGACCGTTTTTTTTCCCTTCTCTGAGATTATATTCCCAGTTTTGATCTCGAACGTCTGGTCACTTATAGAATATAAGAATATTCTATTACTGTCAAGCAAACTATGAAAAATAAAACACGCCAAAACATGTGTCCTTTATCATAGCTACATGTATGACAAAAAAACACCGCGTGAAAATTAGTGGTATTCAGTGAGATAAGATTAATTAAATGCGCTGACAGTTCATTGAGTGGAGCGGATCACCACTCCAAGATGGCGGCCCCGCGTCTCGTCAGCGCCAGTAGGCAGTAGCGCTCGATGCTGCGTCTACTTATAAGATGTCTATGGTAGCAAGTGTGTGTCTTTTTACTGCAATTGTACTGGCTTTCAGGCTCACTAAACTACACTACCCATGATGCATTGCGACTTCCTTGGTTGTATGTCATCAGCATCGGCCGCGTCAAGCATGACTTAAAAATAACTGTTAAAAGGGTATTAGTATTTGTTTCCTTTTTCAACTCCATAAACCACATAGCGAGCCTCAAGAAAGTCAGTCCGTGCTGTACGACATGTCCTTCTAATCCGACAAAAACGACCTCACCAGGCGGCGAGGTCGCCCAAACTGAGCTAGCAACGATGCTACAAACACGAGTAGCTCGCTCTCCTGCTCGCTTGCTTGATTGACAGCTACTTCAAGTTTGAATTTAAACTTCTTCTTTTTTTAAACTCGCTGTTTCTCGACAATGAGAGACTATCATGGTGCTCCTGAGAGAAGGGATGTGTCCTGGACTGGATGAAGTTTTACTACGCCGCTTGCGAGACGCTCATATTAAAACAGGTTGGTGTATGGGCCTGCTCAGTGACGTAGTAGTGCAAGCATTCCTCTTAACTGAAAAGCTGAAATTAACGTGATTCTCCTTTTCTTGCTCCCACAGTGGAAGACCTGGTCTCGTCCAGCACTGAAGAGCTTGCAGAGAAATGTTCGGTGTCATACACGGTATTTAATGTCACATTTTAGAGGGAGAACATGACGGGTTTGCAGAGTAATTGTCCAACAGAGTGGTTCAAAATGACCAGAGGTGGGTAGAGTAGCCAGAAATGGTACTCAAGTAAAAGTACTGTTACTTTAGAGATTTATTACTCAAGTAAAAGTAAGGAGTAGTCACCCAAATATTTACTTGAGTAAAAGTAAAAAGTATGTTGTGAAAAAACTACTCAAGTACTGAGTAACTGATGAGTAACCTGTTCGTTTAATGATGACGGCAACAAATAATGCACAAAAACATAAAAATAGCAATGAGCAAATTCAGAGCCAGGAATATCTCTTAAGCAACTAAAACTTAGACTTAGACTTCCTTTTTATTGTCATTAAAATTTGAACTTTACAGTACAGATAAGAATGACGTTTCGTTGCATTAGCTCATGCTGGTGCAGGATAAAAAAGCAATAAGGTGCAGATATAAATAAATAAATAGGTTACTGTACAGATAAATATATTGCACTTTTTCATATGCATCCGCGTTTATGGATGTATGTTATATTGTCTTTTTTATTCCAGCGAGTTAATCCATTTTGGGGGGAGTTGAGGGGATAATTATGATGCGTTCAAGAGCAAACAATAATATATATTAAAGGCCTACTGAAATGAATTTTTTTTATTTAAACGGGGATAGCAGATCTATTCTATGTGTCATACTTGATCATTTCGCGATATTGCCATATTTTTGCTGAAAGGATTTAGTATAGAACAACGACGATAAAGATTGCAACTTTTGGTATCTGATAAAAAAAAGGCTTGCACCTACCGGAAGTAGCGTGACGTAGTCAGTTGAACATATACGCAAAGTTCCCTATTGTTTACAATGATGGCCGCATGAAGTGAGAGAGATTCGGACCGAGAAAGCGACAATTTCCCCATTAATTTGAGCGAGGATGAAAGATTTGTGGATGAGTAAAGTGCAAGTGAAGGACTAGTGGGGAGTTGAAGCTATTCAGATAGGGAAGATGCTGTGAGAGCCGGGGGTGACCTGATATTCAGCTGGGAATGACTACAACAGTAAATAAACACAAGACATATATATACTCTATTAGCCACAACACAACCAGGCTTATATTTAATATGCCACAAATTAATCCTGCATAAAAACACCTGCGTGTTTGTTATGCTAGCTCCTAGCTCCTCTGCTAGCTCCTAGCTCCATAGAACACGCCAATACAATTCAAACACCTGATCAACACACACAATCACTCAGCCCAAAAGACCGTTTACCTAACCCAAGGTTCATAAAGCTTATATATTTTTAAAAAGTTACGTACGTGACGCGCACATACGGTCAAGTTATCGAATGTTTAGCAGCCAAGGCTGCATACTCACGGTACCTGATATTCAGCTGGGAATGACTACAACAGTAAATAAACACAAGACATATATATACTCTATTAGCCACAACACAACCAGGCTTATATTTAATATGCCACAAATTAATCCTGCATAATAACACCTGCGTGTTTGTTATGCTAGCTCCTAGCTCCTCTGCTAGCTCCTAGCTCCATAGAACACGCCAATACAATTCAAACACCTGATCAACACACACAATCACTCAGCCCAAAAGACCGTTCACCTAACCCAAGGTTCATAAAGCTTATATATTTTTAAAAAGTTACGTACGTGACGCGCACTTACGGTACGGTACGTGTTATGCTAGCTCCTAGCTCCTCTGCTAGCTCCTAGCTCCATAGAACACGCCAATACAATTCAAACACATGATCAACACACACAATCACTCAGCCCAAAAGACCGTTCACCTAACCCAAGGTTCATAAAGCTTATATATTTTAAAAAAGTTACGTACATACGCAAAAAAAAGCCAAAGCTGCATACTCACAGTAGCACGTCTGCGTCTTTGTCATCCAAATCAAAGTAATCCTGGTAAGAGTCTGTGTTGTCCCAGTTCTCTACAGGCGTCTGTGTATCCAAATCAAAAGTCCTCCTGGTTAGAGTCTCTGTTATCCGAGTTCTTCCATCTTGACTGCATCTTTCGGGAATGTAAACAAAGAAGCGCCGGCTGTGTACTGTTGTGGCTGACTACGTTCGAAAAATACGTCCATTTCGCACCGACAACTTTCTTCTTTGCTTGCTTGGCTTCCTTCTCCATAATGCAATGAACATGATTGAAACAGATTCACGAACACAGATGTCCAGAATACTGTGGAATTATGAAATGAAAACAGAGCTTTTTCGTATCGGCTTCAATGTGGAAGGCATACCCGTGTTCGCCGGGCTACGTCACACGCATACGTCATCCTCAGAGGCGTTTCGAACCGGAAGTTTAGCGGCAAATTTAAAATGTCACTTTATAAGTTAACCCGGCCGTATTGGCATGTGTTATAATGTTAAGATTTCAACATTGATATATAAACTATCAGACTGCGTGGTCGGTAGTAGTGGGTTTCAGTAGGCCTTTAAATAATAATACATTAACATAAAAAAAATTAAGGCAAATTGAGCCACAATAACTTAACAGCACCATTGGCTCAGTAGGCAGAGATTACAAAGGAAAATAAAAAGTTAGCCTTTACGCAAACCATAAACTGATAATTTTTGAATGAAAGAAACTGCTGTTCTGAATGTGTCCAATGGATGTCGCAATAGCAATTATTTGTGTCTTTGTAGATGATACTACATATGTACCAGTGACGTGCGGTGAACTATACACCAGGTGAGGCATAGATACTATAGGACAGTGTTTTTCAACCACTGTGCTGCGGCCGTGAGATACAGTCTGGTGTGCCGTGGGAGATAATCTAATTTCACATATTTGGGTTAAAAAATTTTTTTGCAAACCAGTAATTATAGTCTGCAAATTAAGTGTTGTTGTTGTTGTTGAGTGTCGGTGCTGTCTAGAGCTCGGCAGAGTAACCGTGTAATACTCTTCCATATCAGTAGGTGGCAGCCGGTAGCTAATTGCTTTGTAAATGCAGGTAAAAAGGTGTCTTATGCTTAAACCAAAAATAAACAAAAGGTGAGTGCCCTTAAGAAAAGGCATTGAAGCTTAGGGAAGGCTATGCAGAACGAAACTAAAACTGAACTGGCTACAAAGTAAACAAAAAACAGAATGCTGGATGACAGCAAAAACTTACTGTGGAGCAAAGACGGCGTCCACAATGTACATCCGAACATGACATGACAATCAACAATGTCCACACAAAGAAGGATAAAAACAACTGAAATATTCTTGATTGCTATAACAAAGTAGATGCGGGAAATATCGCTCAAAGGAAGACATGAAACTGCTACAGGAAAATACCAAAAAAAGAGAAAAAGCCACCAAAATAGGAGCGCAAGACAAGAACTAAAACACTACACACAGGAAAACAGCAAAAAACTCAAAATAAGTCACGGCGTGATGTGACAGGTCGTGACAGTACACCTAGTTTGAGACAAGAGCTATATTGATGCATGGTTGCTTATGGTTTATAGTCATATCCAACAATTGCGACAATGACTTTTAACTGTCAACTGAGTTTATGATTTCTCCCGGTGGTGTGCCTCCGGATTTTCTCAACGCAAAAAATGTGCCTTGCCTCAAAAAAGGTTGAAAAACACTGCTTTAGGAAATGTTTTTCTTTTCTTTTTTTATTTAAAGTCATATGTGCAGCTCTAATCACTGTTGATTTAGGTTGCACATTAAAGTAACAGGAAAAAGAAGGGAGTTATTCGCTTTCATAAAAACGTTATCATAATGATTTTATGATATGATAAATGGGTCCAAAAAGTATTTGATAAAGTTGTTATTAAATACAGTTTGGTCCCATTTGCTTGAGTGTATCTTACCTTTTCTGTATTTGTATCGGAAGCAGCAAGTGGCTAGAGTGTCCGCCCTGAGATGGGTAGGTTGTGAGTTCAAACCCCGGCCGAGTCATACCAAAGACTATAAAAATGGGACCCATTACCTCCCTGCTTGGCACTCAGCATCAAGGGTTGGAATTGGGGGTTAAAGGCCTACTGAAATGAATTTTTTTTATTTAAACGGGGATAGCAGATCTATTCTATGTGTCATACTTGATCATTTCGCGATATTGCCATATTTTTGCTGAAAGGATTTAGTATAGAACAACGACGATAAAGATTGCAACTTTTGGTATCTGAAAAAAAAAGGCTTGCCCCTACCGGAAGTAGCGTGACGTAGTCAGTTGAACATATACGCAAAGTTCCCTATTGTTTACAATGATGGCCGCATGAAGTGAGAGAGATTCGGACAGAGAAAGCGACAATTTCCCCATTAATTTGAGCGAGGATGAAAGATTTGTGGATGAGTAAAGTGCAAGTGAAGGACTAGTGGGGAGTTGAAGCTATTCAGATAGGGAAGATGCTGTGAGAGCCGGGGGTGACCTGATATTCAGCTGGGAATGACTACAACAGTAAATAAACACAAGACATATATATACTCTATTAGCCACAACACAACCAGGCTTATATTTAATATGCCACAAATTAATCCTGCATAAAAACACCTGCGTGTTTGTTATGCTAGCTCCTAGCTCCTCTGCTAGCTCCTAGCTCCATAGAACACGCCAATACAATTCAAACACCTGATCAACACACACAATCACTCAGCCCAAAAGACCGTTCACCTAACCCAAGGTTCATAAAGCTTATATATTTTTAAAAAGTTACGTACGTGACGCGCACATACGGTCAAGCTATCAAATGTTTAGCAGCCAAGGCTGCATACTCACGGTACCTGATATTCAGCTGGGAATGACTACAACAGTAAATAAACACAAGACATATATATACTCTATTAGCCACAACACAACCAGGCTTATATTTAATATGCCACAAATTAATCCTGCATAAAAACACCTGCGTGTTTGTTACGCTAGCTCCTAGCTCCTCTGCTAGCTCCTAGCTCCATAGAACACGCCAATACAATTCAAACACCTGATCAACACACACAATCACTCAGCCCAAAAGACCGTTCACCTAACCCAAGGTTCATAAAGCTTATATATTTTAAAAAAGTTACGTACATACGCAAAAAAAAGTTGCGCACATACGGTCAAGCGATCAAATGTTTAGAAGCCAAAGCTGCATACTCACAGTAGCACGTCTCCGTCTTTGTCATCCAAATCAAAGTAATCCTGGTAAGAGTCTGTGTTGTCCCAGTTCTCTACAGGCGTCTGTGTATCGAAGTCAAAAGTCCTCCTGGTTAGAGTCTCTGTTATCCGAGTTCTTCCATCTTGACTGCATCTTCCGGGAATGTAAACAAAGACGCGCCGGCTGTGTACTGTTGTTGCTGACTACGTTCGAAAAATACGTCCATTTCGCACCGACAACTTTCTTCTTTGCTTGCTCAGCTTCCTTCTCCATAATGCAATGAACATGATTGCAACAGATTCACGAACACAGATGTCCAGAATACTGTGGAATTATGAAATGAAAACAGAGCTTTTTCGTATTGGCTTCAATGTGGAAGGCATATCCGTGTTCCCCGGGTTACGTCACGCGCATACGGCATCCTCAGAGGCGTTTCGAACCGGAAGTTTAGCGGCAAATTTAAAATGTCACTTTATAAGTTAACCCGGCCGTATTGGCTTGTGTTATAATGTTAAGATTTCATCATTGATATATAAACTATCAGACTGCGTGGTCGGTAGTAGTGGGTTTCAGTAGGCCTTTAAATCACCAAAAATGATTCCCGGGGGCGGCACCGCTGCTGCCCACTGCTCCCCTCACTTCCCAGGGGGTGAACAAGGGGATGGGTCAAATGCAGAGGACAAATTTCACCACACCTAGTGTGTGTGTGACAATCATTGGTACTTTAGCTTTAACTTTAACTTTAACAGACAGCGTGGCGAAGTGGGTAGAGTGGCCGTGCCAGCAATCGGACGGTTGCTGGTTACTGGGGTTCAATCCCCACCTTCTACCATCCTAGTCACGTCCGTTGTGTCCTTGGGCAAGACACTTCACCCTTGCTCCTGATGGCTGCTGGTAGCGCCTTGCATGGCAGCTCCCGCCATCAGTGTGTGAATGTGTGTGTGAATGGGTGAATGTGGAAATACTGTCAAAGCGCTTTGAGTACCTTGAAGGTAGAAAAGCGCTATACAAGTATAACCCATTTATCATTATTTATTATTTATAACAGCTATCCTCCATGAAAACGTGCTTTGTATGATCACATTCATATTGTCCCAGAAAATCCGGGAGGGTTGGCAAGTATGATCTATGTGCACACAAACATATTATTCTCCCAAGTTTTAATGGTGTCAGATAATGTCTGTGCTATACACACGCGGCAAGTTAACTTTCGGTCTTGATCTCTGCCAAGGCTTGGCAGCAAGGGAAACAAAAGCATGTGACAAGTGCAACCATTTTAGAGAAGGCTGCGGAATTAAGACAGCTCGGTCTCCCCTCCAGCGCTGCTATTGCTATTGTTTGTACTTACTCCTTTGTATAGAATAAATTGTTCATCTTTAATTCTAGTCACATCTCATTATTTAGGCAGCCTTAGGCCCCTTCTACACTAAGGTTATCCAGGGTAAATCCACTTAACCTTATCCATGTCCGCACACACACACACACACACACAATGGTCGTTTAAGACACCCCCCTCCCTGCCCCCCCTCCCCTCCATCGGCGCAACGCGACCTGGTACGCATGCGCGAAAGTGTATTCTTACCCTGTGTTTCAATGTAGACTATTGCCACATTTCTTTTAACAGTAAATCTTGCTTGCCTCACCATCAGCAGCTGTTAGACTATTGTAGTGAATCACACCTGAGCCATCATACATGAATCATATCTTTAATGGACATGTGAAAGTTAACCATGTAATAAAGAGCATTTTACAACAATCATAGATAGCTGTTCAGGAAATTGGCGGTCGTACTTGACGGTCGCAACCACTTCATGGTTTCACGATAGTTATGGAGTACCAAACAAGACGTTGAGTAATCGCTCGACATACATCACGGACAATAACTAGTAATAGTCTGCTTTGCCAGTCCAAATGTATTCGCTGGTTTTCGTAGTCTTCCCTCGTCCACGGGAGCCCGCATTGTTGTTGTCTCTCTTTCGACAAATGGACAAAGTTTTTCACTAAGTAGAATCACAGCTGACCTGGACATTCGAAAGTTCTCTTGCCGTTCCTGTGGCACAACACACTCGTTGACAAACATATCCCACCAGGCTGCCGATCTTCCAGGCCTTAACCAAAACCGTCGCTCAACCGTCTAATGTTGCCGTCTGAGATGTGTTGTATCCGAAAAAGCTGCAATCGCGCGTTTGCTTCTCTTAAGGTATTCTTGTGTGATTTCCACACGGGAATGTCTAGATGACTCACCTCCATCTTTCTGACGTCACTTCCTCTCCGAACTCCGTTTGTAAACGATCAATGAGTCCATACAAAGCTAATAGCCCGAGATTAAATAAATAGATGGCGCATTACTTGTGTAAAAAATTGTCCGAGGAGGGGGGCCTTAAACGCTGGTTTAGTGTGGCTGAAACGGGGGCTTAGGCTAAATAATTATTCATTTAAGGGGTTATCCGGCTTAGTGTAGACATAGCCTTAGAAATGAAGAATCTGGTAGAACTCTTCCCTGGAAAAGGGAGGGTACTGCTCCGCCAAGTCAACTACAAAATCGGTTATGTTTTGGATGATTTCTTTTTTTTGTTCCCAAAACACTCAAGTTGAAGTACCGCTGTACAATGAAACAAGAAAATATGAATTAAACAACACCAATTATTTTGGTTTGATTTTTGTCCGATTTCAAGTAAATACATACCCAGTATCGCTGATAAGATACATTTTACTTTCACTTTTTAAGCCCAATAAATGATCAAGTGATTTAAAAAAAAAAATTATTAATTAACACAAAGTGTTTTTAATCAACACAATTATAATGAATTTACCAATATTTAACATAGCTATACCAGCAAACATTTGTCTGAGCAAAATAAAGTCAATCGTGTAGTCGGACTTGTTTCAAACTCAAAGTGTCATGCAAATTTTGATTAAATCGGCTGCAGTTTTCTGACCTCAATGGGGTTTTTTTGCATGCGTGACCAGTGGACAAACTAACTGGTCAGAAAGCGTCAACTCGGTCGCTTGGATGGAGCCAAAAGAGCTGGGGGCAGTGTTGGGAAAGCACTATTCAACCCTCCCCCCTTGATAAAATGTCAGGTTTGGGAGGTCTCACATGGAGGAATATAGAAAACCGTAAAGGCAATATGAAATATTTGTGGCGCCTTAACCTTGCAGTTTGGATTATTAAAGGGTAAACATAGTTGTTTGTCGCAGAGACAATGACCACAACTATCCAAATAAAACTTGTATTTTTAGGATATATTCTAGGGTTTGCTTTTTGACCTCTTCTACTCACACAAATATTCATAACCTCTCCCAAAGTGCTGCGCTGGGCCTTGTTTCATGATTACGGGTGCTCTTACATTTCAGAAAAAGTTTGTTGGGGGAACTATTTATGATGAAGTTTACGCTCTGCAGCCCGTGAGGTCAGGCTGAGATTTTATTTTTCAGCATCTCTCCTCGCTGCAAATGATGAAAGAGCAAAAGGGCTTGCATGTCTTGGTGGGTTCAAGCTACTAATGAATGCTATAAATCAGGGGTGTCCAAACGTTGCCCTTTTAAGGGCCGCTACAACAAATCGAAGCATGCGAGCGCCATTTTGATATTTGGAATTTAGAAAACAGGCTAAAACCAATCCAACGTTGTTACTCTAGAAGTGTGTGTATATGTATGTGTCTATATATATTAGAGCTGTCAAAGATAACGCGTTAAATTTAAAGTTAAAGTACCACTAGGTGTGGTGAAATTACCCTTGTTCCACCCCCTGGGAGATCAGGGGAGCAGTGAGAAGCAGCGGTGGCAGCGCTCAGGGATAATTTGGTGATTTAACCCCCAATTACAACCCTTAAAGCTGAGTGCCAAACAGGGAGGTAATGGGTCCCCTTTTTATAGTCTTTGGTATGACTCGGCCGGGGTTTGAACTCATGACCTTCCAGTCTCAGGGCGGATACTCTAACCACAAGGCCACTGAGCAGGCAATTTAACTATAGCCAAGTTAACTATACATTTCAATAACGGCACTAATTTTTTTAACAGGCGATTTACACACACGCGTCCTTTTTGACCCTTGGGCCGTGCTGTAGCGGGGGACACTTGGCTGCAGTTCACTAGTTAGTGATGAGCCACAAGCGGGAAAATAGCGAGCAGAAATGGACAACGAAAAGGGGATATTATGGTAACATCAGGTTCAAAGCCATGGCAAGTTGTTCTCTTGACAAGAAAGGACTATTTTTCACCATGAGACGAGGCGACATCACTGCAGCAAATGCCTGCTGTGCATTCGTTCAGAGGTGGGTGGTGCTTGCACAGTTGAGGTGCTGTCATAACATAAAATGTAGATTGTTACTTTGACTGCTTTAGTAAGTAAGATGACATAAAAGCTCAACAGAAAAGAAAGACCGTAGGCAGGACGTTGATTGCAAACAGTCGATCCGACATCAAAACATGTCAACACTTTCTGAAAATAATCACACTCTTTTTTTCAAAATAAAAGCGCTATGCTATACATCCGCTTTATCTACATTAACAAAATAAAAATATTTAGCTTTATGATCATGCTTTGTCAAAGATGTTTTGTAATTTTATTGTGATATTCGCACCAAAAAATACTAGTGCGTCAGTTGAGGCATATGCTGTGTGAAAAAAGACGGCACCATTGCAGCAATACTACTTTGTTTAAGGAAACACTAGATTTTTGTTCTTTTATTTAGTGCTGTATTGATCCAATGTTGTGCAGGTGTACCTAATTTAGTGACCGGCTGAATCTATATACTGTGAATCAGTGTTAACTTTGTTGACTAAAACTGTTTGTCTTTGTGATCGACAACGACTTACTTTGACGAAATTAGGATGATAACGATTGACTAAAACAATGACAAAATTAATTGATAATATAGTCAACGAATAAAAACGAGACTAAGATTGACAGACAATATCCAAATATATTTGATTTTGTCTGTAGGTGGGTGTGAGAAAATAGCCAATCACAGTTGCATGTGGGACAGGGGCGGGTGGAAAAGCACAAAGGGTATCCAATCAGAACTAGCAACTTTTAAATTGACACTGTTTTGATTGTTCACCTGGAAAACAAGACGCAATACAAGACGTCAATACAATGTCTTCTACACTCAAAAGAAAGAGAAGAGAAGTCATGGACGCACAAATTCTAAAGCCTAAATTTGTATAACCCATTTACTTCTCATTTGTAGCAGTAGACAACAAAACAACTTGTAAACCTTGTGGCTTAATTTTCTCGGGTAAAAGTACAACCCAACTTGAAGCACCATCTGCAAGCTAACCATCGGGACGTCTAGGCAACAGTAAGTAGGCCAAAGCTAATATTTGGAAAAATCTCATACTGTACCGAATCACTGTTACTATTAAAGATGATAGAGCAGGAGCGAGGTCGCTTAAATCATGTCCACTTGTCCGAAAAATACTTACTTAAAAACAAACTACTTTTGTAGTACGCCATGATGCCGCGATTTTACCCGCCAATATAATAAGCAAGATACCTGAACAGTGCACTTTATGATATATATCCTCACCACACTGTTCGGATATTAATTGCACAACTTGACAACCCAAAAGAAGATATTTGTCATTTTTCAAGCTAATAACAAGAAAGACAGCCATGTGAGACATACAGTATTGGTCTTTAACACTGGTTGCTGTATTTACACGGGACGGTGACCAAGAAGATGCAAATTATTATGCACTCAGTGTAGTTATACACAATATAGAATAAAACTAGTTAATTTCTTCATATGACCATAAACATGCACACATATTTTCATGCACTGTACACTGGCGCTGAGTGTTCTTTTTTGAACACACTATAGATCAGTGATATTTTTTTATTGTCATAATTGTCCAAATAGATGGTAGACCTTCATGATAAAATGTACACATTACATTTTAATAATGGAACAGAAAGTAGTTACAATGTTATTTTACATAATATAAAACATATGATTTCTCTAGGTTATGTACTCCAAATTGCCACAATTCATGTGTACAACTTTGTATGTAAATAATGTAACACTGAATTATAGCAACTCTCAATACATTCTTAATTTTAAGGTTGAGTGGCAAATACATGTTTATGTTCCGTTTCCCTTATTTCCTGTTAAATAAATACTATTATTTTAATACAAGTGTACGCATTGTGCATAATTTAATTTTACCATCCGCTCAGAGCAAGTGAATACGTTGTACCCCGCCGTGCACCTAGCTCTACCCAGCCAGTTTGCTTAATAAAATTGTGGACGATCTGCTCGACAATTTTTATAATACACTCTCTTGAATTCACTTTCGGAAATTAACCCAATAAAAGTCTGAGGCTTAAATTAGTCTCTTAGTCTGAATTGATTCTGAAATAATGTGATGCACCATATTCAGATTTATTGAAATGCATCTGTTATGCAGAGTTGATTTAATAAGTTGTAAAGTAATTGTATTTAACCTTAATAAACTGGATGGATGGATGGAAAAATGGTATTAAGACAACTTCGAAGATACTTTATACTTTATATTTTAGTCAACAAAATTTACTGCAATTCTAGTCGACTAAAATGTTGAGGAATTTGAGTAAAAAAAGACTAGAACTAAATACATTTAGATGACTAAAATATGACTAAAATCTATTTTTGTCAAAAGACTAAAACTAAATTAAAAACTGTTGGGCTATATTTTAACAGTATACATTTTCAAAAGATAAAATATGATGCTTTTGGAGAAATTGCAGAAAGTTGTTTATAAATTTGACTGTGAAGCAAAAATTACGCGCAATGTATCCCAAAGCATATCCAATAAATATTTTCTAGACCACAATAAATTATTGATTATTTTAGTAATCGAGTAATTTATCGATTAGTTTAATTTAGTAATCGAATAAAACAAAACATTTTTTAGCGTCAATCACTATTTTGAGGAAAATATTTGAAATTGAAAAAAATTCTGCCTTCTCTTCATTCTTTTTTTTCTAAATGCACATTAACATTGGGGAGGGAAAAAAAGCTCTTTGCAGTTCGCCACCACACAGATCACAGCACCCACACACCACCACTTTCATGTGCCGTATGTCCGCCTATTTTAATTTCCAGGCCCACCTGTGTGAAGTTGGCCTTTCTTAATCTGCAATTGCAAATATAAAAATAACACTGCTACTTTTGTGCCGTAAAAATTGTTGTTTGTGCTGTTACGGTTTAAGTAATTTTAAAATACATTTTCTGACTAAAGATGACATCCAGCCCCCCCCCCTTGTCAAAATCTCCCCAAATAAGTCCCATTTGTTTGTGCTGGTTTCTGCTGCAAACATTTTTGTTTAACAATTATATATTTTTTTGTTGTCATTAGTTTGGGGAGATTTTGACAAAAAAAACTATAAAACTTTATTAACATAAAAACTAAAGTAGTTAGACAAAATATTTGCATCACAAACAGCACAAACGTTTGGGACAAGTTTGCAGGTAGTTTGACAAGTTGGGGGTGGGGAGCAGGGGTGCTGGTTATGAATCGTAAAATGTTAACATAAAAACTAATAATATGACGAAAATGTTGCAGCACAAACCAATGGGACAAGTTTGGTGAGAGTTTGACATGGTTGTGGGCTGGTTATGAATAATAACATGTTTATAAGATAAAAACTTTAAATGTCAATAAAAACTACAATAGACAAAAAAAATTGCAACACAAGCATAGCACAAATTAATGGGACACGTTCAGGGAGGTTTTGACAAGGTGAGGGGCTGGTTATGAATAATAAGACGTGAGTCACATAAAAACTATTACAGACAAAAACTTTTTGCAGCACATATAAATGGCAGTGTTATTTTACAATTTGCAAGAATAAAAGGAGCCAATGTCACACAAGTGTTACATCTATTGGAGAAAAAAATGGTTCTGAATAAAATGGAGAGCCACCTTAGAGGTTCCCCTATGTAAAGAACATCTCAGAGTTTCACTACAATTTTTTTAGACTAAATCTTCTCTCGGCAACTGACCGAAAGGAAGATTTATGTTTAGAGAGAAAAAAAACCCTGTCTTCTGAGTCTGTGAACATTTCCACTAATTGGGACCCAGCAGATTTGCCAAAGTTGCCTGACTACTTTTCTACGTTTGGACTTTTATACAGAAAGTCCTATGTGACAGGAAGAAGAGTCTCATCAAAATACAAGTGGTCTTCTGCATTAAATGTGCTCCAATCCAGATAAAGCTGTCACTTCATGGTGTATATGTAATATGTGTGTGTGTGTGCGTGTAGGGTAGCTATAATGAACAAGTATATGTGCTACCTGTTAGCGACCATAGCACTGACCCCCTGCGCTCTAATGAGCATGTAGCCTAGCAGCGCTCGGCAGCTTGTACCCTGTAGCATTTATCCATTAATTAACCGCTTAAACTGGGTTCGTGAGTGACAGTGACTTCACATCCTACAAAAAGGTCAAATGTCATGGTTGTCTTTCAGGCTCTGCTAACAATCCGCAGAGTGCTGCTGGCACAGCACGCCGCCTTCCCGGTGTCGGGCGCCGATCTCTACGATGAACTGCTCAGCTCCACCGCCATTTTGTCCACTGGGAATCCCAAGTAAGAGAATTGTCATTATTTTGTATAGACGGGACTAAGACAGTTTTTTTTCCCACCATGATAGGTAAAGACGAGGTATTCTGCAGTGTGTGACGTATTAGCACCCGACACTCATCAGTCTAGCCCTGTTGTGTTGGATGCAAAGGTCATGTTTCTATTAGAGAGCCACATTATTTTGTTTTTAACACCTGTTTATTGGGTTTTTACAGACATACAATTGACAAAAGTAAACACAAATACTTCATAAGCTGTTTTCCCCGCGTGTGCGCGTGCGTGTGTGTGTAAATAATGATACTAAAAAAAAGAGAAAATAATAGTAATAACAATAATAATAAATAAATACAATAAAGAAAAAAGACAGAATAATGAAACACAGACAGCTGCCTTCCTGGATGGCTTTAGAGAGATATAACAAACACACACACACACACCTCAACCCTGCCCCCCCAACCCCGCCCACCTCAACCTCCTCATGCTCTCTCAGGGAGAGCATGTCCCAAATTCCAAGCTGCTGTTTTGAGGCATGTTAAAAAAAATAATGCACTTTGTGACTTCAATATGTCACATGGCAGTGCCATGTTGGCATTTTTTTCCATAACTTGAGTTGATTTATTTTGGAAGACCTTGTTACATTGTTTAATGCATCCAGTGGGGCATCACAACAAAATTAGGCATAATATAATGTGTTAATTCCACGACTGTATATATCGGTATCGGTCGATATCGGAATCGGTAATTAAGAGTTGGACAATATCGGAATATCGAATATCGGCAAAAAAGCCATTATCGGACATCTCTACCAAGTACAGGTCTAAGCTTAGGATGAATTTGCACTAACTATTGTGTTGTGTTGCTTCTTATTTGTAATTATTCAAAGCCGATTTGTTGTGTATGCAGCGGCAGTTGAACCGAATGTGACAGTGTGTCATAACTACCACGATCAGATGGATAAAAAAATACCGATAGCATTACCGTTAGCCCAGAAGCTTCACGGTCCAGGAGGACCGACCCAATTAGGAATCAGTACTCTGTATACTTCCCTAACTAGTAGTGTTCCTCGAGGTTCCATTTTAGGTCCTCTCTTTTTCATCATTTGGTTATTTAACTGGTGGCCCGTCAGTTCAGTTTATAAAACTTGTGAGAAATTCGACATTTTTGCAGCAGATTCTTAAAAACACTAAAGTGCTCTCATTGAAATGATCTCTTGACTAGCGTTTTTGCAGAAGATCCTAAAAATCAGCACAGCTCTCCTGTAACTCAAACAACTAAGAGACTAAAATCAAATGTCTACTGTAGAGGACGCTGGTTCTCTGAACTACACAGAATAAGACTAATAGTTAAGTGATAAGTCTGGTCCCCGGGGTCCTTAGCTTTCTGGAAATGTGGCCCCTAAAGAGGTTAGTTGAACATCCCGGCTTTTAGTCAAAAACTGCCACCACGTCAATATTGTTGTTCAGACTTGTGTCCCTATTTAATGTGTGAGACATTTAAATCCTTTTTTTTTTTTTTAGGTTGTAAGTATATTCCACAGCACGGCGCCCAATCAATCAAAGCGGTGTCATGTCAGCGTGCGTCAAATTGAATTTGCATCGAGCCGTGCCACTAGTAGAATATTCATCAGAGCGTTTCCACTGCATGTGTGCGTGCGCCATCATCCCCCGCACGACAGCGGAGCCTCCAAAGACTCCACTTTGTCCAATTGAGGCCCTTTAAAGCAGCTAAAACAACCACCACTGGCAACTAAATCTTTGAATGCATTTTTTTTTTTTTAAACGTTGGATTACGGAGTATCCTTCCTGTCGCTAACACTTTTACCTCCAGCAGGGCACACAAAGGCGCCTGAATTAAATTGTCATTATTGGTTTATTGTTACACTTTTTTAAGTCCTCTAGCTCAGCCTAAATGAGGCTGTGTTGTGGACTCAAACTGGGATGTAGCTTGGCTGCCCTCTAGTGGTAAAAACATAAACAGCCAGTCTTGTAGATTAAAAGCCTGTTGGATGTGTTTGGTGAGGCCACTCTATTAGGTACGCCTGCGCTACAAGTTCTCTATCAAAACTGATAATCCTTTGTTTTCATATATTTGATATTGTGGTTGTAGTTTGTACTGCATGACACTGATAGCTGCTTGAACAATTGTATTAACAGTACAATTATTAAAAATATCACTAAAGTAACATTATTATAACAAATTTAATTTTACTATGTATCAATTTTATTTCACCCCAGTTTTTGTCATTTTTTTAAAGTCATGTTATGAACCAATTATAACTTAGTGTTGCAGTACTGCTACCTCTAAAGCGGTGAGCAAGGCAGTACAAGAAGTAGCCGGTATTTTATTTTTTTCACATTCAAGTGTCAAGAATCAAACAACAAGATTACGGTATTTTTGAGCGTGTTCAAAAAGTAGCCTACTTATATACACACACTGAAACTTTCTAACCAAACTTTATTTAAAGACATAAATAAACAGATATAAAATGTACTTTATGTATTCATATTTACCAGTCTGTCCTAAGAAAGCACAGTCTGTAAGGTCAATGTGTAGAAACACAGCACTCTGTTTATATAAGTTTAGATTGGTTATATATATTATGAGACCCTGAGAGAGAAACACATATCAAAACTACAATCATTGTCTTTAACTCTATCACTACAAGTGAAAAATCTGGGTGTCGTTTTTGACTCTGACCTTAGTTTTATACCACGTATAAAAAATATAACAAAAATGGGTTTTTATCATCTTAAGAATATGGCCAGAGTTCGACCAATTCTCTCTCAGGGCAACACGGAGACGCTAATGCATGCTTTTATTACAAGTCGTATAGATTATTGTAATGCCCTGCTTTCTGGTCTTCCTAAAAAGGTTATTACACCTTTGCAATTGCTCCAAAATTCAGCGGCACGTGTCCTGACGAAGACCAGAAGACGGGCTCACATTACACCAGTTTTAAAATCTCTGCAGTGGCTCACCGTGTGTTTTAGGATAAATTTTAAAGGCCTACTGAAATGAATTTTTTTTATTTAAACGGGGATAGCAGATCTATTCTATGTGTCATACTTGATCATTTCGCGATATTGCCATATTTTTGCTGAAAGGATTTAGTATAGAACAACGACGATAAAGATCGCAACTTTTGGTATCTGATAAAAAAAAGGCTTGCCCCTACCGGAAGTAGCGTGACGTAGTCAATTGAACATATACGCAAAGTTCCCTATTGTTTACAATGATGGCCGCATGAAGTGAGAGAGATTCGGACCGAGAAAGCGACGATTTCCCCATTAATTTGAGCGAGGATGAAATATTTTTAAATGAGGAAAGTGCAAGTGAAGGACTAGTGGGGAGTGGAAGATGCTGTGAGAGCCGGGGGTGACCTGATATTCAGCTGGAAATGACTACAACAGTAAATAAACACAAGACATATATATACTCTATTAGCCACAACACAACCAGGCTTATATTTAATATGCCACAAATTAATCCCGCATAAAAACACCTAGGTGTTTGTTATGCTAGCTCCTAGCTACTAGCTCGAGCTAGTTATAGCTCGAGCGGGTAATATGGACGGGATCCTGTATATATAACCCGCCAATACAATTCAAACACCTGCACAACACACACACTCACTCAGCCCAAACAACCGTTCACCTAACCCAAGGTTCATAAAGCTTATATATTTATTCAAAGTTACGTACATGACACGCACGTACTGGCAAGCAATCAAATGTTTGGAAGCGCGCGGGTGGGACCTGATATTCAGCTGGGAATGACTACAACAGTAAATAAACACAAGACATATATATACTCTATTAGCCACAACACAACCAGGCTTATATTTAATATGCCACAAATTAATCCCGCATAAAAACACCTAGGTGTTTGTTATGCTAGCTCCTAGCTCCTAGCTACTAGCTACTAGCTTGAGCTAGTTATAGCTCGAGCGGGTAATATGGACGGGATCCTGTATATATAACCCGCCAATACAATTCAAACACCTGCACAACACACAAACTCACTCAGCCCAAACAACCGTTCACCTAACCCAAGGTTCATAAAGCTTATATATTTATTCAAAGTTACGTACATGACACGCACGTACTGTCAAGCAATCAAATGTTTGGAAGCGCGCGGGTGGGACCTGATATTCAGCTGGGAATGACTACAACAGTAAATAAACACAAGACCTATATATACTCTATTAGCCACAACACAACCAGGCTTATATTTAATATGCCACAAATTAATCCTAATGCTAGCTCCTAGCTCCTAGCTACTAGCTCGAGCTAGTTATAGCAAGCGATCAAATGTTTGGAAGCGCAGCTGTGTACTCACGTTATCGCAACTGTGTATCCAAATCAAAGTCCTCCTGGTAAGAGTCTCTGTTGTCCGAGTTCTTCCATCTTGACTGCATCTTTCGGGAATGTAAACAAAGAAGCGCCGGCTGTGTACGTGTTGTTGCTGACTTCCCTCGCAAAATAGACACTTCGCACCGACAACTTTCTTCTTTGCTTGCTCAGCTTCTTTCTCCATAATGCAATGAACAAATTGCAACAGATTCACCAACACAGATGTCCAGAATACTGTGGAATAATGAGATGAAAACAGAGCTATTTCGTATTGACTGTCCGAATACTTCCGTTTCAATGATTGACGTCACGCGCATATGTCAACCCTCAGAGGCGTTTCGAACCGGAAGTTTAGCGGGAAATTTAAAATTGCACTTTATAAGTTAACCCGGCCGTATTGGCATGTGTTGCAATGTTAAGATTTCATCATTGATATATAAACTATCAGACTGCGTGGTCGGTAGTAGTGGCTTTCAGTAGGCCTTTAAGGTTCTTCTTATGGTCTATATATGTTTTTATCTTTTTATCTTATCTTTCAGATTTGCTTTTACCCCTATGAGCCTTCCCGGGCCCTGAGATCCTCCGGTACTCATCTCCTAGTTATTCCAGAAGTCAGGACACAAAGTCACGGGATGGCATCTTTCCACCATTATAGCCCCCGTCTATGAAACAGTTTGCCGGAGGACCTCAGGGCTGCGGAGAACGTTCATCTTTTTAAGAGCAGGCTTGAGAGCCACCTTTTACCTGATATGAATTATTTTAACTTGTATTTTAATCTTTATCTCTACTCATGGTCCTTATTATTTTACAAGTTTTATTATTTTTATTTTCCAACGTTCCTAAGATGAGCCATCTGCCTCGGGGGTTATCGGCCGTGCTTGTGGGGGTGCTTTTGTGTCAGCGTCCTGGTGGCCATGGTCTGATGACCTCCTGGTGCAGATGCCTCCTGTGATAGTGTTTACTCACATGTCTCCTCTGTACTCAGCCATGTAATCATTTGTCCAAATAGTTGCGTGTGTGTGGTATCTGTGTCCATGCGTACGTATGTGATAATGGGGGATATTGGTCATCGGGGTTTTGTTTTTAACTTTGTAAAGCACTTTGCGTTGCATTTCTTTTTTGTATGAAAAGTGCTTTATAAATAAAGTTTGATTGATTGATTGCCTATTGGTTTAGACTGCTTCGCGTAATCGCGATTATCAGAGCCAGCTGCGAGCAAGCGATTAGGGATGTCAACTTGCGAACTAGCTAGCGGTTAGCGATGGCAGCTTGTTAGCTAGCGATTAGGTGCGCTAGTGATTAGGTGTGCTAGCTGCAATCAAGCGATTAATGAGAGCAAGCTTTTTTCTCAAGAAATGAGAATTCTCACCAGTCCATGAATTTATCAAAGTGCAGTTGACAATCACAGTTTACAATACTTTTAATTTGGGGTTTTACTACGGTTTATCGTTAGTATCAGTAATTGTTCACGTTTGTATAGTATACAACTTGTATTTTAAGCAGCATTTTAAATGTCTCTCTCTCAGTGTTTCCCATAAACTGCCAAGATACCTGTGGCGGTGGGGGCGTGGCTATGGGCGTGGTCACCATGACATCATCGAGAAATTTGCATAATTTACTACAATGATATGATTTTCTCTAAAAAGGCTCAAAAAATTTATTCTTACTAATTAATAATAACAGTTTTGTTTTAAACGTCCATCCATTTTACAATATAATTACAACACTTTATGTACATATTTATATACAGATTTGAACAATAAGTTATTCACTGAAATATATTTATTAATTGTGGTTCTTACAAAATATATCTTATAAAATATAAAAGCTAAAATGTCTCTTAAAGCTCTGCCCCTTTAATTAGTGCATACTAAATAATTTAACTTTAGCCTACTACTACAACCATATTATTTACCAGCAACATAAAGTGAAACAGAAGCAGAGGTGTCCGGCCACAGTCAGTAACAAATAAACAGAAAACAGTAGTGGTCAAATACAAATAAGGCAACAAGAGAAGTATCCTACACTTCTCTTTTGTAAAGTAAATCTGAACAGCCTATATGGGCATCTACATCAACTATATGATTTGCCTGAGAAGCTGGACAAGACAAAAAAAAATAAAAAAAATCTGTTTGTGGCGGACGTAATTCTTTTGTGGCGGGCCGCCACAAATAAATGAATGTGTGGGAAACACTGACTCTATAATATTTCGCACTGTATCGTCATTTCACAATATTGCAATACTGCAATGCACAGGTGTCAAACCTAAAGATTGCCACATCATATTATGTGGCCCACTAAAGCCTGGAAATTGTTTTTATATTTATAAAAAAAAAAAAAAAAGCACTTAATTTTGATAAATGTTCGTCATCTTCTAAACTTTAATAATACCGAATAAGATATTCCAAACATTGTTTTATCATCAAAAGTCTATCTAAATATCAATAAAATAAATATCTGCTAGTCACTAATGAAAAAAGTTTGCGTGTAAAACTTTTTTTTTTCGCTTTAGTAACATTACCAAACAAAAAAAACAACTATAATTGTTTGTGTTTTAAAAAGTGTTTGAGGACTGGTTGTCATTTTTTTAGGCTGCACAGTTTTATTTTAACGCTGTAAAATACATTTTAAAATGTTTCCTACTTCAGTAAAACAATTGTAAAATTTTCTACAACTGTTGTTGCATTTCTGAAAAAAATATGAATATATATATATTAGTATTTCCAAAATATTCATTAGCTAGAAAAGTTCAAATGAGTGGTCCTCATGTTTATTCATGATTTACCAAGCAGAACCATCAATGTTGCTTCCTCTCCAGTTTGGAGGACGTTTGTCACTGATGTCTGGAAATTAGTCAAACATGTCCTCCTCCATCTTCTTCTTCTTCATCTTCATCTTCATCCTCCAAGGACAAGCACCTCTTCTTCCTCCTCCATCGCCCCCTGATATCTTCCTACGCTCTTTACAATCGCGACGAGAGCGTCCGACCAAGCGTCCATCGCCGACTGGGGGGCTATGTTTAACCTTCACGTGGGCTGTGTAGATATGAGTAGAGTGTCATAGCATCCATCACGCTTGCAGAACATGAGCACAACTCCACAAAGCCTCGCAACGAGCATGTTAAACAAGATCAGATGGCGCCACGCCACAACACCGCTGCACTTTTAATCACATCACATGGCTCCTTCAAAATAAAGTCAGTTATCCAGAATGACTTACCATTTGTGTTATTATTATTATGATGATGATTATTATTATTATGACGACATGTGCTGGATGGCTGCTTGTCTCTCCCACAGCTTGGATGTTTTACTGGATTCAGGCGTGTACACCGGAGAGATCACAGAGCTAGCAGGTGGACCAGGAAGTGGCAAGTCTCAGGTGAAATATGTTGTTTTTTTTAACTTTTTTTAACTTTTCCTCATAAAATCATATGTTTCCTCATAGTATTATAATGTATTCCGAACCAAAATTCAACTGTATTACTGGAATGTTTATACTGTATTCTTGTTAAATTAGTTGTCAAATACTAGGACTTTATTCTTGTAAAATATACTGGGGTTTTTTTATTCAAATGAAAAGATATATTAGACTTTTTAAAACTGACCATTTTTCTCCTAATTTTAGGACTTTATTCTTGGACAAACTAATTTTTTTAGGAAATTAAGAAAAAAAATCTTGTAATAATATCTAATTAGTGTGGTAAAATTATAGGAAGGTTCTTCAAATATTGAATGGTTATTTTTGTAAAAATGTTGTAAAAGGTATTTCATTATGATTATGATCTTTTTGTGTTGTAAAATACTTGATTTTTCTTTTAATCATCTGTTTATAGTTTATAGTCTTACTAACAACACATATCATATCATTACAAATTAATTCTCATAAAATTACCCTTTTCCCTCAGGATATTGCAAGTTTTTCTTTTTTTTTTGACAACTTTCCGACATTTTTATGTATTCATTTCCTTCACTTTACTCCTATTAAATGGCATGATTTACCACACCGAACAGCGATTTGTTTTGTGCTCCTCTAATGGCAAATGCTACTGTAAAATTGATATTTTTAGTTCATTTAGCTTTTTTATGCTTGAAAATGCTTTTAGGAAGATAAAAATATGTAAAATATGGTTGTAAAAAAAAAATCAGCAATAGAACTTTGAAGCAAGATTTGGCGAGGGACGTCGATATATATTTTTAAAACTTTTTTTATTCTGCTTTTACAATGCAGAACAGCAAAAAGAAGCGATAAAGGGGAAACAGGCTGTATATTTTACATGTCTTTATTTTACTCTCAAGACTTAACTCTTCTTAAAGATTATTCTTTTTTAAGACTTTATTTTAGGGAAAATGTAAAGTTTTTCCACTAAAAAATTACATGTTATATAGAATTAATACAGTAAAATTATATTGTTTATTTGAAAACACAATACAATATAATGTAGTCATTTGTATTTCATAACTGTATATATTTATTCAAATATATTTTTATTTTAATAATAGTTAAATAATGTTTTTCTTGTAGTGTGGTAAAGTTGTTATTAAAACATCATTTTTTATATTTTAAGAAGTTTATATTTTTATTAAAATATGAATATATTTTAATAAGATGACTTTTTTCTTGTAATATTACATAATTAGTGTGGTCAAATTGTACTTTTGTATTCATTTAAAAATACAATGTAATGTCAATATTTTTTATTTTGAATATTTTATTTTTAAACGCATCAATATTTATTTATTCTAGTAAAATAAAATGAATCATTTTAGAAAAAATAGGAATATATTTGTTCTATTGTGACTTTTGAAAATGTTTGTTTTACAAATTAAAATAGTTGTTTTTATTTGTAATGTTCTCACTTTAGATTAAAAGTTGTTGACATATACCAAATATTTTGGGGGATTTTTAATTTTTTTATTGTATTCCTTTACTCTCGTCAAATGACATGTTTTGTGTTATTTATCATAATGTTATACTTACATTTTTTCCCTCATGACATTACAGTCTAATTTAAAACATATTAGAAGCTTTTGCGAGTGTTGATTTTTTTCCCGCATAAAAAAAAAGCTTAAAAATGGAGACTATATTTATGTGATTCTCCAGCTATATTTGATGATATTGACAATATTTACGTGTTAATGTTGAGCAGGTGAGGTGGAAAAGTGTGTATGAATAAAGTTGCCCCGTGTTGGCAGGTGTGTTTTGGCGTGGCGGTGCACATTTCGCACCACCTGAGGCAAAAGGTGGTCTACGTGGACACCACAGGGGGTCTGTCGGCGAGTCGCCTCCAGGAAATGTTGCAAAGCGAGACGAGCAGCGGCGAGGAGCAGGTGGCGAAGACACAAGAAGGCCTTTATAGAAAGTAACGAGGTGACAAACGAGCGTGTTGTTTCTCAGATGGAAGCTCTGCAGAGGATTCACGTCCATCGCGTCTTTGACGTTTATTCTCTGCTCCGGTGTTTGCATCGTCTTCGCAGCGGAGAACTCCAGCAGGTCGCCGTCACGCCTCACTAAAATAACTCCCTCTGTCTTTTTCATCTTGATCTCATCACTTTTGTGGCGTCAGGCGTGCGGCGGCGGCGGCGTTGGCGGCGGTTCTGTCAAGGCGCTGATTGTGGACTCCGTGTCGGCCGTGATCGCTCCTCTGCTGGGAGGAAAACATCATGAAGGTGAAAAGATGACAACAAATATCACAACTGCTGCTCACCTTCACAAGTAAATCAACAAAAACTTTTCTTTCTTTTTTTTAAGTGATAAAAAAATATATATATATTTTTATACAACAACGAAATCAAATAAAAAGTTTGGAGATTTAGGCATATTTAAAAAAAAAACATGTTATTACATTTTTGTAACAGTACTACTTCATTCTTTACACAACTTTTTTCACAATGTTACAACTTAATTATTTTTTCCTACTAATAGTACAAATATATTCTTGTTAAATTACACTTTTTTTTTTTTTTTTTCCTTTTAGTTATATATATATATATATATATATATATATATATATATATATATATATATATATATATATATATAATTTTATTTTTTTCTCTTTCATAACTACCTCATCTATAAAAATCCTGATGGTTGCATTTTGAAACTTTATAAAAGTTTGAGTCAGCATTACTTCATGAAGTATGACATCATTTAGAAAGCAGCTGTCTATGTTTTGTCAAAGGTCTGTTGGACAGAAAGGGTATGCAAATAACTTTTTCAGCTACAATGCAATACCGATATTGGAGCCTTGGATATTCGGGCGACATCCATATTTTGTCCGATATGATATCAGCATGCATCATGGTACATACTTGTATTATTTTGCAGTGTGGAATGTTAGAAAAGGTGTGATCCAGTGAAGTTAGTCAAATATAGAACAAGGGTAGGTTTGAAAAATACTAACCTATTTATCATTAACGGACTAATGCTGTCTTCAAATTGAAGTGGAGTGGTAATTGTTTTTGTACAATACCTATCGGCCACAATAATTTATTAAATTAAGCTCATGACACAGTAAGTTGAATGATGCGGACACGTTTGTTACTGGATACTCTCATGTGCTTCTGCCTAAGAGACTTTGCATGTGTAAGTAATATGCAATTATAACTATTTGATACTTGTTTATATTGCAATGTTGTTCAATTCCGGAGACTAATTACGTATTTCTAGCTTGTGTGCTAGTGTGTGCCAAGCTGTTGTGTAGCGGCTAGCTCCTAGTAGCTTATAGCTTACCATGTTTACTTTTTGTAAATAACTGGACTAAAATACGAGAAAAGACCAACCTTGTGTGCGTATTGGAAGACATTTAGATGTTAACTTTGCACACATAAACACGCTGCAGGACTGCTTGTGTCGGTGCTTATTAGGAAGATTTTTCATGTAAGTCAATATATACCGTTTTTTTTGCTGATATCGGACCGGTGTCGATATTGGATTTTTATACATGCATAAACTGTATACTAATAAGTATTACTGTCAGATTTACATATACTTTATAAATGAAGTATTCAGTATTTATTAATGCTTAATATAATGTACTTATAATAATATAATATGTAAAACTAATAATAATATTAGGGTTTTTTTTCACACTTTCTGGTCATATTACAAAATGTATTGTATTTGAATTAAAAGTTAAAAGAGTATTCTTCTTAGATTACATGTTTTTCTTAAAGTGGCAATTATTTTTACATATAATATTATGACTTCATTCTTGTAAAATGCCTTTTTTTTTCCTCATGAAAAATGTTTTTAAACGTTTTTTCTTATATTATGACCTCATTCTCAAAAAATATTTCATTCTTTTCTTTATTTATTTTGTTTTTTTAAAATGCTTGTAGTGAGGCAACTTTATTGTTATAAGATATTTTTTCTTGTAATATTTCAACTTAATTGTAATTTTTTAAAATGTTTTTTCTCACTTATTTTCTCCGCTTTATATTTGACATATGCACTTTCTTATTTAAATGTTTTCATTATTATTACTTTTTGAATGGTTTAATATGTTGTATAGTGTTATTGTTGGCATGTAATGGTTAACACACAATGTTTTTGTCTGCAGGCACGTTCATGATGAGTCAAGTGTCGGCGGCTCTGAAGACGATCGCTAAAGATTTCAACATGGCCGCTTTGGTGAGAGAGATTCCATTCGCCGTCAGTCTGGCCAGCATGCAAACGTCTCAGTTTTGGCAGGTGACCAATCACGTGTCGAGGAACGCCGACGGCGAGCTGCAGCCGGGCCTTGGCGTGTCTTGGAGCCACGTCCCCAGAACCAGAGTTCTGCTGGAAAGACCTCCAACCGTTGCCCTCCGCACACCCGCACTGCGCTCTGCCACCATCATCAAGTCCTCCAGAAGGGTAAGTCCACCTTCTTCTGGTGGCTATTTAGTGGAAGATATGAAAATGACATTTGACATGTATTCAATACACGTGCAGGTCTCATTAGAGAATCAAGAGGTAATAATTGTGTTATGGTAGAAACAATACAAAATTACGCTTTAAACAAACTCCATGTTATTTTTGATATTTTTTGCCTAACATTGACGTGTGTGTTTTCATCAGCCGTGTTTCATCCAAGCCGAGATTGATCTTCAGTGGTGGAGTCGCTCTAAGCACGGAGGAACAGGCAAGAGGAAGCTGCACCAAACGGATTCCTGACAAAGAAGTATGTTGTTGCTACGTAACACTTTATGTACCTGATGCACTTTTACTAGTCATTCTATTTACTCTCTCAACTAAAGACTAAAATAAGTCTTTTTATGCTTTGTATTTTGCTTAGTAACACGTGAAATAGTCTCAAATTTAGTATTTTACATTTCAGTTGGCTAATATAAATTACAATAGAAGAAACTGATAGGATTATTTTTGAAACGTTGACTGTATTAATGTACCGTATTTTTATATATCTTTTCATAGTGCGACTTATGTGTGAAATTATTAACACATTACCGTAAAATATCAAATAATATTTAGCTCATTCATGTAAGAGACTAGACGTATAAGATTTCATACACACATATATATTTGTGTGTACATATATAGACATGTAAACATGTGTATATACAGTATGTGTGTGTATATATACTTACCGTATTTTTCAGACTATAAGTCGCAGTTTTTTTCATAGTTTGGCTGGGGGTGCGACTTATGTGTGAAATTATTAACACATTACCGTAAAATATCAAATAATATTATTTAGCTCATTCACGTAAGAGACTAGACGTATAAGATTTCATGGGATTTAGCGATTAGGAGTGAAAGATTGTTTGGTAAACGTATAGCATGTTCTATATGTTATAGTTATTTGAATGACTCTTACCATAATATGTTACGTTAACATACCAGGCACGTTCTCAGTTGGTTATTTATGCCTCATATAACGTTCACTTATTCAGCCTGTTGTTCACTATTCTTTATTTATTTTAAATTGCCTTTCAAATGTCTATTTTTGGTGTTGGGTTTTATCAAATACATTTCCCCAAAAAATGCGACTTATATATGTTTTTTTCCTTCTTTATTATGCATTTTCGGCCGGTGTGACTTATACTCCAAAAAATACGGTAGTCTAAAAAGAAATATTTTACATTTCAGTTGGCTCATATAAATTACAATAGAAGAAACTGATAGGATTATTTTTGAAACGTTGACTGTAATAATGTATTTTATGATTGAGCATGTGTACCTAATGAAGTGTTCAGTCATTTCTTCTCAATGATGCATTCAAGTGGTTTATGACATGATCTTTTATTTAAAAAGCATATTTCATGGTTTGTTTAAAAACAGCCAGTTGTCCTTTTACCAAAAGAAAAGCATAGCGTGTTCCTCCTGTTTATTAGAATGTTTAACAATTTGTTTTCCCCCTCTGAAAATAGTCTTCAGCCCCTGGGTTACCATGGCGACGATGTGAAACTGAAAACAGTCCTCAGCCCTTAGGTTACCATGGCGACGATGTGACACGTTCAGTCAATGAGAAAGAGTGGTTCAATTGATGACTTTAACACAAAGAAGAAATAATCCTGAGACGCTAGCAGGGGGCGACCACACGGCGCTTGCGGATGCACTCCCATATCCACCGCGCCGACACTTTCTGCGCCCGGCTGTCCTCCACGGGCTCGCTCAGCGTGTGCGTGGCCAAGGTGGAGTTGTACTCGGCCACCAGGTCACCGTCGTACGCCACAAAATAACGCCGCAACTTGTCAAAGTCGTCGGCGCCCGCAGGCAGGAAGAGCTTCACCCCACTGAAGATGTCCAATAGCGTCTGCAAGAGAGTATGAATCAGGGCCCATTTTAATATAGTTATTTCAAAAACATGAAGTGTTTATTACCCAACATGCTTCACTGCCTGTGGGACTTTTTTTTTTTCCACCAATAAATTGCAATATACGTTATTTAAATATGACTGTCTGCGATTGTACAGGATGTGACCATTAATGATGATTAGTGAAGGGAATTACATTTATATGGCACTTTTCTCTAGAGTCAAACCTGTTATCTACATCTTTAAGCTACATTTAAACCAGTGTCTCTGGGTAAAGTGTCTTGCCCAAGGACACAATGGCAGAAGCTGGAATTGAGCCTGGAACCATCAAGATGCTGACACAAAAGCTCTGCCGACTGCGCCAAGCGCCATTTATACTAACAATTATCAATTTTCAAATGAATCGCAATTCTAACTTGTAACACTTCTTTTAATCCAAAAAATCTATTAAAAAAATTTACTTTTTAAAAAAAGTACATATCCTGTCTGCTGATTAGCCACTCAGGGTAATCATATTGTTGATGTAAATCTGCAGTACAAATGTACTTTAGAAAAGAAGTGTTGGATACTTCTCTTGTTGCCTTATTTGTATTTCACTTTATTAAATGTTGGGGTAGAATTTTTTTAAAAATGTGTTTTATTTTAGGTTGTATAGAAATGTATCAGAGCTGTTTATTTTATGGAAGAATGTAGTTAATCATAAAACTGGCACCCAATGTTATTAAAAAGTATTGCTTTTGAATCGAATTGTGTGGTTCCCAAAGATTCACAGCCCAAATACACACACACACATATATATATTTGTGTGTACATATATGCATGTAAACATGTGTATATACAGTATGTGTGTGTGTATATATACTTACCGTATTTTTCGGACTATAAGTCGCAGTTTTTTTCATAGTTTAGCCGGGGGTGCGACTTTTACTCAGGAGCGACTTGTGCGAAATTATTAACACATTACTGTAAAATATCAAATATTATTTAGCTCATTCACGTAAGAGACTAGACCAGGGGTGCTCACACTTTTCCTGCAGGCGAGCTACTTTTCAATTGATCAAGTCGCGGGGATCTACCTCATTCATATATATAATTTATATTTACTTATTTATGAAATATATGTTTTTGTTAACAAGTTAAAGGTGTTTAATGATAATGCAAGCATGTTTAACATATATAGTTAATAAATTAAAGGTGTTTAATGATAATACAAGAATGTTTAATACATATAGTTATTATTGTTAACAAGTTAAAGGTGTTTAAAGATAATGCAAGCATGATTAACATATAGTTAATATTGTTAACAAGTTAAAGGTGTTTAATGATAATACAAGCATGTTTAACACATATAGATTCCTTTCTTTCATGAAGACAAGAATATAAGTTGGTGTATTACCTGATTCTGATGACTTGCATTGATTAGAATCAGACAGTGGTGCTGATAACGTCCGCATTTTTAAATCGAGGAGAAAAAAAGTCCTCCTTCTGTCCAATACCACATGAAAGTGGTTGGTTTTTGACATCTTATTTGTCCAGCTTCCATACTCCTTTTTATACATTACAAGAAATACATTGGCGGCAAACTCCGTAGCTTGCTAGCTTGTGCACGCCAGCTTTCTGAGACTCTTATTTTGTTAGCGCAGGCAGGATGAAGCAGCACTTTTATTGTGCAACTGTGCAGTCGGTCTTTGGAGTTTTGACGACAGGTACGGCGCCAGAGTCTGTTTCTCGCCTTCCTATCTGTAATTTTTTCTTAATAATGAGCTGGCAGCAGCCAGCGTCATCTCAGAAGACCCTTGGGTGCCGTGAATGTCAATCAAGTGACGTCATAGTGAAGATTTATGATCGCTCATTTTTAGGACTATTTTTTTAATGCCTGGCTGGCGATCGACTGACACACCCTCTGCGATCGACAGGTAGATCGCGATCGACGTAATGGGCACCACTGGACTAGACGTATAAGATTTCATGGGATTTAGCGATTAGGAGTGACAGATAGTTTGGTAAACGTGTAGCATGTTCTATATGTTATAGTTATTTGAATGACTCTTACCATAATATGTTACGTTAACATACCAGGCACGTTCTCAGTTGGTTATTTATGCGTCATATAACGTACACTTATTCAGCCTGTTGTTCACTATTCTTTATTTATTTTAAATTGCCTTTCAAATGTCTATTCTTGGTGTTGGATTTTATCAAATACATTTCCCCAAAAAATGCGACTTATACTCCAGTGCGACTTATGTATGTTTTTTTCCTTCTTTATTATGCATTTTCGGCCGGTGCGACTTATACTCAGAAAAATACGGTGCACACATATGTATAGGCATAGATGTATGAATATACATAGTATATGCATATATTTATACATACATAGATGCTGTGTGCATGAATCTGTCATAATGCACATGGTTATTGACTCACATTTGCCTGAATAAAAGGGTACATTCATTTCAATGTTAATACAAATAATTAGGGCTGCAACAACTAATCGATTATAAAAATAGTTGGCGATTAATTTAGTCATCCATTCGTTGGATCTGTGCTATGCGCATGCGCTGAGGCTACGTTTTTTTTTGTTTTTTTTTTAACATTTATTTATAAACTGCAACATATACAAACAGCTGAGAAACAATCAAAATAGTAGGGGTGTAACGGTACGTGTATTTGTATCGAACCGTTTCGGTACGGGCGGTTCGGTGCGGAGGTGTACCGAACAAGTTTCCACACGGACATATTAAGTAGTGTACTGGACGTTGTGTAAACAACACTCAAAGTGCCTCAAATGTCCTGCATTTTGAGTTAGGGTTGCGTGTATTTTCAATGTACGTTCAGGGTTAAGAAGGGGTTAAAAACACAACAAATTGTGCGTGCAGCAGCATTGGTGAGGGAGGGGCAGAGACAGAGAGAGTGAGAGAGTTATGATAAAAGCGCATGCGTCGTCAGGCTCTGCTTTTTATCCATAGATTTATCAGATTACATTTTTTATTATCTATAGCTGGGGTGTCAAAAGTGTGCATTTTTGTAACATTTTCCTTGTTTTATTTGGCAAGTTGAAATAACATGTCGCCAGTATGCTGTTTTTTTTCTCCAATAAAATACCGGAAAGGATAGAAATGTAGTTTGTCTCTCTTATCCGATTATTAATCGAAATAATAATAGACAGATTAATCGATTATCAAATTAATCGTTAGACACTTAGGCAAATTCACGCTTTTTTTGGAGTGACTTCCAGCAAGGAGAGGGACTAATTTTGACCTCCTGACCCAGGTGGAGAACCAAGGCAGGTCGGCCTTCTTGTTCCCAAGCACCACGCCGCATTTTCTCCACGGAGTGCTGGTACCCTAAAATGACGACACTTAGAAAAAATCCAGCCATTCTTAAATGACTAGAGAGTCATGGCTACTCCCGCTTTTACCCTAGCTTTACACTTAGGCAAATTCACGCCTTTTTTTCGGGGACTTCCAGCAAGGAGAGGGACTAATTTTGACCTCCTGACCCAGGTGGAGAACCAAGGGTGGTCGGCCTTCTTAAAGGGCCAGGCACCTAGACACTTAGGCAAATTCACGCCTTTTTTTCGATTATCAAATTAATCGTTAGTTGCAGCCCTACAAATAATACACTGCGGGCCAGATTGAGGACGCTGGCAAGCCGTAGTTTGGACACTTTTAGACTAACATGTGACATCTCGCATGTTCTTGCCACTACCACGTGAGCATAAGAATGACATCTGTCATGACCTATTATGCAAATGACATTAAACCAACCCACTGCCACAGATAGATTGGAAAACATGTATACATTTGTTTAACTGCTGACTTATGTCTGAAGGCAACATGGATGTATTTGTTGCAACTATGGTAATATTTTTTTAAATAGGATAATAAATAAATGATAAATGGGTTATACTTGTATAGCGCTTTTCTACCTTCAAGGTACTCAAAGCACTTTGACACTATTTCCACATTCACACAGAATAGTACAAAAGCAGATTTTTTTTTTTACTCATTACATTCTGCAAATTGTTGAAATTAGCATCTAAATAGTGTTAACATTGACTATTATCTACTGACCTTGTCGTTCCTGGGCTCCAGCATCTGAGGCGGTGCTGCTTTGGTCTTGGCGTGTCCGTTGCTGTCAACACTTTCACTCTTCTTCACCTGCGAGGAAAGCAACCGATTGCAGATCTCTTGCATAAACATTTCTTTTAAAAACAAGTTTAGTACCTTCTTGGCCACGGGAGCTTCTCGGACGGGGGTGTTTGGTTCAGACTTGACCATCTTACGCTTGGCGGGCGTGCTTTTGCCTACGGAGACGCACAACAAAGAATTTGAATTTCAGTTTCTAAAAAATGTGAAATAGGAGCGACCACTCAGCTAAATATTTCATATTTGTTCAATCAGTTATATATCAGTCAAAAATACAACTTAAACCAGGATCAACTGGTTTTGATAGGTCACTACAGGGGTCAGAGTTCACCGCCAGTTGGAGGAAAAGGACTAAGCAGCAACACCAACATAAAATATCAAACTTGACATACAAAAAATGCATTTTTTGATGAATTGCCATAAAGATATTGTCCCATTGTATTTGTCTTCATTTCAGCTTGTGTTTTGAAACAAAAAACGGAATGAAAACAAAGTGGGGGGGGGGGGGGGGGGGGAGAACAACACCCAAATTATTACTGATCAGCTGAATGTTATTATTCTAAAGCAGGGGTGTCAAACTCATTTTATAGGGGGGGCCACATGGAGAAAACTCTACTCCCAAGTGGGCCGGACTGGTAAAATCACGGCACAATAACTTAAAAATAAAAACGACTTCAGATTATTTTCTTTGTTTAAAAATAGAACAAGCACATTCTGAAAATGTACAAATCATAATGTTGTTGTTATGTTTTTTTTACACTTACATGTTGCGGTTAATAGTATTCTGCCTTTATTTGTCGTTATTTATACATTCTGAATAAATTATTTGATAATGTTCATCAGTCAACTCATTTGTGTTAATTTTCAATCCATCAAGATAAAAAAATATATATATCAAAATCAAATTACAGGATGTTATTTGTGTAGTTTGCTCATTTTCCTCGACTGGTGCACTAACATGTGGTGTAGTTTTTTTTTTTACATATGTAGCATCATCTACAAAGATACAAAGAATTGCTATTGCGACATCTAGTGGACACATTTAGAACAGCAGTTTCTTCCATTCAGAAATTGCGGCTCATTTTTATACTTAGCAAACTCATCCCGCGGGCCGGATAAAACCTGTTTGTGGGCCTGATCCGGCCTGCAGGCCGTACGTTTGACACCCCTGTTCTAAAGTGTTACTATTAAATGTATTGATCCTCTTTATATAGAGAACAAATACAGTGTTGAAATGTTTGAGTATTGGATTAATGCAACGGTGCTCCATTTTCTTCCACTCAGGGCCACAGACGGACAAATTTAAGGCTAGGGGAGGGCATTTTAGTATTTTTTTACCTTCAAAACAGTACAGTACGATGCATTTTTTTTCTTCCATCCATCCATCCATTTTCTACCGCTTGTCCCTTTCAGGGACGCATAGAACTACAAAATGCAATTTTGATGGAAATTTCGTGTGAATGCGAAAGAGCCAAAGCCAAACTGAAATGCTAACAGTTACCACACTAGACAGGTAGCCAGGTAGTCAAGAAAAAATGTGAGCAAAATGAGCTAAAAAAGGCTAGCATGCTATTAGTACTACGCAAAAAAATAGCCTGCTTGAAGTTAACGTTGGTATATCTGCAAAATTACTTTAAAAAAGCTAACATGCTAAAGCGTACGTTAATAGTATAGTATAGTATTTATTTCTTCGGTCAATGGTCAACAAAATAAACAAACCGTCTTACATAAACAAACAGTTGTACATTCATAAATTAAAAATGTTGCAGACCGAAAGGGTTTAGGCTGAAGTTGAACACTTATTGACCCTAACCCTATAAACAAAGTCAAATGCAAGATGAGCTTCCAAAAATTTTGAAATTTCCTTTTCACAACATATTATAAATACACATTGTACACATTGGTTAACGTTGGTATATCTGCTAAATTACTTTAAAAAAGCTAACATACTAACTGTAGCATACGTTAAGTACCAAAATATATCACTCAGCATACTATTAGTACTACGCTAAAAATAGCCCGCTTGCAGTAAACGTTGGTAAAATACCAAAATAAATGACACAGAGGTATACCTGCAAAATTACTTTAAACAAAGCTAACATGCTAAAGCATACTAAAATACTAACTGTAGCATATGTGAAGTACCAAAATATATTACCGTATTTTTCGGACTATAAATCGCAGTTTTTTTCATAGTTTTTCACAGTTTTAGTTTTCAGGAGCGACTTATGTGTGAAATTATTAACACATTACCGTAAAATATCAAATAATATTATTTAGCTCATTCACGTACGAGACTAGACGTATAAGATTTCATGGGATTTAGCGATTAGGAGTGACAGATTGTTTGGTAAACGTATAGCATGTTCTATATGTTATAGTTATTTGAATGACTCTTACCATAATATGTAACGTTAACATACCAGGCACGTTCTCAGTTGGTTATTTATGCCTCATATAACGTACACTTATTCAGCCTGTTGTTCACTATTCTTTATTTATTTTAAAATGCCTTTCAAATGTCTATTCTTGGTGTTGGGTTTTATCAAATACATTTCCCCAAAAAGTGGGACTTATATATGTTTTTTTCCTTCTTTATTATACATTTTCGGCCGGTGCGACTTATACTCCGGAGCGATTTATACTCCGAAAAATACGGTACTCTGCGATATATACCGGAAAAATGTGTTTAAAAAGTTAGCATACATTAAGTACCAAAATATGACAAGGGTATACCTATAAAATTTGATTAAAAAAAAAAAAAAAAAAAAGCTAACAAGTAGCCTTTGGCAAGTAAAATATTTGACGCTGATGTGTATACCTGCATATTTAGCAAAAAAAAAAGCTATAATTTTTGTGCCGCGGGGCGTTAAATTAGCTACGGGCAGCACTTTGGACACCCCTGGAGTAAGGCTACTCTCGCAGCAAGCAGTCAAAAAGTACTTTTCTCGTGTGGAGACTTCAACATTGTGACCTCTTCAACCCTAATAAGCAAAAGTCTACTGACGACCTCATGGATGCAATAAATAGCATGAGTTTATGTCTTAAAATCCCAAGGCCAAGCAGAATCAGTGAAGATGGTGCATGCAGAAAGCTTTATGACAAACAGTCCATAGAAACAACTTAGAGAGAAGCAAAAGACGAACAATCACCCGTGGAAGACTAAAAAATGCTTGCAACAAGATGAATACATGTCAGAATAATAGTATCCAAGTTATCACAAAACTTTGTGTTTCAATGACAAACGCTGTCTTTGATCTTACCAAGCAAAAGGCTTGTAAAACTCTACTGTGTAGGATGGGAAGCTACATGAAGGTGTCGGTTTCTTTGATGTATTGTAATCCACAGGAAGATTTTGTCTTGACACGAGATCTACAAAGCGGAGAGGAAGCAGGACCTGACCCCCCTCCAGGCACCTTTTCTTTTATCTGTTTTGTAACCAAAGGCGACGGCTGTTTACGACCCCCCGCCCTTTAGAAACAGCTGTTTCCACGTAATCAGGGAAAGTCCAAATAAAAGAGGCGGCGTACAATCTTTCGTCAGAGCGTGGTGGGACACTGCAAGGGTACAGGGCTACGTGTTTCTCCTCATTGAGCCAAATTTAATTCTGTCTCTGTTTAATTCCTTGCTTCTTGTCTGTTTAACAGATGTCATCAGTGTTTGAACCTGACAATACATGATATAGAATATTTACAACAATAAGATCTATGGAAGTAGAAAATAGGCACAAAACGTCTTAAGAACAAGCTAACAAGCATCTTAAGAACACGTAGGAAATCCTATTAGTTAATTATTAGACAAGAACAAAATAAAAATAACAATTTCAAATAATTAAAATGGTGCTTACTTCTCAGACGGAAACGTAAAAAAATGACAATATGAAGAAAGTAATTGAAAGCTTCCATAACTACTTTGTAAATATTGGAACAAAAGTGGGGGCAACTATTCCAGATCCGAGTTGATTTGAGGACTTGAATGACACTACAGTCATGCACTCCAACTCCTCAAGGGTGTAAGAAAAGAAATAATCCATATTGTGGAAAAAATGTTAATCCAAGACTTAACTGATTGTAACGCAATTGATATGGAAACGACGAAAAAGATTATTACAAATATTTCAGAACCTTTATCATAAATCAGTAGTCATCGTTTCAAACTGGCAAATCCCCAGACAAAATGAAAATAGCAAAAGTCGTACAGATTTATACAACTGGAGACAAACACCAGTTTACAAATTACAGAACTGTTTATTTACTTCCACAATTTATTCAAAACATGTTTACCAACAGATTGGACAAATTCTTGAAGAAAAGTGGAACACTCGCAGACAACCAATACGGATACAAAGCTAATATTTCAACAAGGATGGCTTTAACCAGAATAACGGAAGAGATCACCAATGCAATAAATGGTATAAGTGTTTATTCATCCATCCATCCATTTTCTACCGCTTGTCCCTTACGGGGTCGCGGAGGGTGCTGGAGCCTATCTCAGCTGCATTGGATTTTACAAAAGCATTCGACACAATCAATCATAACATCTTAATGTACAAATTAGAAAGGTATGGAATGAGAGGGTTGGTATTGAACTGGGTTAGAAGCTACTTAACCAACAGGAAACAATATGTGAAGCTAGGAGATGTCTTGTAAAGTACCTCAAGCTTTAATATTAGGATCTAAATTGTTTAATCTTTATATAAACGGCATTAGTAAAGTTACAAAAACAACTTGCAGCTAGTATTATTGCAGACGATACAACTGTGTTTTGTTCAGGAGAGAACACACAGAATCTAATACAAATAACACAAGAAATGAACAAATTCAAGCGATGGTTTAACAAAAACAAATTACCGTAAATTCTCGGCTACTTTTTTCCTACACTTTGCACACTGCGGCTTATAAAAAGGTATGGCTAATTTATGGATTTTTGTTCGCTGACGGCAATAATAAAAATAATGTTATTTTTAAAATAAAAAAAACACTGACATGGTGTTTTAATGTTTGTGCTATGGCACCACCTATTGAACGAATTCGCTCACTACAACAGGTGCTGTGGTGGCCTTCCATTTATCGGCAGTGCTTTTTTTTTTTTTTTTCAACCTGAGTGCAGTTCTACTGGTATGGATTCTTCATTCATCACTCTACAAATTAACTAAAACTGTGTATACTTACTAAACTGTCCCATGTGTGATGTCTGTAGGAGTGTTTTCATGCATATTTGTACGTGCTATCGTAATGTAATAACGATAGCGTTGTTAGCATTAGCTAACATGCTAACACGTTTACGAGTGTCCGTGTTAGTATTATCAACTTACAACGGCATTCTTTTTGTATTGTTTCAGTTTCGTAAATTCACCAAAACGTCACCGTGGAGTTATTGAGTCTGTTTAGCTGACTGGAGAGCTAGCTTCCGCTGCTAGTGGGTCCATGACTATGACTTCCGTTTTGTTTGATCAGCTATTTTACTGCCCTGTTACAGACACTGTTTGGAAACAATTAAGTTATTTAATAAAACATTTACAGAATCTTACTGTGTAAATAACTAATTTCACAACAGATACATCTGCTGCTTATAGTCCGGTGCGGCTAATGTATGGAAAAATATTTTTTTCTTCTAAAAGTTAGTGGGTGCAGCTTATATCCCGGTGCGCTCTGTAGCCTGGAAAATACGGTAATTCCCACTATTTCTTAAATCAGAAACAGAACTGTATAGCTCTTTCTGTCCTGTTATAGTCTGTAAATACCCTTATCAACAGCATTTGCATTCATTCTCATTACGTATTTATTAGATTAGAATAGAATGATTTTATTATCATATGTCAGCACAATGAGATTATGACTATGCATATATCCCATTCATATTTGATCAAGTATATACTGTACACCAGATACTCAATTCCCTACCTAAGCACTTCTGCATTTTGTTGCTCTGTACAGTGGAACCTTGATTTACGAACGCCTTTATTTGCAAAGTTTACGATCTACAAACGTTTGGATGGGCCCAAGTATGCCTCCGTGTGCGAAGCACGTCTCTGTGTATGAACGTTTCATTAAGTTATGCCTGCCAGACAAAACTATTTATTTACTCATTTATTCTTCTGTTTGTGTTCCAGATCGAGTACAGGAGGTGAACAGAAATTGCTATGAAACAGAAAAGGGGTTGGAATAAATAAGCTCTGCTTCTATCTACTTCTTTTCGGACTTGTTGTGTTGAGAAACTGGAAATATGTAATGTATCATATTAAAATAAAACCAATAATAAAGTTATTTAATTTTTACACTTGCATGACATTTCTTTTCACTAGAGATGTCCGATAATATCGGCCGATATATGCGTTAAAATGTAATATCGGAAATTATCGGTATCGGTTTTTTTATTATCGGTATCGTTTTTTTTTTAATTAAATCAACATAAAAAACACAAGATACACTTATAATTAGTGCACCAACCCAAAAAACCTCCCTCCCCCATTTACACTCATTCACACAAAAGGGTTGTTTCTTTCTGTTATTAATATTCTGGTTCCTACATTATATATCAATATATATCAATACAGTCTGCAAGGGATACAGTCCGTAAGCACACATGATTGTGCGTGCTGCTGCTCCACTAATAGTACTAACCTTTAACAGTTAATTTTACTCATTTTCATTCATTACTAGTTTCTATGTAACTGTTTTTATATTGTTGTACTTTCTTTTTTATTCAATAAAATGTTTTTAATTTATCTTATTTTACTAATTTTTTTAAAAAGTACCTTATCTTCACCATACCTGGTTGTCCAAATTAGGCATAATAATGTGTTAATTCCACGACTGCATATATCGGTTGATATCGGTATCGGTTGATATCGGTATCGGTAATTAAAGAGTTGGACAATATCGGATATCGGCAAAAAGCCATTATGGGACATCCCTACTTTTCACAACACCTTAGTCCTAGCAATACCTATAAAAGACCACTAGATGGCAGCATTGCTCGGTAAACATTACACATCTATAACTCCGGAGTTAATATTAGCTAACATGTTTTTAAGACTACTACTCACTTGTCTTTTTGGGCGGGGCTCTTCCGTTCGCTGATGACAAGGGGGCGGGAGAGTTTCCGCCGCTGTCCCCTGGCGGCGAGCCCTTGTCCTCGCCGGACGGTCCCGCCGTCACTTTGAAGTCGCAGTTCTCTTTGGAGATTCGATACAAGTCCTGAGGCAAAGAGAACGTGTGTCAAAAATAACAATAACCGCTAAAAGGCGCCGAGTCTTACTTTGAGCTGGTGCAGGTTGGTGGCGCTCTTCCAGTCCTTGTCGTCGCGGATACGAGTCATGCGGGGGAAGCGGATGGAGATGCCGTCGGCCGTGTGCATCTCCGACTTGGAGAACTCTGCGCCTGTGATCTCCCACACTGGCGCTTGCTGCCACCACACAAAAACTCATCAGGAAAACACGCTGGTGCCTCGACTCGCATCCCCCATGTCAAAAACTACATGCTTTGTGTCGCCAAGTGAGTCATTTTACTGTCGTTTGCTTTTCTTTTTACACTTGTAGAAATCTTGCCTGCTACTACAAACTTTAAATATTTTAAAAGGGAGCCAGTTTTGACTCTGGAACAGATTAAATACCTCAATGCATTTTTACTATGAAGAAATGTTTGTTTAAACTACTCGGAAGTCACAAGGAGTGCTCCCCCTTAAGGGGACAGTAGGTAATTACAGCATAGAATGACTTCATTCTGGCTGAGATCTACAATACTGTTGAGACATAAATGTAAATGAATAAGTGTTTTGCTCGCTTAAAAAAAATTAAAATAATATATAATGTGTCAAACTTTAAAACACTTAACAGCTTTTGTTTTTGGGGTGTCACCATGTAAATATTTACATTTTTACTTTACTTTTATTTAATATTTGTTGTATGTTCTAAATTTCGATTGAGACTCACCTCAGGGTTTCTAATAAGAAAATCGGGATAGTAGTTTTTCACAATTTTCAGCCAGCCAGGGATTTTACTGGGGTCCTAAAAAACAGAATCAGAAAATCATTATGTCTTCTTATTCATATGCTTTTCAAATGTGGTCAGGTGACTCTTCTGAAGAAGACTGCAGACGGCAGTCGAAACATGTCAGGTAAAAATTCCATCTAATATACCGGAAATATGGTCTGATTACAAAAACACTTGAAAAGAAAATAGAAGAGCGAAGACGTTTTTCGTTTCATATTCCGGGAAGGCCGCCCTCTTTTGGCTGACCTTGCTGATTTTGATGACGTCCAGCTCTTTCTGGAGGCGAGCCAACATGGCGTCGTCGTAGCCTCCCGAGCACTTGGTGACCGTGCACCACTTTTTGGAAGCTGGGTCAAAGCAACCCATGAGGAAACTGGACATGATGCCCCCTGGTGGTGAGAGAGAGACATTTTACATTTAAAAATCCATTAGCTTTGTTCAATACTTGCCAGAGAATATTTGATTATAAGCGTTATTAGTAGGGATGTCCGATAATGGCTTTTTGCCGATATCCGATATTCCGATATTGTCCAACTCTTTAATTACCGATACCGATATCAACCGATACCGATATCAACCGATATATACAGTCGTGGAATTAACACATTATTATGTCTAATTTGGACAACCAGGTATGGTGAAGATAAGGTACTTTTAAAAAAAAATTATAAAATAAAAGATAAATAAATTAAAAACATTTTCTTGAATAAAAAAGAAAGTAAAACAATATAAAAACAGTTACATAGAAACTAGTAATTAATGAAAATGAGTAACATTAACTGTTAAAGGTTAGTACTATTAGTGGACCAACAGCACACACAATCATATGTGCTTACGGACTGTATCCCTTGCAGACTGTATTGATGTATATTGATATATAATGTAGGAACCAGAATATTAATAACAGAAAGAAACAACCCTTTTGTGTGAATGAGGAGGGAGGTTTTTTGGGTTGGTGCATTAATTGTAAGTGTATCTTGTGTTTTTTATGTTGATTTAATTTAAAAAAAAACAAAAAAACACAGATACTGATAATAAAAAAAACCGATACCGATAATTTCCGATATTACATTTTAACGCATTTATCGGCCGATAATATCGGCAGGCCGATATTATCGGACATCCCTAGTTATTAGAATCAGCATTTGTTCCTTAAATTAGCCTAAAATGGCAAACAACTTTGTTCTTTGTACAAAAACATTTTTCTTAAACTAATGTAATTCTTTGTGATATTTCACATTTGGATTTGCTGGCGTTTCCATGTTGTATTTTCATATTAGTCCACCAGATGGCCCTACTTTTTCCCCATTTAAAGCATGCAACAACATTGCACACCTTTTTTTGTTTTCCGATTTAAAACCCACAAAAAAATGTGTTATATTTGTTTCAGGCAGAAATAGTTTGAAAAGATTCATATTTTTTAAAATGGTTTAGATAATATTTTAAATAATAAAGCTGTTATGTAAGCATAGTGGCCTTCAAATGTTTAAAAGCTAAAAAATTAAATAAAAAAAAATCATGTTAATTTCAAGCTCAAACAGTTTTAAAGTATTGATACATTTAAAGTTAAAAATTGTATATTTTGAATTTGTATGCCAGATTTTGGGAAAGCGGACATTTTCGTTATCATTAATTGAGGATATGAGCTGAATTCACTGATATTTGTGTCATTGGCTTTGATGTGGTGCCTGATGATGTGGATTTGGGCAAGTGTGTTGGCGCTGGTGTAGGAGCAATAAAATCATAATTAATACACTTCCCAGCCAGCTCGGTGAGATGATGAAGTGCGCGGTGAGCCAACTTCCTGGGAGTTTAAACGCAGCACTAAAGCTGTCAGGAGGCAAAATGACGTAAAGTTTTACAGCGGGAAAACGACTCTGCAGCATTTGCGCTAATGAAGAAGCGGAAGAAGAAATCATTTGGCTTCTCAAACACACACACACACACACGCACCATTGGAGCCTTTGCCGTAGAAAGCCCCCAGTACCACCAGGTCTGCTGTGTCGGCCATGGCTCCCTCATTCAAGTAGTCCTTCTTAACCTTCAGCCAGTGGCGCTTGCCGGGTTCATAAGAGCCCTGACAGACACACACTTCATCAACAACACTCCAACTCTTTCTACAAGTCTACACTGACCTTCACGTCTTTAAGCACCAGGCCTTCAAGACCTTCTCTGATGACTCGAGTGATCATGTCAGCAAGGTCTCCTGCACGCTGTAACACGCACACACACACGTGTGTGTGTAAGTCTAGCCCAACAGTTTGTAGTGAAAAGAGTCATCGTGATCGGACTTACTGTGACGTGCTTCATCTCAGAGAAGAGGATTCGGTTGGGCACCACCACCATGTTGTCGTGCAGGAACTTCCTGCGTTCAGAAAGCGGCCTAAACACAATAAAAAACACTTTAACACTCCAGTATGACAACATTGTACACCTGAAGAGTTAATGCAACTTTTTCACTAATATTGAAGTATTGTTCCATAGCAATACTGATCCGATACAATAAGAATCATACATACTTGTATTATTTTGTTGTGTTTAAAGTTAGAAAAGGTTTGATCAAGTGAAATTAGTCAAGCAGAGGACAATGGTAGGCATGAAAAACCTTACTTATTTATTATTAACTTGGAACGTAACAGTATCAAATCTCACGGTATGATATTGTGGTATATGTCCCAAAAAAAACAAAAAAACTGGTGTTTGGCCTCAAATATATTTTCTGGATGAAGGTTTATGAGGTGGCGACTTGTCCAGAGCGTACGATGCCTTCCGCCCGAGTGCAGCTGGATAGGCTCCAGCCCCACCACAACATCGAGAGGGACAAGCGTTGGAAAATAGATTGAGTAGTTTTTCAGTTTCCTCATATTTCCCGCACTGTACATTTGTTTTTTGGGTGATTTCCCTCCGTGTGGTGCGACGTGACCGGCTAGATTTGTGTCTTGGAAATGCTCGAGATGAAAGCGATGCGCTTTGCTTTGCAGAATGCAGACTTTTCTTACTTTCGCCAAAGAGGTCATGTTTTCGCCAGGGTTTGTCCGTCTGTTTGTTAGCAACAAAACTCAATAGTTATGGATAGATTTTGATGACATTTCGACTGCAAACACACTTCCCTTCCTTCTTACGGCATTCCATGCCCCACCTCTGCGCAGAGGATTCTGGGAGATGTCATTTATTTTCAGACCAGGCCAAAGCTAAACCGCCAGAAAAAAACTACACACCAAGTTTTTGTTTGATACCGTCACGGCATTATTAAGAAGACTTTAAAACCGAAATACCGCGTCACAACCTTGTTATTGATGGTCTGGAATGGACTTATGCTGTCTTTAAGTAGAAATGGAGTGAGGATTGTTTTTTGGCGACAATAATTCATTAAGTTAAGCTTATGACGCGGTAAGTTGAATGATGCGGACACATTTGTTACCGGATACTTTCTGATACGCTTCTCCCTTGGAGACTTTGTATGTGTAAGTACAATGCAAATGTGCTGTTTTAGACTGCAATATTGTTCAATTAAGGACACTTATTACGCATGACTAGCTTGTGCGCTATTGTGTGCTTAGCTGTTTTGTAGCTGCTAGCTCCTAGTATGTTCAATGTTAACCTTTTGTAAATGACTTGACTAAAATACAAGAAAAGACCAAGTACTGTATGTGTCTTTACTGGAGGACATTTAGGTGTTAACTGGCTGTCCAGCTTTGGAGCATATCGAAGATTTTAAATGCAAACCGATATCAATCGATACTTGTTTTGCTCATTTTGGACCGATATCAATGTCAGATCAGACCTTGTTAACACAATTTTTAACAAGTGTAAAATAAAATACCATCAAATATATTTATATATAAATAGTAAATTACAATATTGTTTTATTTGCTTAAATTCCATTATCATATGCATAAAATCGATATCTAGAACTCCAGAAAATGATTGTGATTCCTTAAAATATATTTTTTTAATCTGAATGACAAACGGAAAAAAATTATACAAATATCAATATTTTATTTACTAAAATATAGATTCAACAATATAAAATTGTTAAGACTCTTTTTTTGGTGACTTAAAATAATAATATGTAAACATTCATACAATCAACTTTAGTTAATATTCAAAAATAAGATTTTTTTTAACTTAATCACTTAAAATGACAATATTAAAATGATTCTAAAATTGTAACAATAGAAAATGTAGACAGCTTAACCTACTTAAAAAAATATTACACAAAATAAAATCCAGGTAATTTGTGTAGGACACATTTTTGGCCTATATTAAAACTTTGTTAAAAAAAAAAAAACATTAAATGTATAAAAATTCAAGGCTAAAAACGGATTAATACTATTTTCTACCTTTGTAATCCATATATATAAAACTTTTAATTTTAACAACAGAAAAAGATTGTAATCCATTACAAACGTATTAGTTATTTTTGGAACATTACATTTTAAAATTACATAGTTATTCTACATAAAAAAATTATTAATATTATTGTAGCAAGTTATTTACTTTACGTGGCTACAATATGTTTATGAGTGTATTTTGCAGCGTATTACCTCTCCATTAGACTGGTGCCATTGAAGTAGATGCAGTCAAAAACAAAAAGGCACACTTTGGCGTCTTGAAAGGCAGCTTTCTAAAAGACACACAGGACATTAGGTTTTACCACCATGACTTTGGAGTGATCCCAAAGGTGCTAATTTGACACACATTCAGTGTACGCTGTTACCTTGTGCACGCCCAAAGTCCCAAAGGGCAGCGGCTTGCTGGTGTTGGTGTCGATGAGCAGCACCTCGGCGTCCAAAATCATACTGTGGCCGCCGGGAAACGCCTGAGGGATGTACTCTTTGAAGTGGGCCACCTGGAATGCAGATCAGAAACTTTTAATTGAACCCACATCGAATTGTATTTACTGGTGGCTTGCCAATATGGGGATTTGATGTCCCGCAGCACCCTCTAGTGGTGAGAATGAGCTAAGGACAATGTGAAGCCTGCAGTGTTTATGTCTGCATGCTGAGAGAACAAATGATACACCCTGGTGGGATGTGTCTCCGTTTCCTGCTGTGACAATCACTTGGGGGCGGCTAATCGTACAAGAGCATCACATGCAGCATGTGTTTGTGTGTGTTGTTGTTGAGTACTGACTTTGTGCGGTAACACAGGCTTGAGGCTGCGGCTAAAGTAGCTGAAGTTGTCGCCGTTCTTGTGGACCTGCACGCGCTCGCCGTCATACTTGATCTCCGAATACATGCCATTGGGGCATTTCTTCATGGCGTACTCGATTGACTTGCACGCCTCTGCCTGGGAATCAAAAATAAATAAATAAAAGACAGTCACAAAACCAAGAGAACATTTAGCTGTCAACGAGGGTTATTGTGTTGCCATTCTTTTCTTTTATTCCATTGCAGCAATATTGGAAATCTATGTCTAATCTAGTCCTTTTTGCACTTTGTAAAAAGGCATAAAGTTGGCCCGGAGGCTAACGTGAATTATGTTTGTGAGTCCACAGATGTGTTTTAAAAGTAATGTGTGCATCAATACATGTTTTGTAAATGCCTTCTTTGGCCCTCAGGCTATGTTTGAAGTTGGAATATGCAACTTAAAATCATACATCTGAAAAAGATGCTAAGCAACAATAGGAGAACAGGGCCTCATGTATTAAGTGTGTAGAGGCACAAAAACCTGGCGTATGCCCTTTTTCACAGCAGAGCTGAGCTGTATCAAGAGTGAACAGAACGTAGAAATGTGGGGTGCCTCATGCCAACTTCATGTTTCACGTACGCACATTTCTACATACAGTGGATACTTTGGCAACACACAGTCATAGTCGTTTTTCGTCAATGCATTTAATGCTCCATATTCATATTATAATTTGTGAGGGCTTCTATGAATTTAACTAGGCCATCATTTTTCCACCTATTGCTGTCACAATGTGTTCCTGTGACTCCAGCACAGCTTGGACAGCAGCCGCTGAGGATTGCGGCACAAATGGCACTGGAGACGGAGGAGGAACGGCCCGACTTTGTGTCACGTGGCTGCTATTGCAAGTAGCTTTCCTGTGTTATAATAATACATTGAGTAATCAAACAAGAGTCAAAGTCTTTTGAATCCTTTTTGATAGTGCTGGCATGTTTAAATTTAAAATATTTCAAACCAAATATTACATAATTTTCACATGAAACTCTAATCTGGCTGTAAGCAGGCTACTGTATAACATTGTGTTGTCACTCACCTCTTATAAAGAATTACTTATCATTGCAGCGATCTTTTCAAACAGGGTGCAGCAGGGCTGCACAATTAATCAAATTTGAATCCTGATCACGATTTTGGCAGCTACGATTAAATGAGGGTGATCGTCAGCGATAATATTTAAAAAAAAATAGGCTGAGCTGCATTTCAAATCAAGCTCGTTCACAAGTCAGCCAACCACCAGGGGCCGACCAATAGACAGTGCACTCATGTGAGAGCAAGTAAGAATGAGTGTAAGGTGAGAAGTTGAAGGTAGAAAAGCCAGGAGCTCCCAAAAATATTAGGAAAAATATATACATTATTACATCTGTCCTCCCGCAGAGTTACCCACAGGGAACCACAGGCACACATTTTAACCCCGGAACATGACCGCACGCCTCGCCGTTCTCGAGGCACTCCCGCTTGTTTTGTGAAACCCGGAAATGCTCCCGCGCGGATGAACCAACAACAAACGCCACAAGTTCCAGGGCAAAGCCGCGTTGGTGCGCACATCCAAACAAATTATCGATTTGCGGAGATACGTTAAGCATTAACAAAACTTCCTTCTTTCCTCAACCGCCATTTTTTGTCCGCACTGTAAAGCTGGTTGCTAACAGAGTGGGTTGCCGCTACCGGCGCAAAGCCCCAACGAACAGCTACAAAAGCAGGGGTGCCCAAATTACAGATGACTGTACCGTATACATCTACCGCTCAAAGACACGCCAAAATAACGGCTGTAATAACGTTTTGTTTGGCCAAAGACATACGTCCTATATATGCTGTGAGCAGTACAATGAACGTGTTCCTTAGTATGTAACTTTGGTGCTTAATCTTATTTTTTCACTTGTTTGCACTTTATAATCGCACACTGCAATGGCACATTTATTTTGGTTAGCCCTCTTTGTCTTTTGTACCGTATTTTTCGGATTATAAGTCGCAGTTTTTTTCATAGTTTGGCCGTGCGACATATACTCCGGAGTGACTTATGTGTGAAATTATCAATATTATTTATCTCATTCGCGTAAGAGACGAAGCAAATGTCAGCAATCGTCACACACACGTCAACCAATAAGAATTTGGCGGGGGCGGGTCATGGCAGAAGTGCATTGTGGGTCATGGGATGCTAACTGCTACAACATTGGCGGTAACTTATAAAAACTGAGAAGGGCGGAACGAAAATGGCACTGAAAAGAAAATCATATACTGCAGATTACAAGCTGGACGTAGTGAAATATGCAGCAGAAAACGGCGATCGGGCAGCAGAAAGAAAGGGAGCGGCGCATACCAGGAGCGACAACGAGGAAGAAGATTTCATCGGATTTAGCGATCAGGAGTCACAGATTGTTTGGTAAACGTTAGGGCTGTGAATCTTTGGGTGTCCCACGATTCGATTCAATATCTATTCTTGGGGTCACGATTCGATTCAAAATCGATTTTTTTTTCAATTCAACACGATTCTCGATTCAATAACGATTTTTTCCCGATTCAAAAGGATTCTCTATTCATTCAATACATAGGATTTCAGCAGGATCTACCCCAGTCTGCTGACATGCAAGCAGAGTAATAGATTTTTGTAAAAAGCTTTTATAATTGTAAAGGACAATGTTTTATCAACTGATTGCAATAATGTAAATTTGTTTTCACTATTAAATGAACCAAAAATATGACTTATTTTATCTTTGTGCCAATATTGGACACAGTGTGTTGTCAAGCTTATGAGATGCGATGCAAGTGTAAGCCACTGTGACACTATTGTTCTTTTTTTATTTTTATAAATGTCTAATGATAATGTCAATGAGGGATTTTTGCTATGTTAAAATTGTAACTAATATTGATACTGTTGTTGATAATATTCATTTTTGTTTCACTACTTTTGGTTTGTTCTGTGTCGTGTTTGTGTCTCCTCTCAATTGCTCTGTTTATTGCAGTTCTGTTGCTGGGTCGGGTTTGGTTTGGGAATTGGATTGCATTGTTATGGTATTGCTGTGTATTGTTTTGTTGGATTGATTAATTAAAAAAAAAAGAAGTTTTTAATAAATAAATACATTTTTTTTTAAAAATCAATTTTTTAAAAATGACAATCGATTCTGAATCCCACACCCCTAGTAACCGTATAGCATGTTCTATATGTTATAGTTATTTGAATGACTCTTACCATAATATGTTACGTTAACATACCAGGCACGTTCTCAGTTGGTTTTTTATGCGTCATATAACGTACACTTATTCAGCCTGTTGTTCACTATTCTTTATTTATTTTAAATTGCCTTTCAAATGTCTATTCTTGGTGTTGGATTTTATCAAATAAATTTCCCCCAAAACTGCGACTTATACCCGAGTGTGACGTATGTATGTTTTTTTCCTTCTTTATTATGCATTTTCGGCCGGTGCGATTTATACTCCGGAGCGATTTATAATCCGAAAAATACGGTACATTTATTTTATTAACAATACATTTTTATAGTTTCATTTTAAAATAAAAGCCAAGTTCACAAACGGTTTGTTTAAAATATAAAGTGCAATAAAATATGTTCTAATTAACTGTAAATTATCGTGATTTCAATATTGATCAAAATAATTGTGATTATTATTTTGGCCTAATCCTGCAGCCCTAGGGTGCAGCCCTACTTTATTTCCGGTCCTCTCGCCTGTTTCGGCCATCACATCCATCTTCTTCTTCAACTTCTTCCTGATGTCCAACTATTTATTTTTCATTTCAGTCTGTGTGCGGTTCTCGAGGCCAGCAGCATTGACAGTCTCACACACTTTATCCCACTCAAACCCTTTTTGTTCACTTGAAATAGAAGAAAGAAGCTCCTCCTACTGCTTGGCGGTAAATTGTGATTGGGCAGAAGGTGGAATCTCAGGCACATGGCAAATTTCAATATGATTTGCACATTTATAAGGGGGCATAGCTTGGGCTTGCCCAGCCAGGCCAACATGTGCAGTCAATTCCACCTTGATTGGGATGTAGTGTGCTTGGATCAGTGCGTGTGGACACTTGATTACATCTGGGTTTTTTTTGGCGTAGGGCGTTTTCTAGATTTGAGCGTATGCCAATTTTTAGTAAGAAATCCACACAGCTCTCAATAAATGACGCCCGGGGGCTGTTGGCTTATCCTAGTGGTGACTAAGGGCGCTGCTGCAAAGTGGACTAAGCTATCATTAGCGCATGTATCTCGTTAGCGGGACTCACCAACATGGGCTGAACCGGGGTCATGAGCGACGCCTCTATGGTCAACAGTTTCCTTGGTCCCGACCCGTTGGACGCCTCCTGCTGATTCTTCAGTACCCGCTCGATCACGTCGCCCAAATTTCGGGAGGCCTTGAAGGCATCGTAGGCGTTCGGGTCGACAGCGTCCAGCCTGACAAAAGTGGGAGGCATGCATAATCATTTTTATTTTTATTTTTTAGGGTTAATGTGTGAAAGGAGACACTTACACATGTTTTGCTCCTGAGTTCATCTTCAGGTCGTGCTTGATGAGACGTATGATGCATTTGAGGTCGTTGCTGGTGCATCTGTGATGGAAGAGGTTTCATTGTTAGTTATGTTCTGGTAAAAACCGATGTAGGCTCGCTTCATACGTTCTGTGGCGCTAATAGTCCTGCAGGCGCCGCCCATACCCGATAATCAACAAGTAACGAGGTAGTGATTAGATTACTTTTTGGCAACGTCCTCCAGCTCGCTCTGTTGCTCGTCCTCCTTGGTGAGCTGGGCGAGGCGGGTCAGCGACGCATCTACTTCCTGGAGGGTCAGGAGGCTCTTAGCCGACGGCGGAAATGCTTTGCTCTCGTCGAAGAACATCCGTACCGTTTCTGACACATCACCCTTAGAAAAAAAACAGAGTAACGCACAAAAATGTACATGTTTGTTTTTAGGCTTCATTTCTGCCATGCTAAACAGAATATAAATGTAAATATAAAGTAAGCTAGAGATGCTAACAGACATTTAAAAACATTTTTCACATTAGCAATACTGTGAATGCGTTTGTCTCAGCATTCACACGATTTTTGTTGTACAATAGCAAAAGTGTGAATGGTCATTTCTCAGCATTAACGCTTATGTTACTTTACAATAAACAGTGTGTATGTTGACCGATGCGAAAATACAGTCTGGCCCCGTTTATACTGCACACCAAATCTGACTTTTTTGCCCTAAAGTGACACCAGTGTTTCCCACACATTCATTTATTTGTTGCGGCCCGTCACGAAAGAATTAAGGCCGCCACAAAGAAAAACAACAAATAAAAATTAAATTTTAATTAAAATTTTTTTTTTTTTTTTTGTGTCCTGTCAAGCTTCTCAGGCAAATCATATAGTTGATGTAGATGCCCATATCAGCTGTTCAGATTTACTTTACAAAAGAGAAGTGTAGGATCAAGATTTTTGGAGCTCTTTGTTCAGTGGATCAGATGTTTGATGAAGCTTTGTGTCTATCTACCACCACTACTGTTTATTTGTTACTGACTGTGGCAGGACACCTCTGCCTCTGTTTCACTTTATGTTGCTGGTAAATAATATGGTTGTAGTAGTAGGCTAATGTTCAATTATTTAGTATGCACTAATTAAAGGGGCAGAGCTTTAAGAGACATTTTAGCTTTTATATTTTTATAAGATATATTTTTTGTAAAACCACAATTAATAAATATATTTCAGTGAATAACTTATTGTTCAAATCTGTATATAAATATGTACATAAAGTGTTGTAAACTAATCGATGATGTCATGGTGACCACGCCCATAGCCACGCCCCCACCGCCACAGGTATCTTGGCAGTTTATGGGAAACACTGGACACAGATTGATTTTTTTGCCAGTTTAAACGCTCCAAAGTGCTTCAGATCTGATCTTTTTGCATAGTGTCAGGCCACATCAGGAGGTAGTCCAAATCCGATTGGAATCTGATCTTTTCAATTGTGACTTCAGTCTAAACGCAATGCAACCTGAATGTGACCCTAATGTGACTTTTTTGTCAGCCTTGGGCGAGCTATGTTATTAGTGTGCACGGGGAAAGATGCAGCCCGCCAGCGGATGTGGATACTTCATCACAACATCCGGTTTCGGTGAGCAAAGTCTGTTTTGGACAGCAGGGTTTTCTGTGCATCACTAGTGATTGCTCGCCGTCTGTTCGCTGTTGCGAAAAAGCTAAGTAGCGCTCTATCTGTGTGCTTTTAATTGTTCTACAGCTTTCTTTATCACTTCTCAAACATTTTTAGTGGTACTATTTAACTTGCAAATCACCCGATCTCTGTCCCACCACCCTTTCCTCAGCTAGCTAGCTGCTAAGCTAGCGCGGAGAAAGGCAGCGCCGGTCAGTAAGAAGCTACTCCTACAGACCGCGACCACTTCCCTGAGGACAGCAGGAACTTCACTCGGTGACAGAAAACACTGTGAGTAATGGCTTCCTGCGCGTCTTGCACCATACTCACGGAGAGGTTGGCTCTGCTAGAGGGCCGTGTCCGCCAGTTAGAGCAGAGTAATGTCGTAACTTTAGATGTTGCGGACACATCTGCTAGCGTTAGCTGTAGCGAGCTAACTAGCCCAGCTTGTAGCAGTCCTAAGCGGCCTACAAGCTACGGTGTACCGGTTGAGACGCATAATAGATTTAGCTCTTTAGCTAGTCCTACACCCCAGTCTACCGGGCACCACACCTTAGTTATAGGGGACTCCATCACCCGAAACATAAAGCTTAGCAAACCAGCCACAATAAAGTGTATCCCCGGGGCCAGAGCACCTGACATTGAAGCTAATCTTAGGGAGCTAACTCGCAACAGGCCTAGTAAACACGTACGACAGGCTAATCGCACCACTAATTATGCGAATATAGTTGTACACGTTGGCTCCAATGACACTAGAATGAGACAGTCAGAGATTACAAAGAGAAACATAGCCAGGACTTGTGATCTCGCCAGAAAGATGTCCAGGCATCGAGTAATTGTCTCTGGCCCCCTGCCTGCGAGAGGCAATGATGAGAGATATAGCAGATTAGTCTCGCTTAACAAGTGGTTGGCTAGCTACTGTAGGACGCAGGGACTAACGTTTATTGATAACTGGCCCTCTTTCTGGGGCAAACCAGGCTTGCTGATGAGAGACGGCCTTCACCCTAACCAGGAAGGCGCCATCATCCTGTCTAGAAACATAGACTACTATTTAAGTCTCACTTGACTGACTACACTAGAGCAAGCCCGGTCACAGGCAATTACAATGTCTGTTAGTCCGGGTGAGGAGTCAGTTAAGCTAGAACTAGCCAGCGCCAGGCTGGATAATCCATGTACGCATAGCAATTCTCTTAGAATAATACACAATTCACATAATGTTTTTTCTGTTGTGTCTGTGTCAGGGGTGGACATGCATTCTACTGAGGTGGCAAATTATGATATGTCCAGTCTATTGCAGCACCAAGCAAACAATCGGAAAATTCCCGTCATATCAATTCCTAGATATGGTCGAAACTATTTAAAGTGCACTACGCATAATAAACGCAACATTGTTAATATTGCCACTACGGATAATCTTAACAAAAACTCGTCAAAACAGCCCAATACCTATAATATGGGCTTTTTAAACATAAGATCATTGTCTCCCAAGGCGTTATTGGTTAATGAGGTCATTAGAGACAACAATCTTAACGTCATTGGTCTTAGCGAAACCTGGCTCAAACCGGACGAATTTTTTGCGCTCAATGAGGCATCTCCTCCTAACTATACGAATGCGCATGTTGCCCGCCCTCTTAAAAGGGGAGGGGGTGTCGCACTAATATACAATGAAAATTTCAACCTTACCCCTAACCTAAATAATAAATATAAATCGTTTGAGGTGCTTACTACGAGGTCTGTCACACCGCTACCTCTCGACCTGGCTGTTATCTACCGCCCCCCTGGGCCCTATTCGGACTTTATCAGTGAATTCTCAGAGTTCGTTGCTGATCTAGTGACGCACGCCGACAATATAATCATAATGGGGGACTTTAATATCCATATGAATACCCCATCGGACCCTCAGTGCGTGGCGCTCCAAACCATAATTGATAGCTGTGGTCTTACACAAATAATACATGAACCCACGCATCGCAACGGTAATACAATAGATCTAGTGCTTGTCAGGGGTGTCACCACCTCCAAAGTTATGATACTTCCATATACTAAAGTAATGTCCGATCATTACCTTATAAAATTTGAAGTTTTGACTCTTTGTCAACAAGCTAATAATAATAATAACTGCTATAGCGGCCGCAACATTAATGCTGCCACAACGATGACTCTTGCGGACCTACTGCCTTCGGTAATAGCACCATTCCCAAATTATGTCGGCTCTATTGATAAACTCACTAACAACTTTGACGATGCCTTGCGCGAAATTATTGATAGTATAGCACCGCTAAAGCAAAAAAGGGCCCCTAAAAGGCGCACCCCATGGTTTACAGAAGAAATTAGAGCTCATAAATTATCATGTAGAAAACTGGAACGCAAATGGCGCGCGACTAAACTTGAGGTTTTCCATCAAGCATGGAGTGATAGTTTAATAACTTATAAACGCATGCTTACCTTAGCTAAAGCTAAATACTACTCAAATCTCATCCGCCTCAACAAAAACGATCCTAAATTTCTGTTTAGTACAGTAGCATCGCTAACCCAACAAGGGACTCCTCCCAGTAGCTCCACCCACTCGGCAGATGATTTTATGAATTTCTTTAATAAGAAAATTGAACTCATTAGAAAGGAGATTAAAGACAACGCATCCCAGCTACAACTGGGCTCTATTAACACAAATACGACTGTATATACGACGGACACTGCCCTCCAAAATAGTCTCTCTATTTTTGATGAAATAACATTAGAGGAATTATTACAGCGTGTAAGTGGGATAAAACAAACAACATGTTTACTTGACCCACTTCCTGGGAAACTTATCAAGGAACTGTTTGTATTATTAGGTCCATCAGTGTTAAATATTATAAACTTATCACTTTCCTCCGGCACTGTTCCCCTAGCATTCAAAAAAGCGGTTATTCATCCTCTGCTCAAAAGACCTAACCTCGATCCTGACCTCATGGTAAACTACCGACCGGTCTCCCACCTTCCGTTTATTTCCAAAATTCTCGAAAAAACTGTTGCACAGCAGCTAAATGAACACTTAGTGACTAACAATCTCTGTGAACCTTTTCAATCCGGTTTCAGGGCAAATCACTCTACGGAGACAGCCCTCGCAAAAATGGCTAATGATCTATTGCTAACGATGGATTCTGATGCGTCATCTATGTTGCTGCTTCTTGATCTTAGCGCCGCTTTCGATACCGTCGATCATAATATTTTATTAGAGCGTATCAAAACACGTATTGGTATGTCAGACTTAGCCTTGTCTTGGTTTAACTCTTATCTTACTGACAGGATGCAGTGCGTCTCCCATAACAATGTGACCTCGGACTATGTCAAGGTAACGTGCGGAGTTCCCCAGGGTTCGGTTCTTGGCCCTGCACTCTTTAGTATTTACATGCTGCCGCTGGGTGACATCATACGCAAGTACGGTGTTAGCTTTCACTGTTATGCTGATGACACTCAACTCTACATGCCCCTAAAGCTGACCAACACGCCGGACTGTAGTCAGCTGGAGGCGTGTCTTAATGAAATTAAACAATGGATGTCCGCTAACTTTTTGCAACTCAACGCTAAGAAAACGGAAATGCTGATTATCGGTCCTGCTAGACACCAACATCTATTTAATAATACCACCTTAACATTTGACAACCAAACAATTAAACAAGGAGACTCGGTAAAGAATCTGGGTATTATCTTCGACCCAACTCTCTCGTTTGAGTCACACATTAAGAGTGTTACTAAAACGGCCTTCTTTCATCTCCGTAATATCGCTAAAATTCGTTCCATCTTGTCCACTAGCGACGCTGAGATCATTATTCATGCGTTCGTTACGTCTCGTCTCGATTACTGTAACGTATTATTTTCGGGCCTCCCTATGTCTAGCATTAAAAGATTACAGTTGGTACAAAATGCGGCTGCTAGACTTTTGACAAAAACAAGAAAGTTTGATCATATTACGCCTATACTGGCTCACTTGCACTGGCTTCCTGTGCACTTAAGATGCGACTTTAAGGTTTTACTACTTACGTATAAAATATTACACGGTTTAGCTCCAGCCTATCTCGCCGATTGTATTGTACCATATGTCCCGACAAGAAATCTGCGTTCAAAGAACTCCGGCTTATTAGTGATTCCCAGAGCCAAAAAAAAGTCTGCGGGCTATAGAGCGTTTTCTATTCGGGCTCCAGTACTCTGGAATGCCCTCCCGGTAACAGTTAGAGATGCTACCTCAGTAGAAGCATTTAAGTCCCATCTTAAAACTCATTTGTATAATCTAGCCTTTAAATAGACCCCCCCTTTTTTAGACCAGTTGATCTGCCGTTTCTTTTCTTCTCTCCTCTTCTCCCCTGTCCCTTGCGAGGGGGAGTTATATAGGTCCGGTGGCCATGGATGAAGTGCTGGCTGTCCAGAGCCGGGACCCCGGGTGGACCACTAGCCTGTGCATCGGTTGGGGACATCTCTGCGCTGCTGACCCGTCTCCGCTCGGGATGGTTTCCTGTTGGCCCCGCTGTGGACTGGACTCCCGCTGATGTGTTGGATCCACTGTGGACTGGACTTTCACAATGTTATGTCAGACCCACTCGACATCCGTTGCTTTCGGTCTCCCCTAGAGGGGGGGGGTTACCCACATATGCGGTCCTCTCCAAGGTTTCTCATAGTCATTCACCGACGTCCCACTGGGGTGAGTTTTTCCTTGCCCGTATGTGGGCTCTGTACCGAGGATGTCGTTGTGGCTTGTACAGCCCTTTGAGACACTTGTGATTTAGGGCTATATAAATAAACATTGATTGATTGATTGATTGAATAGTGCACAAATAATGGCTATATGTAATATATAAATATATATTTTGATTCAGAAGAAATAACGATTGTTGAAGGACCGGAATTGACGCTGTGGCACATTTGCTTACATGTGAGTTGAAAACTAAAGCTAATGTTGATCCGCGCTGATGTCCGTGTCTCCTCTACTTGACAGCCATAAAACAATATACAGATCCATTAATACATTATATCACTTTAATTTCTTTTTACGTTAAAAAAACACACATTTTTAAGGTGTCGCGACTTTTATTTTATTTAGTAGTAGTAGCGACTTCCTTGTTCATTTATGGAATTCGGTCAACTTCCTTTGTTGTCACTTTATCGAACTGCCCATTCAAGTGATGTCGAGGCCACATTTGGAGCCTGTGCGCATTTACACTGCAGTCTGATAAAGATCACATTTTACTTGCAATGTAAACAGTCGGCTGGGAAAACAAATCTGATTTCAAAAAAATCTGATTTGGTCCACTGTGGCCTACAGTACAAATGTAGTATTTTATGTTCTGTACACATTAGCAATACTGTGAATTAAGACAATTTTTATGGTGTAATAGCATTCACACTATTTTTATTGTATAGCAGGTGTGAATGCTGTGAGACAAAAATTCACACTTTTGCTATAAAACAATGAAATATGTGAAAATTGAGAGGTGCTAAAAGATAGGGTTGTCTTCAAATAGTCAGAGATCTGATGGTTCGATTTGACTATCAACCTCGTAGTGGTTGAGGCACATAGCCGTAATCCCCCCACTCTTAATATGCAAACAATGGAAGCATGGTGGAGGTATTCATACTTCCTCCAAACAAACTGTTTGGGATTTGCACAACTTGACGTTTTTCTAACATGTGAAGTCATCGAATATCTCCATATATGGTATAGTTTTACCCAAAGAGCTTTGCGCGTGTCCGCCATTGTAGTCTGACGCTGTAGTCAAAAAGTTCATTTTTTTTCTCTATCCTCTTGTTGTGGGGCAGACTGGCTTGTAGATGGACATGCATCTTCCGCTTTTGCCATTTCTATAGTGCTCATTTATATTTGACAGTAGACTCCATATGGAAGCACTAAAAACTAAAACATGGCTGACGGGGAGAAGACGCTATAAAAGTGGAGGCACGTAAATAATACCGCCCACAAAACTGAAGAGAGGGTCAAACATAATCTATGCACAATTTTGACCAAATAACCACCATTACATGTTATGTAGCCTAAAAGGAAATGTTTAAATCCATCCATCCATTTCCTACCGCTTATTCCCTTCGGGGTCGCGGGGGGCGCTGGAGCCTATGTACAAAAAAATCATATGACCCCCATAAAAAAGCCATATATTCAACAGATCATCGACGACAGACAGAATCTCATCAGATTTGACCATGAAAATCTTAAATCAAAAACCGCCCTAACAGAAATTATTTTCAAGACACATTAGCAATAGTATGAATACCCATGTCTCAGCATTCACACAATTGTATTAGTATAGCAAAAAGGGCTGCGAATCTTTGGGTGTCCCACGATTCTTGGGGTCACGACTCGATTATAAATCTTTTTTTTTTTCGATTCAACGCGATTCTCGATTCAAAAACTATATTTTTCCGATTCAAAACAATTCTCTATTCATTCAATACATAGGATTTCAGCAGGATCTACCCCAGTCTGCTGACATGCAAGCAGAGTAGTAGATTTTTGTAAAAAGCTTTTATAATTGTAAAGGACAATGTTTTATCAACTGATTGCAATAATGTAAATTTGTTTTAACTATTAAATGAACCAAAAATATGACTTTTTTTATCTTTGTGGAAAATATTGGACACAGTGTGTTGTCAAGCTTATGAGATGCAAGTGTAAGCCACTGTGACACTATTCTTTTTTTTTTTATAAATGTCTAATGATAATGTCAATGAGGGATTTTTAATCACTGCTATGTTGAAATTGTTACTAATATTGATACTGTTGTTGATAATATTCTTTTTTTTTTCACTACTTTTGGATTGTTCTGTGTCGTGTTTGTGTCTCCTCTCAGTTGCTCTGTTTATTGCCGTTCTGAGTGTTGCTGGGTCGGGTTTGGTTTTGGAATTGGATTGCATTGTTATGGTATTGCTGTGTATTGTTTTGTTGGATTGATTAATAAAAAAAATAAAAAATTTAATAAAATAGATTTTTGAAAAATGAGAATTGATACTGAATTGTACAACGTGAGAATGGCGATTTGAATTCGAATCGATTTTTTCCCACACCACTAATAGCAAGTGTTACTGCTAAACGACAAAAAAAAATCACACTTTTGCTATTATACAACAAAATGTGTAAACAGTGAGAGATGCTAAAATACTTTATGTCTCAGCATTCATGCAGTATTGAGGTGCAAGTGAAACAGTGCAAATGCACAGGAGCAGCTTATTGCACGAGAGTGGCGTTTTGGGAGGACCAACCTTCTCCAGGTCGCGCACCATGTCGTCCTGGTTGCATCTGAAGATGCGACTGAAGAGTTTGACAATCTGCTTGTCGTTGAGGTTGTAGACACTTTTGACGACGCCGGGCAGCAGCAGCTTCACCGTCAGGTACAGATTTCCATGGAACTTATCTACCGTTGCACACAGCGAATAGAAACAATTCACTTTGGATTTAAATTATTTTTAAATTACTTGTCAGTTTTCGCCGTGCAAACCTCCGCCCGTGCCCTTCCGGAGGAACTTCTCGATGATCTGTGTCTTGACGTTGTAGCTGTTGTTCTCAGCCACCGTTGCACACAGCTTCCGGAACTCTCGAAGGAGGCAGTCCTTGTGCTGGGGATCGCAAAGCTGCGCGGCCAAGGTGCTGCCTTGGCTGGCTTTGGCAGGCGGGGAAGAGAATGAGGAAGGGGAGGAAGTGGAGGACGACGGCCCACTCGAAGCGCCTGCCTTCGCAGCTGCATAGGACACGCAAGGGGTTACGCTTTCCAGAATGGACTTGTCGTCTTTCGGGAGTTAGAAGTGTCTTACCGGTGAAGCCTGAAAACTTTCGTGGTGCGTTTGCTGAGGGGTCTACTAGGGGAGGGGACAGGAGCGTGCCTGACGTGTTTAACTTGGCCTGCACCTTCTTTTTTGGCGTGGAGTTGACTTTAGCCATCAAGTCTGTGATACATGAACAACAAGAGAAACTTTAAAAAAAATACATGTTATTGGATGAGAAGGTGTCTCCAAACTTTTGACAGCACAATAATAAATACAAGCAACCCCTAAAATGTGCATAATTTGGACTTTGACCTAAAATACGCCAAACAAAACATCCAGTCTTAGTCACTAGCATTAGTTTAGAGCTAGAGTGGGACATGATTAGTTTTTTCCAACCACTGGAACAGAGAAAGTGATCGAGTGTGAAGGACAGAACTGGAGAAAGAAATCATCAAAATCATGACAGACCGTGTAGCCGATTTTGCGAGGCGGTGAGTGTAGCCCCATACAAAAGCAGAAAGTCAGCGATAACGCAGTTGAAATAATATCTTTTAACAGCGGACATTTATGCATGAAAATATAGATAAGCTGCTGATGTGACGGAAAAGCAGATCAAAGAATATACCGTTGAAGTCTGTTCTCCAAGATGATGAACATAATTACATTCCTAAAACTATTGTAGTTTGTACCACATTATATTGTAAATTTTTTCAACAATATTTCATAACTAAAAGTTTGTTTTTCTTTTTAAAATTCTGGTGTTTTTTGACTGATTTCAATTTCAAAGCATTGATTTGAGTTACAAAGTCAATCATAGATGTAAATGTATTTCCAAGTTACGTGTTTTGTACCCGAGACATGTTTATTGATGAGTTCCTTGTCCTCATCCTGCAGCTCCTCCCAGCCTTCCAGGTCGGTGATGTCCTCGATCTTCTTGGTGGTGGCCCGGGCACGCTCCAGCTTCTCAAAAATGCACTTGACGTGGTACCACTCCTTCATCTCGCCCGCCGACTCGCTGAAAGGGTTGGGCACGATCTTGCCGATGCGTGTGATGCCCTTGCCGATCTTCTCCTTGCACTTCTTGCATCCCGCCGTGCCGCGCTTGGCGTACTCTACCAGGAAGCGCTGGTCAGACATGGCGGGCTGGGAGAGGCGCAGACGTGGGAAAAGCGGGTCGTTACGCAAGGGCAGTGGCGAGAACAGATGGTGGACCTTCCGGGTGTGAGCAGACGGGGGTTTGAAATATGAAGAGGCTCTGAAGAGATGAGCGGTGAGGGGTCGTAGGTTGAAGGTCTTTTTTGCTAATACGATGAGCGACCGCTGCATCAGCAAGTCAAATTACAACCTAAAGAGGGGAGAATTCATGAATGCATGAATGTTGATAAAATACAGAACATGGAGCGAAGTATACAACATTGTGAAGGAAACTTGCAAAAAAGATAGTGAATTTACGACGTGCCTCAACTAGGAAGGTGCTAGGTGCTGATATGTTTTTAAATAATGTGTTTGCCTTATTTACACAAGTGAATCTAAATTGTGGATATATTGTGCAGGTGTATTTCATGTTTAAAATGCTCCAACATCTCAGTTGTTAAGTCATCAGCATAACGTATGTTAGTGGCTAAAAGTATAAAAATATAATGTTAAAAAAACTAAACAATTTTAAAGCGATGTGTAAATATGACTACAAGTCGGCTAAAGCTAAGCTAACAGATCGGCTAGCATTGTTGCCTAACACACGCTCACTCACTACGATACAAAAACAACAACTAGAACCACATGCTACACACATATCGACAATATTTAGGCGCTTAATTTATGCGTATGGACAAGTTTGGCCACTGTACCTTGTAAACGTTTGGCAAAGTGCAGGATCTTTGCTTAAACCGTGGTGGCTTCGTGTCATTGTTGCAACGACGTCAAGCCAGCTTTGAACGGACAGTCGCGGTATGGCCACTTCCGGTTTGAAAACGTCGAAGTGGCGGCTGTGCCTTGTTAAAAACTTGTTATAATTAGCTGCCGGGTATTGCTGGTATAATAAATTCATAATCATGTATTTTAAACCAGACAGACCGCATAAAGCCTGACTAATTGTTCACTATACTTACTTTATTATGAAGTGTACACCATTTACTTCCGGTACAACTTCAGCACACGACGTGCCCTTTTTTTAAAGGGCCAGCCAAACAAATGGACGGCGACTAGTTGGCGCATGCTCCGTTTCGATCACCCGCTCGCATGCGCGACTACGGCAGCCATATTGGAGCGGTACACGTAGCCACATAGCATGCATGTTATAAGTTGGTTTTAAGTGGGATTGCTTCATGATTGATTTTTGATTGATTGATCGAGACTTTTATCAGTAGATTGCACATTTCAGTACATATTCCGTACAATTGACCACTAAATGGTAACACCCGAATAAGTTTTTCAACTTGTTTAAATCGGGGTCCACGTTAATCAATTCATGGTAAACAAAATGTTGTTTATTAATTTTGTTGAATGCATTTCACTTTAAATATTAGGATTACAGTTAAGATTCTCTCCTGAGGAAATCTTTCAGCAAAAAAACGCTTGTGTCATTCTCGCATGACAATTGCTTCCTCAATGCCCTGTTCTCCTCCTCCAAAGTTAGGTTTTTCTGCAATATTTTGGAGTTTTTCTCAAGCACTTCCAAGTACTGCGTCAGGGCAATTTCCGCCGCGTCCCACAGTCTGAGTTTTTCCTCCGGGATGACGCGGACCATATCCTCCCAGAAGGCTTTATCGGCGTCTGCGTCCCAGTCCAAGCGATGGCGTAGCGCCGAGCTCCTTATGCAGTGCACGCGGTAGCTGACAAAGCTCAGGAAAGCGGGAAGGACGTTGTTGGGCTGGATGAGTTCAGAGGTCACGCTGGCCGCGATTCCATCGGCCTGGTCCGCCCGCTCCTTGTGCTGCTCCTCGTACTTGAGGAGGAACGACACCAGCCTGTTGAGGTCGTCAGCGTAAAAGTCGAAAGCGTTGAGGAGGGCCAGCATCTTCTCCGCTGTCCGGTGGTCGGTCTCCAGCAAACTCAGGTTGTCGCTGGTGTCGATGAGGAAGCTCAGCTCGTTGCACAGCAGCTCCAGCAGCGCCGTCATCGTCTTGGCGTCCACCTCGGCGACGCTCTCGGCGTACACCTGCGCCGCCATTTCGAACTCGTCCTGCGGCTGGATGGGGTAGCAGCGCTCCATGACGGCCTCGGGCCTCTCCCACGTTAAGCCCAGGTGCGTACAAAGGTGTGAGTCGGCGGCAAGGGCGCTCTCGGCCAGCAGCTTCACCTCAGAAACGAGCATCTGCGACATCTCCACGAAGGTCTGCGCGTCGCTGAGCGCGAAGTGCTTGATTTTCTTCTGGATGCGCTTGTGCTGCGCCATGCTGCTCCTGATGTCCTCCAGCAGGTGCTGCTCTCGCCTTTGGAAGGTGTCCTCCTCAGTGGAGATCATCTTCATGATGTCGCTCAGCTGCACTTTCAGGGTGTTGACGCGCTTCCTCAGGAGGTAAATGACTTCAGGTTTTTCGTCGCAGCTGAGCTTCCTGGCGTCCAGCACGGCCCGCTTGCCCTTGATCTCCTCCTGCTCCCTCTCCAGCTCGGTCAGCTTCATGTCGATGGCCCGCTTGGCCGTGGTGCACTCGTTCTGGGCCAGCTCCAGCTTGGGCATGGCGTTCTCGTACTCGTCCATGGCCGCCTTCCTCTCCTTCAGCCACTCTTGAGCTTTGGCCCGCAGCTCCTTCTGGTAGCTGTCCCACTCGCTCAGGCTCTGCGTCAGAAAGACGTCATGCGGGCTTTCGATCTGGCCCAGCTCCTTGTTGTCCATGGTCATGCGCCTCACTTGGTTCATGCGATCTATCATCACGTCCAGCGCTTCTGTCTGCTTCCTGAGGTCGATGGAGTGGCGCTCGCTTCCGTCCTCCCACTCTCTCTGCAGATCCGCTATGAGCTTCATCTTGTATTCCATCAGTTCTGAACAAAAGGTCTCCTGCCTGTTCAGAGCTTCCAGAAGATCCGGTAGGTTGGTTTTCTTCTCGGTCTGACGCCACCCTTCCTTAATTTCCTCTAGTTTCTCCTTGCTGAACACCCTGGAGTTTTCTATCCGCTCCAGCCGCAGCCGGATAACTTCCTCGGACTTGGTCCGTCGCAACGATTGCTTGGCGTCGGCCGCCGTCTGGAGGTCGGTGAGGAAAGCCAAGAGGTCTCGGTGCAAGTAGATGACTTTCTTGGCCGTCATCGCCTCTTCGGCGGCGTCTGCTTGGGGCTCCTCGTGGGCCGTGGCACCCTCCTGATTCTGCATATTTGATCAACTTAGCAACAAATTTAAAACTACCAGATCCTACAGATCCAACACAAATACTTTAGGTGATGTTGACATCACAATGACAAATATGTCAAAGGTAGTACTTTTCTACACGCCTACAAAGTCAAAGTTGCGTCACTCTGTGTGTCACATGACATCATTTGCATCACAGCCTTGACATAGTTATGTTATGAAAAAGGGAGAACAAAGTGAAATGAGAAGGGCAATATTTCGAGTATCACCATCATCTCCGGGTAAGGATACACGATAGTGTATTACATCATGCTTAAAGGCCTACTGAAACCCACTACTACCGACCACGCAGTCTGATAGTTTATATATCAATGATGAAATCTTAACATTGCAACACATGCCAATACGGCCGGGTTAACTTATAAAGTGCAATTTTAAATTTCCCGCTAAACTTCCGGTTGAAAAACTCCTTTGGATATGACGTATGCGCGTGACGTCACGACAGCAACGGAAGTATTCGTACCATACAAACTGCTCTGTTTTCATCGAACAATTCCACAGTATTCTGGACATCTGTGTTGGTGAATCTTTTGCAATTTCTTTAATGGACAATGGAGACTGCAAATAAGAAAGTTGTAGGTGGGATTGGTGTACTAGCGGCTGGCTACAGCAACACAATCAGGAGGTTGTGTTGTGTTTGAGCTGGATAGCAGACGCACTACCGTGAGTACAGCTTTGGCTTCCAAACATTTGATCGCTTGCCCGTACGTGCGTGTCGCTATGTGCATGTCACGTACGTAACTTTGGGGAAATATATGTTTCTTGCCGACTCTGATGGCGGCCGGGGTGTCATCGAAAGCTACAACGCCCGCCGCCGCTCCGCAGTTAGCTTCAATTGTTAAGCTTCGCCAAGCTGGAAATTATTAACCGTGTATTTACATGTTCATGGTTTAATAGTATTGTTGATATTCTGTCTATCCTTCCAGTCAGGGTTTTTTTAAATTTTGTTTCTATCTGCATTTGAGCCTGATACTATCACGTTAGCTACGTAGCTAAGTTAGTTAGCTTCAATTGTTAAGCTTCGCCAAGCTGGAAATTATTAACCGTGTATTTACATGTTCATGGTTTCATAGCATTGTTGATCTTCTGTCTATCCTTCCAGTCAGGGTTTTTTTTAATTTTGTTTCTATCTGTATTTGAGCCCGATGCTATCACGTTAGCTCCGTAGCTAAAGTGCGTCAACGATGTATTGTCGTGGAGATAAAAGTCACTGTGAATGTCCATTTCGCGTTCTCGACTCTCATTTTCAAGAGGATATAGTATCCGAGGTGGTTTAAAATACAAATCCGTGATCCACAATAGAAAAAGGAGAGTGTGTGGAATCCAATGAGACCTTGTATCTAAGTTACGGTCAGAGCGAAAAAAGATACACCCTGCACTGCCTCTGGTCCTTCACTCTAACGTTCCTCATCCACGAATCTTTCATCTTCGCTCAAATTAATGGGGTAATCGTCGCTTTCTCGGTCCGAATCTCTCTCGCTCCATTGTAAACAACGGGGAATTGTGAGGAATCCTACCTCCTGTGACGTCACGCTACTTGCGGTATAGGCAAGGCTTTTTTTTTATCAGCGACCAAAAGTTGCAAACTTTATCGTCGTTGTTCTATACTAAATCCTTTCAGCAAAAATATGGCAATATCGCGAAATGATCAAGTATGACACATAGAATGGATCTGCTATCCCCTTTTAAATAAAAAAAAATCATTTCAGTAGGCCTTTAAGCACATGGGCTGTCATGAAAGTTCTGGGATTTTATGATAAAGTATGAGAGGTTGGAACTTTGCCTTAAAGTTGGAAAGAGGTGATGAATGTCCAGATTAGAAAGCCAGGGAAAGATCGTACTTACGCGAGCAATTATAGGCCTACAGCTCTGAGGATTTTAAAAGGTATGCTTAGAGTTGGATCAGAGCTGTCGAGGCCAAGTACCAAGTAAAAAAATGGTACAAAGGTCTTGGTTGCGCCTTTGCCTGTCCCAAGCCGTGGATGAGAAAGCAGGAGGGTTGGCGGCAGTATGAGCAGCTCAGCCCCTGTAAAAACTTGGAACCTCTACCGTACACCAATTGAATAAAGGTTGGGCAAGGGCCCTCCACCAACCCCCATCTCGGAGGCACACTGGCAGTCGTTATGACGGGACTCCCTCAAACCCACAAGGGAGGGATTTCACTGATGGACCACCAGGAAGGCCACCACACATTAACATCGTCAGAGACCCTATCTGCATAGCCACCTAAAGAAACCTTGAACCTAGAATGTGCTGAACTTGAACGAACCTGGTCACCCTCAGCTCCTCGCCAACGCACTCTCTCGCCTCAAGGTCTCCATCGCTGGCCTCCAGGAAGTCAAGTTGCTACAGGATGGCAAGGCAATAGTGGGCCAGTACAAGATCATGTGGCGCGGTAACCCCACCCACCACACACAGCTAGGGATGGGAATCAATAAGATTTTTCCGGTACCGATTCCACTTTCGATTCTGCTTAACGATTCGGTTCTTTGTCGGTTCTCTAATCGACTTTTATTTGGAAAAAAAGATTTAAAAAAAGGTGGGTTAGCACAAATTTTGTTTAGTTTAGACTAGAGCTAACATGACCTTGGGTAAAACACGGCACACTGACAAAGCTTAACCTGTTACTATAACAATCTACAAGGTTAATACAGTTCGCTTCTCTTTCTTCCCCTGCATTTATCTGCTTTATTTTGTAATTCAAGTTATAATTACATGTATGTATTGTTGCATTTTAAACAATTATATTGTTGATAATAGAGTTAATTGTTATTATTAGTCATTATCAATAGTGCTATTTATATTGTTATTTTTATTGCTCCATTTAGTGCAATAATGTTCATTGTCATTTCCGTGGTATTAATATTTACTTCACTAACTGCTTCTCTGCTATCACTTTTTGTATCATATTTGTACATATCGTATTTGCTGATGTTGTTCTGTTGTTGTTGTTGTTGTTGTTGCTGTTGTTGTCTCTGTCTTATCCCTCCCTTACCCTTCCCTCTTCCTTTTTATTCTTCTTTGTATCCCCTCCCGCTACGATCCGGCTGCCCCAAACATTAATTTAAATCAATTTAATGAAGTCAAACACAAATAAGGCAACAGAAAAAGTATCCCATGCTTCTCTTTTGTAAAATAAAAATCTGCAAATATGGGCATCGACATCAACAATATGATTTGCCTTAGTGGCTGGACAGGACAAAAAAAAGATGTCGGTCTGCTCTGACTCAAGGTCAGCATTAATTGCGTTATATATATATATATATATATATATATATATATATATATATATATATATATATATATATATATATATATATATATATATATATAGTATATTTCTGTTGCCTTATTATGTATATATATATATATATATATATATATATATATACAAACATATACACATATGTATAACATACATACTGTATATATGTATGTATATACATATATATATATATGCATGTATGAATATATATATATATATATATATATATATATATATATATATATATATATATATATATATATATATATATATATATATATATATATATATAAAAATTGGAACCAGACCATCCCTCCATCCATTTTCTACTGCTTGTCCCTTTTGTTGTGGTCACGGGAGGGTGCTGGAGCCGATCTCAGCTGCCAGTTTCCCCCAAAAGTGTGCGTCTAGGACAGTGTATTTAATGAACATATGTAAACAGTTCATGCACGATATGGCAAGATTTTGAGTGTGCTAAAGTCCTGGTGTAATAGTGATACTAATATTAATAAAGAATATTAAGACTAATTGATTAAACTGCGTTGTATTGTATTGTATTGTATTGCTTCCTTTTTTAAAGAGGGGAGTTATTCTTGCTATCTTAAAATCTTTTGGTACTTGGCCTTGTGTAATTGATAGGTTTATTATGTGCGTGATGATCGGGGCAATGATGGAGGCAGAGTCCCTGAGGAATCTGGAGGGAATATTATCAAGGCCGGTGGCCTTGTTAGGGTGGAGCGCGCTCAATTTTTTAAACACCTCATCAGCTGTGACCATTTGTATATACATATGTATGTATATACATATATATGTATATTCATATATATGTATGTATATACAAATATATATATTAGAACCTTTATTTAACCAGATAAGAAAACCCATTGAGATCAAGATCTCTTTCACAAGGGTGACCTGGCCAAGAGGTCAACAGCACATGTCACAGAGCAGTTTCAAAATAAATACATTAAGACATACATTTTAAAATAAATAAGAGAAGTGTAAAACAACAGAGATTTACATCTTTAAAAACACAGGCACTGTGCAAACGTCTCTCGCTGTTTGTCCCTCAGGACAGAACGGAAGGCTCCAAATGGAAGTAGTTCTGTAAGTTTCAGTTTCGTCTGCAATTCATTCCATGCCATAGGGGCAGCAATGCCAAAAGCTCTTTTGCCAAATTCAGTCCGTACATGAGGAACAGTTAAAACATACAAATTGTTAGAACGTAATGCGTAAGAGCTGCTTTTTCTTTGTAACAGAGTACACAAGTATGGAGGTATTAAACCTAAAAGAGCCTTATAAATTTATATAATATATGTATATACTAGGGCTGTGAATCTTTGGGTATCCCACGATTCGATTCAATATCGATTCTTGGGGTCACGATTCAATTCAAAAATCTTTTTTTTTCAATTCAACATGATTCTCGATTCAAAAACGATTTTTTTTCCCCGATTCAAAAGGATTCTCTATTCATTCAATACATAGATTTCAGCAGGATCTACCCCAGTCTGCTGACATGCAAGCAGAGTAGTAGATTTTTGTAAAAAGCTTTTATAATTGTAAAGGACAACGTTTTATCAACTGATTGCAATAATGTAAATTTGTTTTAACTATTAAATGAACCAAAAATACGACTTAATTTATCTTTGTGAAAATATTGGACACAGTGTGTTGTCAAGCTTATGAGATGCGATGCAAGTGTAAGCCACTGTGACAAATATATTGTTCATTTATTTTTATTTTTATAAATGTCTAATGATAATGTTAATGAGGGATTTTTAATCACTGCTATGTTGAAATTGTAACTAATATTGATACTGTTGTTGACAATATTCATTTTTGTTTCACTACTTTTGGTTTGTTCTGTGTCGTGTTTGTGTCTCCTCTCAATTGCTCTGTTTATTGCAGTTCTGAGTGTTGCTGGGTCGGGTTTGGTTTTTTTGAGTTTGAGTTTGAGTTTATTTCAAAGATGCAAGTATACAACATGATACATCACAATTTCCAGTTTCTCTTTTCAACATGTTCGAAAAGGAGTAGGAAGAAGCAGAGCTTATTTAATCCTACCCCTTTTCCTTTACATAACAGTTGCTAAAACTTTTGTTCACTTCCTGTTCTCAATTTATTTACAATATACTCCATAAGTAATCACAATAATGTTTCTATACTTGACTTAGGTGATCTATATATACAACTGATGAATATGTTTTTGCTTTTTTCCACACATATTTCAATGGTTATACATTCTAAGATGTTATCTATAGCAAATGACATGTTTTTTTACCACTTTGTAGTTCAGGTTCTTCATCACGTACACAGCTACTCCTCCTCCATTTTTGTTGGTTCTGTTGATGTAGTTTAGTTCATATCCTTCCAGATCAAAATCTATTCCTTTTTTATCATCAATCCATGTTTCTGTGCCAGCAATCACTTTGAAGGGTTCGTTGATGTGTTCCAAAAAGTTCTTAATATTGTTGTAGTTTGCATACAAGCTTCTGCTATTAAAATGAATAATTGATAATTTGTTATCACATATAATATTGCTATTATATTGTTCATCTGTATAATAAAAACAATTATTACTAATGTGGGAGTCCCACATTTGTTCCACGTTTTGGAATTGGATTGCATTGTTATGGTATTGCTGTGTATTGTTTTGTTGGATTGATTAATAAAAAATTTTTTTTAAAATGTAAATAAATAAATTAAAAATAAATAAATCGATTTTTCAAAAATGAGAATCGATTCTGAATCGCACAACGTGAGAATCGCGATTTGAATTGAATTCGAATAAATGTTTTCCCACACCCCTAGTATATACATACACATATATGTATATACATACATACAATATTATGTCAGACCCACTCGACATCCATTGCTTTCGGTCTCCCCCGGGTGGGCGGGGGGGGGGGGGGGGGGGGGGGGGGTGGTGGTGGTGGTGTTACCGGGGGGGGGGGGGGGGTTTACCCACATATGCGGTCCTCTCCAAGGTTTCTCATAGTCATTCACATCGACGTCCCACTGGGGTGAGTTTTTCCTTGCCCTTATGTGGGCTCTGTACCGAGGATGTCGTTGTGGCTTGTGCAGCCCTTTGAGACAGTTGTGATTTAGGGCTATATAAATAAACATTGATTGATACATACATACATACATACTGTATTGTATTTCTCCAGCAATGGTCATGTGGGGACATAAATGATGGTATTTTGAGAGGTCATCATTGAAGTCGGACATCACTGAAGGCCTAGGTGGGAAACGCACGGCCCGCCACTGGGTTTTAAGGATCTTGAATGTACCAAAAAAAAAGCACAAAGTGGCTCCTACAGCCTTCACCTGTTCTGTATGCGGCCCTCGCTGGGAAAAAAGTTTGGACACCCCTGCTGTAAGCCATTAGTGGGACGACCATGTACATCCGGGCGGTGGCGGTATTGCGGCCTAATACAGTTTGCATCCGCCGTTAAACAAAACGAAGAAGAAGCACTGCGGATGGGCGGAGTCTGCCCACCCTGACGCAATCACTGAATAGTGGCTACATAACAAACACTGACACTTCCTTTTTGCCGCGGCTGCAAAACAACGACACCGACAAGAATGGGACGAGCCGTCGTCATTGTTTGTCGCACGGCATGCCCCACGGTCGCCGCCGAACGGTTGTTTCGCAGCGTTTTATCCCGGGACTAGCCGACGAGGGAGGCTAACAGGCTAGCTAGCGCGGGGCTCGGCTAAGTTGCCTTTTCGGTCGCGGCGACCCACGCAGCTCCACCACGACCGCTTTCACTCTCAGAGAAAATGGTAAGCGCTCATTTGTTATTTCATCAATATTTATCTTTCCAGACCCAACAATTCATAAATTCATCATAATGATCGCTTTGTGTGGTGTTAAACACCTACAATCCTTTTCATCATAGTAAATATTTCTTATATAAATGACGTCACCTTCTTTTGTGACACGCCACCCGTGTCCCTTTTAACGTCACAGAAAACAAGTTAAAGACATGACAAAGTTAAAAGTTTGAAAGATTAATTGATATACATGAATCTAGTATTATCAGACAGGTCTTGTGAAGACGAGTTCAGTGATCTACTATTATTTTTTCTGTGATAAACATCAAGACAGTTTTATTACAATTGTATTAAAAGGTTGCTGAATAAAGAAGCAGAAAAAAATAGGTTTCCATAGTTACAGTTAGAGATGTTCTGATAATGGCTTTTTTTGCCGATATCCAATATTCCGATATTGTCCAACTCTTAATTACCGATTCCGATATCAACCGATACCGATATATACAGTCGTGGAATTAACACAATTATTATGCCTAATATTGTTGTGATGCATTAAACAATGTAACAAGGTTTTTTCAAAATAAATCAACTCAAGTTGTGGAAAAAAATGCCAACATGGCTCTGCCATATTTATTATTGAAGTCACAAAAATGCATCATTTTTTTTTAACATGCCTCAAAACAGCAGCTTGGAATTTTTGGACATGCTCTCCCTGAGAGAGCATGAGGAGGTTGAGGGGTAGCGGGGGTGTATATTGTAGCGTCCCGGAAGAGTTAGTGCTGCAAGGGTTTCTGGGTATTTGTTTCTGTTGTGTTTTATGTTGTGTTCGGTGCGGATGTTTTACCCGAAATGTGTTTTGTCATTCTTGTTTGGTGTGGGTTCACAGTGTGGCGCATATTTGTAACAGTGTTAAAGTTGTTTATACGGTATATGGGCACCCTCAGTGTGACCTGTATGGCTGTTGACCAAGTATGCGTGGCATTCACTTGCGTGTGTGTGAAAAGCCGTAGGTATTATGTGATTGGACCGGCACGCAAGGGCAGTGCCTTTAAGGTTTATTGACGCTCTGTACGTCTCCCTACGTAGTAGCGGCGTTTTAAAAAGTCATACATTTGACTTTTTGAAACCGATAATTTCCGATATTACATTTTAAAGCATTTATCGGCCGATAATATCGGCAACCCGATATTATCGGACATCTCTAGTTACAGTATATTTCTAATAGATTAAAAAAATGAAATTTGCATTGGAAGTGAGAGAAAATTTGAGTGAACATGGCGGGTCGAACTCGACTTGTAAATTTAGTTGTAAATTATATTTATATAGCCCTTTTTTTTCTAGAGACTCAAAGCGCTTTACATAGGTAGTAGGTAGGTCTTTATTGTCATTGCACGAGTACAACAAAACTTTTTCAGCACAAACCCGTTCAAGATTAGACAAACAAACGGTTACAGAACAGGAACGCCGTAAAAGATGGGGAAAAAGGTCAACGCTGGGGAAGGATGAGTAAAATAAAAATACAATCTAGACTGGGCTCCCAGTTTGGAGTGGGGAAAAAAACCTCCATAGCAAAGCACATATACATATTAAGGGAGTTTGTTGCGTCTTCGCCGCACTGTTCTTCGGGAGAGTCTCGGCCAGGCTGCACAGGATTTGGAGAGCAGTGCAAAAAGAGGCGACAAGACAAAGAAGCAAGCAGGAGAGGAAAGGAGCGTCCGCCCTCGAGTGCCAGTGAGAAAGGATGACATAATGAAGCCCATTACCTACATCTTTTAGCTACATCTAAACCAGTGTAGGTAGCACTGGGAGCAGGCGGGTAAAGTGTCTTGCCCGAGGACACAACGGCAGTGACGAGCTGGGATCGAACCCGGAGCCCTCGGCCAACCGAGCCACGCCGCCCATGAAGAAGAAAAGGGTTACTGTGAGGCACGGGCGATCAAATCGATCAATTAAAAGGATATTTGGCAGACTCACAGATAAATATATAGTTTAAATGACCTAATAGGGATCACAATTAACATTTTACTCACTTTAGATGTTTTGCGGGGTAGTTTTGTCAAGTGTAAACATGCCAAATTGAGTAACCTTTTGTGGTGCGTTTCCGAAAATGTTGATATTCTGGATTAACTGGGACATGTGTTGTACGTCATCAGTATTGGTGTATAGAGGTGATTAAAACACAGGAACACAGTTGAATTCTGAAAACAGCGCTACTCAGAAGTTGCGCCCAGTGACCACTGCGAATACACACACACCTACTACATAAAGGCGCTTTTCTGGCATCCAAGTCATTGTGCAATGTATGCTCGAATGTTTTTAAGAGACCTGCGTCACATGGTGTGTTTTGTGCCCGTGCAGGTGTACCTGCTGAATCCTCTGGAGAACCTGAGAAGCTACATCACCAACCGTCCGCCGCTGGTCATTTTCATGATCAGCGTCAGCGCTTTGGCCATCGCCTTCCTCACTGTCGGCTACTTCTTCAAGATCAAGGAGATCAAGTCGCCAGGGTTGACGGAGGTGAGGCGCATGCGAGGGCATGCTGATTCTTCGGAGAAAATAATTGGAACCAACATTTAGAGCTGACGTAAAACTGCCATGTTATTAATATTGCTCTAATATTTCTCATTTACTGGAAAAGCTAGCAGAAATGCTAACATGAATACGGGAGACATTAACGTCTTTCCCCATTTACAAACTTCATACCCCAATGTAGGGATGTGTATAGAGTTAGGATTTTATTGATTCCGATTAGGTATGTCCGATAATATCGGCCTGCCGATATTATTGGCCGATAAATGCTTTAAAATGTAATATCGGAAATTATCGGTATCGTTTTTTTTAATTATCGGTATCGGTTTTTATTTTTTATTAAATCAACACAAGATACACTTACAATTAGTGCACCAACCCAAAAAACCTCCCTCCCCCATTTACACTCATTCACACAAAAGGGTTGTTTCTTTCTGTTAATAATATTCTGGTTCCTACATTATATATCAATACAGTCTGCACGGGATACAGTCCGTAAGCACACATGATTGTGTGTGCTGCTGGTCCACTAATAGTACTAGGGATGATGTTTGATAAGAAATTATCGAGTTCCAGCCTATTATCGAACCCGATTCCTTATCGATTCTCTTATCGAGTCCAGATAGGTTGTTGTATATGGAAAAAAACACAATATTTGGTTCAACAAATCACTTCACATTCTCTACTACTCGCTACTGTAGTATTACCATATCTGAGTTATTGTGCAGAAATGTGGGGAAATAACTACAAATGTGCGTTACATTCGTTAACTGTGTTACAAAAAAAATTAATTAGACTGATACATAATGTTGGATATAGAGAACATACAAACACTTTATTTATTGAGTCAAAAAAATTAAAGTTCGATTTGGTAAAATTACAAACAGCTAAAATGATGTGGAATTAAATGATGGAATGGATTAAGTAAAGAAGTTAAACTGTACTGATATGATCCACTTTAAGAGGTTGTTCAAATGAATAGCGCTTATAAAGTACAAAGAAGAAGAATTATGAGAAATACTTTCAACCTTATTGAAAATAAGATATTCTTCATGTCAGTATATTAATAATGACTGAATTAATTAATTACGTATTACAAAACTGTTGTATGTACTAATTCACAGATATTTTATTATAAAAAGGTCAGTAAATGATGTATATATTTGTATGAAGTGGGAAAGGGGTAGGATTAAATAAGCTTTACTTCTTCCTACTCCTGTAAAGTGAAATGATATGAAACTGTGATGTATTATGATGTGGTTGGATCATGTTTTGTTTAGTTATGTTCTGTTAGTTTTGGACTTCCTTAGTTGTTTTGTGCACTTCGGGGGTTTGTTTTAGTCACCATGGCTACTTATGATTTTCACCTGCCTTGCACCTGTTGCTCATCAGAGACTCTATTAAAGCCTGCCTTTTCCTGTCACTCATCGTGGCTTCATTGTTTGCATTTGCGACACTTACGTTGGCATTCTGGTTTTCGAGCTCATGATTCCTGTGCTAAAGTTACCTTAGCTTCTAGTATTCCTGTGCTAAGTAAGTTTTTGCTTTAGCTTCTCGTGCGAACGGCACGCTTTCCTTTTGTTTCGTTCCTGTCTGTTGTAATGTGTATGATTTATGAGAAATAAATCATCTCCTACCTGCACGCTTTCGTCCGGAGCCGTCAGTTTTGCGTCCTGGGAACGAACCGCAGCACGCTGCACCCGGTCCGTGACAAATGACTGAGCTACGTGACGTCATTTCTTGTGATGTCCTACGGGGCATTACTTGACGGGACGGGAGTCGTTCCTAGGGATTCGAATAAAGAACCAACTCTTTTTCTTTACTATAGTGGTCTCGATAACGGGTACCGGTTCTAAAAAAGGGATTCGAGTCCGAGGACTCGGTTCTTTTCTTATCGAACAACCGGGAAAACCGGTTTCGAGCATCATCCCTAAATAGTATAACCTTTAACAGTTAATTTTACTTATTTTCATTAATTCTATGTAACTTTTTTTATATTGTTTTACTTTCTTTTTTATTCTACAAAATGTTTTTAGTTTATTTATCTTATTTTATTTAATTAATAAAAAAAAGAAAGACCTTATCTTCACCATACCTGGTTGTCCAAATTAGGCATAATAATGTGTTAATTCCACGACTGTATATATTGGTATCGGTTGATATCGGTATCGGTAATTAAGAGTTGGACAATATCGGATATCGGCAAAAAAGCCATTATCGGACATACCTAATTCCAATACCTTATCGATATCCGCATTTATCAGTACTCTTATTGGTAATATATTTACCGTATTTTCCAGACTATAAGGTGCACCCGCAAAATTGCGGAATTTTTTTTTCTTACATATATTAGCTGCACTGGATTATGAGCCCACATGTATATATGTTGTTAAATGAGGTATTCACACCGAAAGATTTTGTAAATGTATTTTTACATACCGTATTTTTCGGAGTATAAGTCGCACCAGCCGAAAATGAATAATAAAGAAGGATAAAAAAAACATATATAAGTCACACTGGAGTATAAGTTGCATTTTTTGGGGAAATGTATTTGATAAAACCCAACAAGAATAGACATTTGAAAGGCAATTAAAAATAAATAAAGAATAGTGAACAACAGGCTGAATAAGTGTACGCTATATTACGCATAAATGACCAACTGAGAACGTGCCTGGTATGTTAACGTAACATATTATGGTAAGAGTCATTCAAATAACTATAACATATAGAACATGCTATACGTTTACCAAACAATCTGTCACTCCTAATCGCTAAATCCCATGAAATCTTATACGTCTAGTCTCTGAGCTAAATAATATTATTTGATATTTTATGGTAATGTGTTAATAATTTCACACATAAGTCGCTCCTGAGTATAAGTCGCACCCCGGGCCAAACTATGAAAAAAACTGCGACTTATGGTCCGAAAAATACGGTACCTTAATTTTTTCCAAACGGTGTCTGTCACCCTCTAACTGCTGAAGCTAGCTCTCCAATTAGCTAAACAGACTTCCACAGTGACGTTTTGGTGAATTTACGAAACTGAAACAAGACAAAAAGAATGCTATTGTAAGTTAATACTAACACAGACACTCGTAAATGTTTTACCATATTAGCTAATGCTGTCAACGCTAGTTTCATTACATTAAGATAGCATGTGCAATATGCATGCAAACATTCCTGCAGACATCACACGTGGGACTTTGTAAGGATTGTTTGTTATATTTTAAAAATTACAAACGTTGCCTGGAGTGATGGATAAAAAATCCATACGAGTAAAAACGCTATGGACTTTGCAGTTAAAATCTCTAAACTGAAGGGCACTGCAGCAACTGCATTGAGCGAACTCGTCCAAAAGATGGCGCCATAGCACAAACACACCTTTTCACTGTCTTTGCTTGTTTTGTTTTTTTAACTACCGTATTTTCCGCACTATAAGGCGCATCGGATTATAAGGCGCACCTTCAATGAATGGCATATTTTAAAACTTTGTTCATATATAAGGCGCACAGCATTATAAGGCGCATAGAATAGACGCTACAGTAGAGGCTGGGGTTACGTTATGCATCCATTAGATGGAGCTGCGCTAAAGGGAATGTCAACAAAACAGTCAGGTCAGTCAAACTTTATTAATAGATTACAAACCAGCGTTCTGACAACTCTGTTCACTCCCAAAATGAATAAACAGCTGATTTATTATTTTCCCCGAGGTAAAGTCAGTGACGTGGTGTTTTGTTTATCTTTTAACAACAGCAAGGTATAACATGTAGTGCAACATTTATATCACATAGTGGAGGGGGACTTTTCCCTGATTCAATAAACACGTAAAAAACAGTGATACTGTTACGGTAAATCAAACGTTAGTGCAATCACAATATAGTAACACTCGAAATAGTGCAGAGCAATAACAATATATCAATAACTCAACGTTGCTCAAACGTTAATGTCACACAACACACAAAATAAACATGTAAAGCTCACTTTATGAAGTTATTCCTCATCCACGAATCCCTTGAATTCTTCTTCAGTGTCCGAATTAACCAGTTGGGCGAATTAGGCATCCAACATGCCCGCATCCGTCTCGTCATTAATCGAGTCAGTGTCGCTGCTGCTCTATTCCCGTGTTCTACTGCGTGACTGATCGTCTTAAGTTTAAACTCTGCGTCGTAAGCGTGTCTCTTAATAGGAGCCATTTTGGGGTCTTTACATAAACAAACAAATGGAAATGAAACGGCACGGCTCGCGCAGTCATATATCCCAGCATGCACCGCGCGCTGCTTCTTCTTCTACGGGGGAAAATGAAGTCGGCGGCTGCTTACCGTAGTTGCGATTGATGGATTGATTGAAACTTTTACCTGTTGGAGGCTCAATATTGGTCCATATATAAGGTGCACCTGATTATAAGGCGCACTGTCAGCTTTTGACAAAATTTGAGGTTTTTAGGTGCGCCTTATAGTGCGGAAAATTCTGTATTTGCATTATAGTCGTCAGCGAAGAAAATTCAGGAATTAGCCGCACCGTTTTATAAGCAGCAGGGTTCAAAGCGTAGGAAAAAAAGTAGCGGCTTATAGTCCGCAATTTACATCCCTTGGTGTAAATAATGTGATTAAAAATGCATTTTTTATTACCATTTTTATTCGGACAAGAGGTTGTACACCACCAATATCATGTAACATCGCACAGCACGGAAGTCCTTTGTCAACACCTTTTTTTTAAAGGCGTTAACAAGTCAGCTATGTTTGCAGTGCAAGGTGTAATGCATTTATGTCATCTTATAAAGACCATACAGGTCCATCAGTGTTTCTATTTCATTACAATTACTCAGCTTAACATAATATTTATGTATGACATTTATGTGCAGAGCACAGACCTTTTTACATCATATCAAAGATTCCGTATAAATCAATAAGCATGTTAGGTGGGTGTGCATTTCAGCAAGGTGTGTTTTGATGCCACGCAAAAGTGATCAGCGATAGCTATTTTGCTTCAGAGCAACTTAAAGGCCTACTGAAATGAATTTTTTAAAATTTAAACGGGGATAGCAGATCCATTTTATGTGTCATACTTGATCATTTCGCGATATTGCCATATTTTTGCTGAAAGGATTTAGTAGAGAACATCGACGTTAAAGTTTGCAACTTTTGGTCGCTGATAAAAAAGCCTTGCCTGTACCGGAAGTAGCGTGACATCACAAGTTGAAAGGCTCCTCACATTTTCCTATTGTTTACACCAGCAGCGAGAGCGATTCGGACTGAGAAAGTGGCGATTACCCCATTTATTTGAGCGAGGATGAAAGATTTGTGGATGAGGAACGTGAGAGTGAAGGACTAGAGTGCAGTGCAGGACGCATCTTTTTTCGCTCTGACCGTAACTTAGGTACAAGCTGGCTCATTGGATTCCACACTCTCTCCTTTTTCTATTGTGGATCACGAATTTGTATTTCAAACCACCTCAGATACTATATCCTCTTGAAAATGAGAGTCGAGAACGCGAAATGGACATTCACAGTGACTTATCTCCACGACAATACATCGGCGAAGCACTTTAGCTACGGAGCTAACGTGATAGCATCGTGCTTAAATGCAGATAGAAACAAAATAAACTAATAATAAACATTACAAATTCAATAGGTTCCTTTGTAACCAGTACAAAGGACTCCCTTGGGGAGTCCTTTGTACAGGGTACAGGGCGGACCCTAATAAACCCCTGACTGGAAGGATAGACAGAAAATCAACAATACTATTAAACCATGGACCTGTAAATACACGGTTAATGCTTTCCAGCTTGGCGAAGCTTAACAATGCTGTTGCTAACGATGCCATTGAAGCTAACTTAGCAACGGGACCTCACAGAGCTATGATAAAAACATTAGCGCTCCACCTACACCAGCCAGCCCTCATCTGCTCATCAACACCCGTGCTCACCTGCGTTCCAGCAATCGAGGGAAGGACGAAGGACTTCACCCGATCATCCGTGCGGTCGGCGGCTAGCGTCGGATAGCGCGTCTGCTATCCAAGTCAAAGTCCTCCTGGTTGTGTTGCTACAGCCAGCCGCTAATACACCGATCCCACCTACAACTTTCTTCTTTGCAGTCTTCATTGTTCATTAAACAAATTGCAAAAGATTGACCAACACAGATGTCCAGAATACTGTGGAATTTTGAGATGAAAACAGAGCTTTTTTGTATTGGATTCAATGGTGTCGTAATACTTCCGTTTCAACGATTGACGTCACGTGCATACATCATCATACATAGACGTTTTCAACCGGAAGTTTAGCAGGAAATTTAAAATTGCACTTTATAAGTTAACCCGGCCGTATTGGCATGTGTTGCAATGTTAAGATTTCATCATTGATATATAAACTATCAGACTGCGTGGTCGGTAGTAGTGGGTTTCAGTAGGCCTTTAATGGATATTGTATTACTTATTTTTTTACATTCCTGCTTTTAAAAATGCTTATTAATTACCAATGACCACTGTAACCCAGTCCCTAATTTTTATGCCCGCACCTTGCTTCTGTAGGACTGGAACACGTTCTTGCTGCGCTTTAACGAACTGGACTTGTGTGTGTCGGAGAACGAGACCATTAAGCACGGCCTCAACGAGTCCACCACGCCCGAGAGCCTGGTGCTGACCAGCGGGCAGGCACGCTCCAGCACGCAGGTGCCGCTGATCTCCGAGGACCCGGGCTCCGTCAACATCTCGGTGCCCATCACACTTACACTGGATCCCCAGCGTCCGTTCGGGGGCTACTCGCGCAACATCACCCACCTGTACGCCGCCGTGCTCGGGCAGCAGGTCGGCCTGTCTGGTGAGTTTGTTTGTTTGAGTTTATTTCGTCAACATGAAACCAAGGCAACCAAAGCATGGTCACAGTACATGGGGGGCTGCACTGGGGGAGCTACGGTTAATCGAAACAAGAATGACAACATATACAACGACCTTTCTTGGAACATACGGTACTCTACAAAAGACAGTAAATAGGATGTATGCAAGGGCCAAGAAAGAAAGCAAGAGCATTTTGGTGCGGCTGTGGACCAGAGGTGTCCAAACGTTTTCCACAGAGGGCCACACACTGAAAAATCAAAGCATATTTTTAATTTTCAAAACCAAAACATTGACTTTTCTTTTTTTTTTTACCTTTAGGGCTCCCCTCAAGTTCGGGAGAGGGTCTCAGTCCTAAAAATTTTAAAAAATAAGTTGTGTGTGCATATTGGTGTATATACTGTATATACATACATGTATTCTCACGCACACACATACACAACTTATTTTTTAACATTTTTATGACTTATTTATTTACTTATTAACTTATTATTTAAAAAATAAGATTATATATATATATATATACAACTTATTTTTTAACATTTTTATGACTTATTTATTTACTTTAACTTATTATTTAAAAAATAAGATTATATATATATATATATATATATATATATATATATATATATATATATATATATATATATATATATATATATATATACTACCGTTCAAAAGTTTGGGGTCACATTGAAATGTCCTTATTTTTGAAGGAAAAGCACTGTACTTTTCAATGAAGATAACTTTAAACTAGTCTTAACTTTAAAGAAATACACTCTATACATTGCTAATGACTATTCTAGCTGCAAATGTCTGGTTTTTGGTGCAATATCTACATAGGTGTATAGAGGCCCATTTCCAGCAACTATCACTCCAGTGTTCTAATGGTACAATGATACAATTTTAATTTTCCTGAGGGAACTCTCCTGAAGGAATCAATAAAGTACTATCTATCTATGTGTTTGCTCATTGGCTCAGAAGGCTAATTGATGATTACAAAACACTTGTGCAATCATGTTCACCGTTTAGCTCGTTACAGAAGCTACAAAATTGACCTTCCTCTGAGCAGATTGAGTTTCTGGAGCATCACATTTGTGGGGTCAATTAAACGCTCAAAATGGCCAGAAAAAGAGAACTTTCATCTGAAACTCGACAGTCTATTCTTGTTCTTAGAAATGAAGGCTATTCCACAAAATTGTTTGTGTGACCCAAACTTTTGAACGGTAATGTGTGTGTGTGTGTATATATATTGTACTCTTTTGCTTTTCTAATCATCTAATGACAAAGTGCTTGCACTGGGGCCGGCCTTGAGGTAGAAGGCAGAGAGGAGGAATCCTCCTTGCTTTCCTTCCCAGGCCGACTCTAGATAAAAGACACAATGAGCATGTGTTTGGGGTGAGAGAGATGAGGGCGGGGGGAGATATTGAAGAAGAGAGTGTTTTCCGTGATGTTTTTCAGATCAACTTTGGCTACGCATTTGTATGTGTTGTTCGAGGCTGGTCTCTATTCTCAAATATTTGAAAATAAATTACAAAATACCTATCCTGTCCTGGTGGTACTTTTGAGTTCAGTTTATATGTCATCAAAAGAACTTGGGACTGACCAGCGCTTTAAATTCCCCTTGGAGGAACATCTGGTCAGACGCAACAATACATATATGTATATGACATGCATGCCTTCCGCCCGATTGTAGCTGAGATATATATATATATATAGACCCTTCCCCGGGACCGAATTTGAGGGGAGCCCTTCAGAGCTATCCGTCGATTAGGTTTTTATTAATATTGTTATTTGTTTTATGCCCTTTTTGTCAAAAAATAATTTTCATATGGCAAACACACAAAATATTTGAAAGTGTAAATTTTGATGTGAGGTAATTGGAGCTTTGGATAGCGCAATATTTCATAACATTCATTGTTTTTTGAACAACAGCTTTAAGGAAAAACAGCCTGCATGGCATCTTTCTGTAATCAGTCAATATTGCAACTTTTTCTTCTTACATTTCATCTGTTTACTCTTTTATTCCACTTTTTTATCCATCCATTTTCTACCGCTTGTCCCTTTTGGGGTCACGGGGGGTGCTGGAGCCTATCTCAGCTGCATTCCGGCGGAAGGCGGTGTACACCCTGACAAGTCGCCACCTCATCGCAGGGCCAACACAGATATACAGACAACATTCACACTCACATTCACACACTAGGGCCAATTTAGTGTTGCCAATCCACCTATCCCCAGGTGCATGTTTTTGGAGGTGGGAGGAAGCCGGAGTACCCGGAGGGAACCAACGCAGTCTCGGGGAGAACATGCAAACTCCATACAGAAAGATCCAGAGTCCGGGATTGAACTCAGGACCTTCGTATTGTGAGGCACATGCACTAACCCCTGTGCCACACAGTGTACTTACGCTCCACTTTTTTTTATGTTATTTTAAATAATATTTCTTAAATGTTCTACGGGCTGTTAAAAAAAACTAGCTGCGGGTCGCACTGTGGACACCCCTGCTCTGGACAAAGGTGCATTTGACTCCCAATGACATCAGTGTAAGCATCTACCCTTATATAATCATAATGGTACCTTCCATCTAGTTATCACCCTGCATATACGAGGGGGGAGCCTGCCAAGGCAAAAATACAATGTTGCCCAATTTATTTTTGTCACTTTAGAAGTTCAATACTTTGATACACTTCAAAGTAGCCAGTGTGCAGGTTATACAGCAGTGAAGATTTTCCATTCCCTGAAAATGTTGCCACACGTAGCCATTATTGTCCTATGCCACTTCCCCGTGTTGCCAGCTGTAAAGGTTTGTTTCACACGTTTTTGGTGTTTCAGGTCGTGAAGCCCACGAAGAGATCAACATCACGTTCACGCTGCCCGTTTCCTGGAACGCGGACGACTGCATCCTGCACGGCCACTGCGAGCAGGTGGTGTTCAGCACGTGCATGACCGTCTCTGCCGCCAGCAATATCTTCCCGGTCACAGTGTGAGTTGGACGGGATCAATGTTCCCTCTAATTTTTCATGTGTGTGAGCAAACGCAAAAACTCCCTGAGCATTCAGTGGAGCCCATGTGAGCAACATCAGACGTGCACACTGTGGCTACACCAGCAGCACACCTGTCCCAAATCTGACCAAATAACCAGTTAAATCTCCATCCATCCATCCATTTTCTACCGCTTGTCCCTTTTTGGGGTTGCGGGGGGTGCTGGAGCCTATCTCAGCTGCATTCGGGCGGAAGGCGGGGTACACCCTGGACAAGTCCCCATCTCATCGCAGGGCCGACACAGATAGACAGACAACATTCTCTTATTATTATAATCAAATGACAGCAGTCATTTCCATGAGATGATTTTCTAATATAAGTGTTTAGGCCCAATTACAATGACAATAACAAAAAATATTGTTTTTCATGAACTGTGTACTTGTATTGTTTGTCTGGGTGGAGGTCCTGCTTTGGAAATAATTTGTACCCCTTTCAGACATTGCATTTAGTTCCCATTAAACATTCACATGTTGCACAATGAGATGTAAGCAGGGGATCATGTGTACATTCCTGCAACTTCCTGTTTGTAAAATATATTTTTATTAGTATTTATTTAATATGCTAACAGCATTTCATGATTAATATTTATAAATTAAGATTCCTAATAAATGACACTAGAATAAGCACACATTTGATTGGTAAATCATAGTGTAACGACCTGGAATGACACTTTATGTGTGGTGTTGGAGTTGTCCGACTTTTTGTGTGTCTGTAAACGCATCACTGGCTAAGTGCCATATGTGCATGTGTTGGCGCAAGTGAGAAAGAGCGAGCGGCTGCTGTTGATATAACAAAGTTGGTTTTGGTCTGGTTTGTACTGCAGAAAATGACCAGTTTTGCTAGATATATTTTTTTTACTAATGTTTTGGTGATGTGTTTATGGCCGACAATGAAGAGTTTTGCTCAGTAAAGTGATCGACGGAATTCATGTCCTCAAAGCATCTCAACAAACGTTACAATATTTGAACAATGACGACGAAAACTGTTTTCTCTGTCGTGTCCGTGTCGTGTCGAAAATTGTTATGCGCTTATTTTTTTATTTGATTTTGTGCGTGGCATAGATTTGCCGTGCGCAGAGGACGCTTGAGCAGCGCGCAATTGCACAGGCGCGCACCTTAGAGGGAACATTGGACGGGATCCTCCTACTTGAGAACTATTGCCCTGATTCGTGTACTAGAAAAGCGTAACATGCACTCCCAACTATTTGCATGCAGAACGTCATTGATCCAACACACCAATCCAATATGTTTTGGCATACTGTAAATAAATAATAGAACCTGTTCAAAATGGGTTACAAAGACTCCAAATGTAGCTGATGACAAATACAGGAACATTGCATAATTTACAGTTGTATGATTTTATCAAATTATTATTAATCTACTTGTTAAATGTAGTAGTAATATATGGTTACTTTCTTTTCAAACATGGTTCTATCTACAATTCTGTTCAAATGTAATAAGCACTTATTCTTCTGTTTGGGTACTCTACATTAGTTTTGGGCGATACTACAAATTTTGGTATTGATCCAACACCAAATAGTTACAGGGGCAGTGTCGGTCTTAACCAATGTTCATACTTAAAATTTGCGGGATCATTAAATGTAATGTGACAAAAAACAGGATGGTGGTGTAACAATATCAATTAATATTCAAATCATTTCCTTATTCCCTTTTATGACTAAACATACAAAATGTATAATAGTTATTGGTGCAAAACAACAAAAGCACAAACTACTATTGGTTTTTATTTCCATAGTATGTAAACAATAAACCACAGAAACGATTATTCAATTACAAAAAATATTGACGTAATCCCTGTCGTATTTACCATATACTGGTATTGGTATTCTTACTGTCGATATTTGTATTGATCTGCCCAGCCCTGTTTACATTCAAGCGCTTTAGCTTAGCTATGTTTTTTGTGTACCCTCCTACCATCCAACAGTGTGTTTGTTGCATGTTTAGCTATTCATTGTGCTCTAGTCCTCCTGTGCTAATAATACATGCAAGAATATTTTTCTGCCATGGAGGAGAAAATTTGTGATTTGGTAGTTGCACTGTGGAGGGACATTAGCCGCTGGCTCGCTAGCAAGGATGCTCTATTGCACTTTGTTCGCTTGTTGTGGTCAAATTTGTGGCACAGAGCTAGAATGTGTCATCAACATGCACTATCATGATAAAACGACAGCAATAAAAGCTCTTTGGTCGGCCAAATTCATATTTATATAGTTTACAAGTGGTAAAAATGGATGGGTGGATAAATCGCGCAACTAATCATACATAATTAGTTTTAAAGCAAAACAGATTGGACTGACTAACAGTAGAGGGGGGAATTCATGTTTAAATGGGCTGCTGTAGCTATAGATATAGTAAATAGGGTGATAGAGGGCGTATGAATCAGATGATGGGTGAAATGACAGAAGTGTGGTTCCCCAAGCTGGTGAAGTTATCGCGTTTCTGCCTTTTTGCTACAATTATTATAGGATATCTCTATCTTTATCTTTGAAATTCTACCAGCCAATCTGTGTGTTTTTTTGTTTTTGCTTTTGCAGTCAGCCGCCACACTGCATGCCAGAGACGTACACCAACGCCACCTCCTGGTATAAGGTCTTCACCACGGTGCGTGACTCGGACACCAAGTACAGCCAGGACTACAACCCCTTCTGGTGCTACAAGGGCGCCATCGGCAAGGTGTACCACGCCCTCAACCCCAAACTCACCGTCATCGTGCCCGATGTAAGCTCATCACTCGTCATCTAGGGCTGGAGAATTGAGCTGAATTTTTAATCTAGATATCGGTTTCTCACGGTCATGAAAATATTATAATCAAGAAAAATGATGACCAATGAGCAATGAGTTTCCTAAGCTTGTGACAGTGAAACGGATGAGTGAAAAAAAGAGCGTGTCTCCTAGAAGTTTGGGATGTTACCATCAGGGTTTCCCCTACATTGCCACTATATACGTGGCGGTAGGGGCATGGCTATGGGCGTGGTCAATATGACATCAACATATACAGTCGTGGTCAAAACTTTAGATACACTTGTGAAGAACATAATGTCATGGCTGTCTTGAGTTTCCAATAATTTCTACAACTCTTATTTTTTGTGATAGAGTGATTGGAGCACATATTTGTTGGCCACAAAAACATTCATGAAGTTTGGTTCTTTTATGAATTTATTATGAGTCTACTGAAAATGTGACCAAATCTGCTGGGTCAAAAGTATACATACAGCAATGTTAATATTTGGTTACATGTCCCTTGGCAAGTTTCACTGCAATAAGGCGCTTTTGGTAGTCATCCACAAGCTTTTGGCAAGCTTCTGGTTGAATTTTTGACCACTAAATTTGTTGGTTTTCTGATATGGACTTGTTTCTTCAGCATTGTCCACACGTTTAAGTCAGGACATTGGGAAGGCCATTCTAAAACCTTATTTCTAGCTGGGTATTGTGGCCAAACAGCTCAATTTTTGTTTCATCCGACATCACATGGACAAAGATAAGACCTTCTGGAGTAAAGTTCTGTGGTCCGATGAAACAAAAATTGAGCTGTTTGGCCACAATACCCAGCAATATGTTTGAAGGAGAAAAGGTGAGGCCTTTAATCCCAGGAACACCATGCCTACCGTCAAGCATGGTGGTGGTAATATTATGCTCTGGGCCTGTTTTGCTACCAATGGAACTGATGCTTTACAGAGAGTAAATGGGACAATGAAAAAGGAGGATTACCGGTACCTCCAAATTCTTCAGGACAACCTAAAATCATCCGCCCGGAGGTTGGGTCTTGGGCGCAGTTGGGTGTTCCAACAGGACAATGACCCCAAACACACGAAGTGTGGTAAAGTGGTAAAGGAATGGCTAAATCAGGCTAGAATTAAGGTTTTAGAATGGCCTTCTCCAAGTCCTGACTTAAACATGTAGACAATGCTGAAGAAACAAGTTCATGTCAGAAAACCAACAAATTTAGCCGAACTGCACCAATTTTGTCAAGAGGAATGGTCAAAAAGTCAACCAGAAGCTTGTGGATGGCTACCAAAAGCGCCTTATTGCAGTGAAACTTGCCAAGGGACATGTAACCAAATATTAACATTGCTGTATGTATACTTTTGACCCAGCACATTTGGTCACATTTTCAGTAGACCCATAATAAATTCATAAAAGAACCAAACTTCATGAATGTTTTTTGTGACCAACAAGTATGTGCTCCAATCACTCTATCACAATAAAATAAGAGTTGTAGAAATGATTGGAAACTCAAGACAGCCATGACATTAATGTTCTTTACAAGTGTATGTCAACTTTTGACCATGACTGTCTGTATATGACATGATCATTTTGATTTGCAATGATGCATACATTCACTTTAAAAAAGCTAAACAAATGTTTTTTTTATGTGTAAATAAAAAATATTAGTGTTATTAATATAGCCATTAATATTAATGTTTGTTTTGTTTTTTAATTTATATTAGAATCACAATGTGCTTTAAAACAAGGAATATGACTTGGTAGGTAGACTGCTCTCTTGGTTCAATGCAATTTCAATTGTTGTTTATTGTAAAAGGTAACACAGGCTACACTTTATTCTGCCCTCTCTGAATGTTGCAATTTAGTTATAAATATGTAAACAGTCCTTTGACTGTTAGATTGGGAAAAAAATACTTTAGGTGTTTTGTTGATACTTTTCACAATGAAGTCACTGTAAAACTAAACACACTAAAAAAAGTACATTATATATACACATGAAGTACACATGTAGAAATCACGTTAGATTAATAATATAATTTGGAATAAACTGTAAAAATCAATACAATTATGCAGGATGCAATTGCGGCTGGCTTAATGCTAATGTGCAAGGGACTAGCTAACTCAAATTAACGTGGCCAATCGCGGGCACAGATAGACAATCATTCACATTAATATCTATGGACAATGTGCAGTCTGCAATGAAGCTAACATGAATATTTTTGGAATGTGGGAGGAAACTGGAGTGTCCAGAGAAAACCCACACACGCACAGGGACAAGTGCACACTCCACACAGCGATGTCCAAACGGCGGTTCGAAAACGCACACAACGTAAAGTTATTTTCGGTAGTTATGTCAAAAGATTTAGGGCAAATAACACTGGTTTGAATAGGAAATGCATTAATTAGGTTAAAATACCCTTTTCTTCAACTTTCTCTTACTTTTGCTGGGTGTCAACTCGTTTTGGTGTCACGCACTTCTGACAGGCGATTTAGATGCATGTTTTTGTTTTTGTTTTTTTCAAAATAAAGCAAGGAGGAACATTTTTATGATAGTTGAGCTGTTTTTCAAACTTGTAGCCAATAGTACGTAAATAAGAGACTATACACAGTTAGGGCTGCAACTAATGATTAATTTGATAATCGATTAATCTGTCAATTATTACTTCGATTAATCGATTAATAATCGGCTAAAAGAGACAAACTACATTTCTATCCTTTCCAGTATTTTATTGGAAAAAAAACAGCATACTGGCACCATACTTATTTTGATTATTGTTTCTCAGCTGTTTGTACATGTTGCAGTTTATTAAAAAAATAAAAATAAATAAAATTGCCTCTGCGCATGCGCATAGAATAGATCCAACTAATCAATGACTCAATCAAACGAATCAATTTTTACAATCGATTAATTGTTGCAGCCCTAAACACAGTATATTTATTCATACAACACATCACTTTAAGTTGTCTTCATGTACAAAAACTAAAACTTATTTTGAAGGTGTGGCAGCGTTAATCTTCCGCCACGATAGTTTACGTGTCGGGGAAACCCTGCACCGTGGTTGCTACTTTAATTTGACCCACCGCAAGCATGCCTAATCAACAATCACAAAAGTTAACAAGAAAAGTAAGGCCATACGATTTCTGTGTTGACGTAACCTTGGACGTGGTGGCCAATAAAACGGAATCCACTGTTAAACGTAGGATATTGAAATTCACATAAATGTGAGTGAAATGTTGTCATTGTGGGGAAAAGAAACACTTGTTTGGGGAAAATAATGTCTGGTACCGCTTATTCATCCCCTAAGCACTGCCACTTGAAGCAGCGACTAAACTACGAAGCTAGAGCTAGCAAGAACAATCCATACACCCACAACACATCTCATCTGCTTGTGTTGTTGTGAACGACATCATCATGTCAGATCAATGTACAAACAGGACAGCAGTCGCAACTTGAGAGGCGCTCTCTCTTTTTTATTTTTCGAACGGCCAAAGGTCGTCTCCAAACTCGTCAAGCTCAGAAAAGCAGCACACTTTCCCCCCTTCACAATAACAGCGCTGTGCGCAATATCCGGTCTGACGGCGCTAACAAAATAACGGTTTCAAAAGCGCTTCTTACACAAGCATAATGTACTTATTGATACATTTACAGAATGACTATGCTTTGATTTGAAATACTGCTCAAGACGTATTGCACGAATAAATGTGTGGATTTTCGCATTTTGTTAAAATGTTATTGACCAAAAAAACTACAGTGGTAAAATGGAATTCAAAAAAATTAAAACAAACTTTTTCGTATTGTCATTTAAATGTATTGTTGTTACTATTATTTTTGTACTTGTTTGTTACCATGTTATATCCTGTTGTTCTTTAAAATTATTTCAAGTTGAGTATCGGTGGTACATAACTACTCATATTTTTTAAAATTAATAATCGTGTACTTAATCGGGATTTCAATATGAATAAAAAATTATCGTAATTATTATTTTTGCCATAATCGTCCAGCCCTGGCATTATCTTAGCTTTCTGAAAGATATAGTCGCAAGCAAAACAATAGGGACACTTTGTTATCCAATGAGAATGTGTCCCTAAACCTTTGACATCCACACAGTGTAGAAAAGTGATAGCTTAGCCTTTTTCTCACCAGGATGACCGCTCCCTCATCAACCTCCACCTGATGCACACGAGCTACTTCCTGTTCGTCATGGTCATCACTATGTTCTGCTATGCGGTCATCAAGGGCAGGCCCGGCAAAGTGCGGCAAAGCAGCCCCGACTTCTTCCCCGAAAAGGTACGGCCGCCGCCATTGTGCATCTACACTGTCACTCTGCGCTAACGGGCGTCACATCGCACACTTGCAACATTAGGTTGACTCTTAACCAGGGGTGTCCAGACTTCGGCCCGCTGGCGTATTACGTTTGGCCCATGGGAAAGTCATGAATATGCTAATAGGAAACTGGCCCGCATGGTACCTCCAACTTAATGCCGCCCATCTTGTGTACACCGTAAGCAACTCCGGTTACATTTTTATATATAACCCAATCCACACAACCTTTCAAACTCACTGCGTGACAAAACCAACACAAAAAGTCAACACACATGGTCACACAACCTAACCTGCTCACTGAACTTTGTGGATATTATAAAAAAATGTCCAAGCACAACTTGGGATGATACTCTAAACCGGTTTTCCCGGTTGTTTGATAAGAAAAGAACCGAGTCCTCGGACTCGAATCCCTTTTTGAGAACCGGTACCCGTTATCGAGACCACTATAGTAAAGAAAAAGAGTTGGTTCTTTTTATTCGAATCCCTGGGACCAATCCCATCCCGACCAGAAATGCCCCGTGAGACATCACAAGAAATGACGTCAAGTAGCTCAATCATTTGGCGCAGATAGGGAAAGCAGGGAAAAAAATGTACCGGAAAAAGCACTCCAAGGTGTAATAAAGTTCAAAACAAAAGGTATAATCCACTGAATAACTTTACGGAGAGATTTGAGCAGGGTACAAACACATGACGAACACTTTTACGACCAACCGGAAACATAGCAACAAGGCTAGCAACTAGGGATGATACTCGAAACCGGTTTTCCCGGTTGTTTGATAAGAAAAGAACCGAGTCCTCGGACTCGAATCCCTTTTTGAGAACCGGTACCCGATATCGAGACCACTATAGTAAAGGAAAAGAGTTGATTCTTTATTCGAATCCCGTCCCGACCAGAAATGCCCCGTGGGACATCACAAGAATTGACGTCACGTAGCTCAGTCATTAGGCGCAGATAGCGAAAGCAGGAAAACAATGGACGGGAAAAAGCGCTCCAAGGTGTAATAAAGTTCAAAACAAAAGCTAACATCCATCGAATAACTTTACTGAGAGATTTTAGCAGGGTACAACACATGACGAACACTTTTACGACCAACCGGAAACATAGCAACCAGGCTAGCAACGCACCTCCTTTACGGCAGCTGTCGCAACGTTCTTAAAACAACCGCAGCACATACATATATATACAACATATCTCCCTTTTTTAACTTTTGTTTTTCTTTCCTTGTAAACAAAACAAAATCACACTGTAGATGTGTTGTTTGTCTAATTATAAATAATGCAGACGAGGCGTGTTGGCTGAGTTCTTGACGTTTACTTTCACAGCGTGGCAACATGCAACACTTTTCGGGGCTACCGCGCATGCTCGTAACTCCCGTTGCATGCTGGGTAGTGTAGTTGTTATATTCTCTAGCTCATAACATTTTTCCCCCTATAAAGAAATAATGTTAACTCAATAAAGTGTATTTTTTTTTTAGCTTTAACTTTTCATTTTTAGCATTGTAACCACATTTGCAAAGAAATTTTCTCTTCATAGAATTTTCTTTCAATAAAGAAATAAAGTTCAAAAATGTCAAAGCATCATAACAAACAGTTATGTCAAATAGCAGCAGAAGTGCACTTTTTAGAGAGCTGTATTATTTTCAGTTTTGTGCCCAAGGGACTGATTTTATTTAACACTATATTATTATTTATACACCTATAGTGATCACAGAGACAGGTTGTTTTTGTGTTACTGTATATATTTGTTTCTCTGAAAAATCCCACTTAATATACTTTGGGTAACAACAGTCAATATTTATTTATTTTATTTTATTTTTTTAGGTGGGTAACAGTCAATATTTATGTATTTATTAAATTTTATTTTTTTATTTAATAATAAAAGTGAGCTTTTGTTAAACCAAATATTGTGTGTTTTTTTCCATATACAACAACCTATCTGGACTCGATAAGAGAATCGATAAGGAATCGGTTCGATAAGAGGATTCGATAATAGGCTCGAACTCGATAATTCCTTATCAAACATCATCCCTACTAGCAACGCACCTCCTTTACGGCAGCTGTCGCAACCGCAGCACATACATATATATATGACATCTCCCTTTTTTAACTTTTGTTTTTCTTTCCTTGTAAACAAAACAAAATCACACTGTAGATGTGTTGTCTGTCTAATTATAAATAATGCAGACGAGGCGTGTATGCTGAGTTCTTGACGTTTACTTTCACAGCGTGCTCATAACCTCGTTCTTAGCTGCCGGGTGGCGACATGCAACAACACTTTTCGGGGCTACCGCGCATGCTCGTCACTCCCGTTGCATGCTGTGTAGTGTAGTTGTTATATTCCCTAGCCTACCTCATAACATCACATCTTTCTCCCTATAAAGAAATAATGTTAACTCAATAAAGTGATTTCTTTTTTTAGCTTTAACTTCTCATTTATTAGCATTGTAACCACATTTGCAAACAACTTTTCTCTTCATAGAATTTTCTTTCAATAAAGAAATAAAGTGAAAAAATGTCAAAGCGTCATAACAAACAGTTATGTCAAATAGCAGCAGAAGTGCACTTTTTGGAGAGCTGTATTATTTTCAGTTTTGTGCCCAAGGGACTGATTTTATTTAACTATTATTATTTATACACCTATAGTGATCACAGAGACAGGTTGTTTTTGTGTTACTGGATATATTTGTTTTTCTTAGAAATCCCACTTAATATACTTTGGGTAACAACAGTCAATATTTATTTATTTTATTTTATTTTTTTAGGGGGGTAACAGTCAATATTTATTTATTTATTAGATTTTATTTTTTTCTTATAATAAAAGTGAGCTTTTGTTAAACCAAATATTGTGTGTTTTTTTCCATATACAACAACCTATCTGGACTCGATAAGAGAATCAATAAGGAATCGGTTCGATAAGAGGATTCGATAATAGGCTCAAACTCGATAATTTCTTATCAAACATCATCCCTAAGCACAACACATAATTCAAAATCCTCTGCAATGCATGATGGGGACAAATGCAAAGCACTCTCGCCACACTAATCCACGTTTGGCACATTTTACGATAGATGCTTGATATTTCTGATTGACGACAAAACTTTAAGGAGGTCGTCATGGAAGTGAACAAGGTAGGAGTAGAACTTTCACATACTCTTAATATTAGAGATAATATCGGACTGCCGATAATAAATGCTTTAAAGTGTAATATCGGAAATTATCGGTATCTGTTTCAAAAAGTAAAATGTATGACTTTTTAAAACGCCGCTGTACGGAGTGGTACACGGACGTAGGGAGGAGTACAGAGCAGTTGCGTCCCCCAGGCATACTTGCCAACCCTCCCGATTTTCCCGGGAGACTCACGAATTTCTTCCGATTTCTACTCAGACAACAATATTGGGGGCGTGCCTTATAGGCACTGCCTTTGCGTGCCGGGCCAATCACATATCTACGGCTTTTCACACACACAAGTGAATGCAAGGCATACTTGGTCAACAGCCATACAGGTCACACTGAGGGTGGCCGTATAAACAAGTTTAACACTGTTACAAATATGTGCCACTGTGAACCCACACAAAACAAGAATGACAAACACATTTCGGAGGAACATCCGCACCGTAACACAACAGAACAAATACCCAGAACCCCATGCAGCACTAACTCTTCTGAGACGCTAAAATATACACCCCCCCCTCCCCCTCCCGCAACCCCGCCCACCTCAACCTCCTCATGCTCTCTCAGGGAGAGCATGTCCCAAATTCCAAGCTGCTGTTTTGAGGCATGTTAAAAAAAAATGATGCACTTTGTGACTTCAATAATAAATATGGCAGTGCCATGTTGGCATTTTTTTCCCATAACTTGATTTATTTTGGAAAACCTTGTTACATTGTTTAATGCATCCAGTGGGGCATCACAACAAAATTAGGCATGATGTGTTAATTCCACGACTGTATATATCGGTATCGGTAATTAAAAGTTGGACAATATCGGAATATTGGATATCGGCAAAAAAGCCATTATCGGACATCTCTACTAAATATCCAATTATATTAATGATTTATTATATATCTTTTATGTTAATATATTATGTATAAATGTATCAATATATACACATATCTAAAGTATGTATAGCCTTACTTATACTTTGTATATATAGTTTACATGCTTTCGGCCCCCAGCCAAGTTGTATTAGCCCAATGTGGCCCCCCAGTTAAAAAGTTTGGACACCCCTGATCTTAACATTAGCAACACTAGCAAGGCTGAGTGCGCTATAATGCTTGGTTAGCCTATTCACCGGCGAAAAAGGAAAAGTTCAAACTTGTCAAACAAGGTTTATTTTAAGACGTGCAGTGAAGCCTGCCTTTTCACATGTTCACCTTTTTGTTTAAATGAATAATTCTGTTGGAATTAGGCTGCGCTTCAACCCACCGTTTTGTCTTGCAGGTGGCTCTGTCAGAAGGTTAATCGGGCGGTACGAGAAGATCAGTTGTAAGACCAGTTCCAAACAAAGACCCAGGGACACGCACTCGGTTGCCTGTTGGTCTCTGTGCGGACTTTAAAGTTGAAGAAGAAGAAAGACAAAAGAGCTCGGCGAATGATTGAACTCCTCCTCGCAATGTTGGGATTATCCAACCAAAGATACAAGTGCCTGCATCCGTGGTGTAAATACGATGTAGGAACCTTTTTGTGTTATTGTTGCTAATAACAATTGATTTGCCATATCACAACATGCAGTACCACACAGCTGCCCACCTTAAAGACGATTGACACATTCATCCATACAATCCGGCTCGCTTGCTAACCTCCATCTGTTCACCAAGGCCCGCCTAGACGGGGTGCAGGAGCAGGGCACGAAACGGAGAAGATAATGTACTTTTTCTTTATATTAAAAGGAGTCCAAGCAGTGCTGAGCGACTAACAATAGCTACAATGCGAGTTCAGGCTCAACTGGTAGCGTTCATTTGTTTTTGTTTTAATTAGCAGGCTACTTCCTGGGTGCTTCAGACCGACGTACAAATAGTAATAACTTAACATTGCGCTTCATTCAACAAAATAATGGGTTCTTTTTTGGCCCTGAAGTGCAAGCCAAATATGTTGGTTTTTTTTCCCTACGTAAACCTTGTTCATCCATGTTTTTTTATTTATTTATTTTTTTTATAGCATTAACACGTCCGTTTCTTAATGACGGCAATGAGCCAGAGCTGTTTTTTATTTTTTTTTCGCCCAAAGACTTTGGAGAAACCTTACCAACTGTCAGATGGTGCCACTCGAATAATAGTCACTGCAAATAAATCCAAATGTGCAACATCACCAAACCGAAAGATGTGAGAATTCATCATCAACATTGACTGATTTCACTTCTTCAATTGAAAAGCGGCATTGAGATGCTCGGAAGTTTTTTTTGTTTTTTTCTGACTGTTTCTTTTTTAGCTACTTGTTGATGGAGGCAGAATAGAACAGGAATCTGCTCTATTATGTATTTTGGTTGTTTTTTTTAAAGCGAAAATCGTAAATTGATCCGCTGGTGTTTACTAAAGTGCACCACTTTAGTAACGTGTTATCAGAATATGACAAAGTTGACGTCTAAATTACACACTTATCTCGTTTTGTCGGGCCGGACGGAAACTTGCCTTACCTGCTGTGGACTTGCTTTCTCGCTCGCCTTCATCATGCCATTTTCTTCCACTCACTCAAACACTCTGAAAACATCGTTCCGCTTTTGAATTATTCCTTAATTAATTGAATTTTTCTACGCCACGCAAACACTGTTTAAGCACTTTTTATGTTTTTTTTTGTGCGCGCACATTTTGACGTGAATTTTGCATTTTTGTTGTAATTTTCTGTTATTGCATATTCCCTCACCCAAAAAAACGTCTGATTATATTTATGATTAAAACGTGCGTGTAGTATTACAAAATTTGCAAAAAAAGACAAAACAATTAGGAGTGTTTGGTGTTTTTTTTCTCTCTTAATGGCGTGTGTGTAAAATGAACATTTACAGTTTGATTTTATTTTGTGCAACATTGACAATCAAGATGTTTAATTTATCTGTATTTTTTGTTGTTGTTGAGAAGCGCATTAGTCTGCATTTTTCTTTGCCTCCTAATTTAGTTCCATTCAAAATAAAAATGTTGAATGTACTTTTTCCACAATCTTGTAAAATTCCATGCTATCCATTCAAAGACTTGAATAATGTTTTTGTTGATATTATAGGAATATTGTATCAAACGCGTATCAATAAAAATAAATGTTATTTTTGTTTTCATTTCAAAGTCTTCCAAGAAATGTATCATATTCAAGCATGCATCTGTCACGACTAAGTGTGTGTCATCTCTGTGCAGCTCCGCAAATGGCCTTAAAATTGTGTGTCTCGCTGTGTCAACAAAATGGCTTTATCGACAATAACGGCCATTCCTTTCTACTCACCGGGCGTTTTCTTGAGTTGTCTGCAGAGCTTTCAGGCTAAGAGTAGGAAGCCAAGCGTGTGCCTTCCTCACTTATCAAGCTGCATCCCTGTAGATAAGACACGTAGCTTAGGGAAGGGAAGGAGGTGGTTTTGTGGATATGACTGCTGTAGATGAATACAAAGTGAATTAAAGTCTCTTTAAGTTAATGCCTCCCGCTCATTTGTTTCTGCCATCTAAGATGATGTAACACACAATGTTGCCTCCAGGAAATATACCTTTTTTTTATACCACTGAGCTTATGATTTATACGATATAATTCTAATAAAATGGGAGAGTATCCCAAAAATGATGACACGCCAGGGGGAACGTTTTTATAATACTGTATTTTCTTTTATAAGCATTATTTAATTAAGGCAAAAATGTGAAAAAAAAGTAATAAAATTAACTTTTAAGTGGTACTAATTCTGTCAAAAAACTGCATTTGGAAAGCACAATAATACATATTCATTGTGAAGAAATATGAAATGCTTTTTGTAATAATTCTAATTAGATTTTTGTAAAAAAAAAAGAAAAAGGAAACAATTCCCATAATTAAGTATTGCAAAAATGCATCCCGGCTTCATATTAATACGTATTTAGTGTTATATTAAATATTTTATTAATTCTGGCATTTTTTAATATTAATTATTTGAAAATACATATGGAGAGCACAATCATTTTTTGTATCAAGCATTATTTAATCCTGAAAAAAATGTGAAAAAAATAATATTTGATATAAAATACATCTGGAGAGCACAATAATACATATATATTAAATAATATAAAATGTTTGTATTAAGCAACATTATTTAATATGAAATGCATTTGGACTGCACAATATTCCATATTTATGGTAAAGTAAATCAAATGTTTTTGTATTTAATTAGGGCAAAATTCAAATAAACTAATAAACAATGCATCAGGACAGCACACTACATTTTTAGTTGGTGTAGTATGAATATTTTTTTAATTAAGCACCATTTAAACATTTTAAAACATTTTTATTTAAAGTAAACATTTGTGCTGTTCATATGTATTTTCAAATATTTAATAAAGCATTATAAAGCGTTTTTGTATTAAGTGGCACAATATAATTGTGGCAAAAATGAAAATTGTATATGTAATTTATTTGGACAGGACAATAGAATTGTACATATTTTAAAGTTATAAAAAATATGTTTTAGTAAGCAACATTAATTCTGTCAAAAATATTTAAATTTCATATCATAAAATGCATTTGGACAGCACAATAATACATATTTAGTCTAATATGAAATATTTTTGAAATAGTGACCATAAATTCTGGCAAAAGTTTTTGTACATTATGGATTATTATTAAATATTTGAAAATGCATTTGGACAGCACATTATTAAATATTTACTGTTAAGTAATATAAACAACACTATAATTGTGGCAAAATTGTAAATTATTTAATATAAAATGTAGTTGCAGAGCTCAATAACACTACATTGTAAAGTTAGAAGTATTTTACTAAGCGACACTAATTCTGTCAAAACATGTAAGTAATCTATTTTTATAAATTTAATTTGGACACCACACACATACACATTTATTTATTTTTAAAGGTATAAAATTATTTTGGTATTAAGTGTCATTAAATTCTTCTAAATAAGTAAAACATTTTCCATGATTAAAATATTTAAAAATGCATTTGAATAGCACAATAATACACATTTAGTGTAATATGAAATATTTTCGTATTAAGCACCATTAATTCTGGCAAAAATCTGAAACATTTTTTATTATTTTTAAATATTTGAAAATGCATACGCACAGCACAATAACATATTTACTGTAAAATAGTATAAAGTGTTTTTTGTATTGAGTGAGACTATATAATTGTGGAAAAAATTTAAAACATTTGATATAACATTTATTTGGACAGTATTTAATTTAGAAAAATTATAATTTATTAAAAATCATTTAATATTATAAAATGCATTTGGACAGCACAATAATATATGTTTATTGTAAATAAATATAAAATGCTCTTTGTATTAAGCCTAATTAATTATTGTAAAAAATGTAAACATGTTCCATGATGAAATATTGAAAAACGCACAATAATACGTATTTGGTGTAAGAGGAAATGTTTTTATATTAAGCGCCATCTGGCAAAAATTATAAATGTTTTCATTATCATTGAGTATTATTAAAGATTTGAAAATGCATTTATATAGCACAATAATATATTATTTATTGTAAAGCAATGTTTTTTGTATCAAGCAACACTATATAAGTGTAGCAAAAATGTAAAATATTAAATATACCATTTATTTGGACAGCACAATAATATAATACATACAATAATCCTGGCAAAAATGTGCAAAGATAATATTTTAATATTATAAAATGCATTTGGACAGCACAATAATAAATAGTTATTGTTAGGCAATGTGTCATGTTTGTATTGAGCGTCATTAATTATTTCTGGAAAAAATATTAAATATTATAAAATGCATTTGGACAGCACAATAATGCATATTTATGTAAAGTGATGTACACAATATTTTTGTATCAAGCATTTAATTATTGGTAAAAATGTGAAAACAATTATTTAAAACGAATATTTAATATTATTTTAAAATACATTCGGATACCATAGTGTAATATATTATTTATTTTATTTAAATTGTGGCAAAAATGTGACAAAATACTACTGAATAAATTTGTATTAAAAATACTTTAAAAAGCACATGAATACTGTAATACTGCATTCCATGTCAGTGCCAGCAGATGGCGACAGATTGTTCCACAAACAGCTCGACCAAACTTAAGTCAATTCCTCTTACAAGCAAAGAGCAATCTCAGGGCAGAAAGACACGAAATAAAGTCGAGTGACTTCCCAAAATACCTTCCCTTACTGATTTTTAAGCCATAATGCAGTAGCAATCACAGACTATTTAAAACGCGATCATGTTTTTGAAAATGAAAACGTGTCCACCAAAGAATGAATCACCAGTGCAGTATTCCTTTCTAAATGTGTAAAAAGTGTAGTTCTGCAAAGCAAACACTGGAGGGCGCTCCATCACCTGTTGACAAGTTTGTGAAATACTGCTTGGAGAGACTCAATATTATGAAAGCATTATTAGCACATACTAAGGGACAAGATTCAAGAATAAATTACATTACAAAAACGTTAACCTTAGGGATGTCCGATAATGGCTTTTTGCCGATATCCGATATGCCGATATTGTCCAACTATTTAATTACCGATACCGATATCAACCGATATATACAGTCGTGGAATTAACACATTATGCCTAATTTGGACAACCAGGTATGGTGAAGATAAGGTACTTTTTTTAAAAAATGAATCAAATAAAATAAGATACATAAATTAAAAACATTTTCTTGAATAAAAAAGAAAGTAAAACAATATAAAAACAGTTACATAGAAACTAGTAATTAATGAAAATTTGTAAAATTAACTGTTAAAGGTTAGTATTATTTGTGGACCAGCAGCACGCACAATCATGTGTGCTTACGGACTGTATCCCTTGCAGACTGTATTGATATATATTGATATATAATGTAGGAACCAGAATATTAATAACAGAAAGAAACAACCCTTTTGTGTGAATGAGTGTGAATGAGTGTAAATGGGGGAGGGAGGTTTTTTGGGTTGGTGCACTAATTGTAAGTGTATCTTGTGTTTTTTATGTGGATTTAATAAAAAAACAAAAACAAAAAAAAAACAACGATACTGATAATAAAAAAAAACGACACCGATAATTTCCGATATTACATTTTAACACATTTATCGGCCGATAATATCGGCAGACCGATATTATCGGACATCTCTAGTTAACCTTCAACTTAACTTTATTTTCTAAATTCAAATTAATATTTTATATATTAGTGTGTATTTTACATATATTAATAATTTAATAATGAAATTGTTCGTATTGTAAACACGTATGTTCTTCTAAGATTAAGGTAAAACTTGGGTTAAGATTATAGTGATGGTTACAAACTACGGTTAGTTTAGTTAGTAATGTCTCGATACAACTTTTCATTTCTGAAACAATACCGATTTTGGAGCCTTGAGTACTGCATGAATCATACATATCCTATTTTTCGGACTATAAACCGCTACTTTTTTTCCTACGCTTTGGACCCTGCGGCTTATACAACTGTGCGGTGAGTTGAAGGATTAAAACATGTGTTATTGTTTGTGATAGGGAGCCAACTTTTGGACGAGTTGGCTCACTGCAGGTGCTGCGGGTTGAACGTCTAGTATTTTCTTCTCTTTAGTGTCGTGCACTCTTCTGGTCGTCCATAGCGTTTCTACTCGTATGGTTTCTTCATTTGTCAATCCAAGCAATGTTTGTAAATTTTACAAAATAAGTAAAACTATTCATACTTCCTAAATTGTCACATGTTTGATAGGAGTGTTTTCATGCATATTTTTGTACGTGTTATTGTAATGTAATCAAGCTAGGATTATAAGCCGCTACTTTTTTTCCCTACGCTTTGAACCCTGCAAATTATAAAACGGTGCAGCTAATTAGTGGATTTTTTTCCACTAACGCCCGTAATGTTTTGTTTTCAATAGTTTTTTTAAAATCAAATTCAAGCAAAGGACTGAAATGGTTAGTTATTGTTTGTGCTATGGCGCCATCGTTTGGACAAGTTCGCTCACTGCAGGGTTGAAAATGTACTTCTTGTTTTAATGCCTTGAACCGGAAGTATAACCGTCCATTGACTTTCAGCTCGAAGGGATTCTTAATTTATCACTCCAAGCAACGTTTGTAAGTTTTCCAATATAAGTAAAACAATTCATACTTACTTTACCGTCCCATGTGTGATGTCTGTAGGAGTGTTTTCATGCATATTTGTATGTGCTATCATAATGTAAACAAAGCTAGCGTTTTTAGCATTAGCTAATATGCTAACATGTGTCTGTGTTAGTATTATTAACTTACAACGGCATTATTTATGTATTGTTTCAGTTTCACAAAATCCTCAAGACGTGACAGAGGAGTTATTGAGTCTTTTTTTAGGTGACTGGGGAGCTAGCTTCCGCAGCTAGTGGGTCCATGACGATGACGTCTGTTTTGTTTGATCAGCCGTTTTACTGCCGCGTTACAGACACCGTTTGGAAACAATTAAGGAATGTAAATAAACAATTACAAAATATTTCTGTGTAAATAACTCATTTCCCGCTTATAGTGCGGCTAATATATGGAATATGGAATTTTTCTCAAATTTAGCTTAAATACAGATGCGCTATAGTCCGGAAAATACAGTATTTCTATTATTTTGTAGTGTGGAATGTTGGAAAAGGTTCAGAACAAACACTAACCTATTTGTTATCAACCGTCTGGAAATGGACTTATGCTGAATTTCAGTGGTAATTATTTTTTGGCGACACCGAGTGGCTACAATAATTAAGTTGAGCTCATGAATGACGCAGTAAGTTGAATGACGCGAACACGTTTGTTACTGGATGCTCTTTAATACGCTTCTGCCTTGGAGTCTTTGCATGTCTAAGTAATATGCAATTTGATACTTAGGACACTTATGTCTAGCTTGTGTGCTGTTGTGTGCTTAGATGTTGCGTAGCTGCGCGCTCCGAGTAGCTTATATAGCCTACCGTGTTTACATTTTGTAAATGACTTGACTAAAATAGAAGAAAAGACCAAGCTTGTGTGTTTATTGGAGGACATTTAGATGTAGCCACAAACAAAACTATGAATAGCCCAAAAAATTGTGACAACTACATGAGGGTCAATGGGTTTTTTTTGTCGGAAAAAATTGCGGAAGTTATGCGCAAACCAAGAATTGATAATGTAGAGTTTGCCGCCATCGTACGTAAATGAAAAAAATTGCGGAAGTTATGCGCAAACCAAGAATTGATAATGTAGAGTTTGCCGCCATCGTACGTAAATGACGCACTACTCAAGGTTCCTTGAATTCTGGCGGGGTTTTTTATTTTTTATGTTCCGATTTTCCCAACAAGCATGGCAAAACATGTTAAAAAGAGAAGATATACTATCCAAGAAACCATAGAGTTTATCTTACGTCGAGATGGTGAAGATTACCTAAACCGGTGGTGTCCAAAGAGCGGCCCGGGGGGGCATTAGCGGCCCGCGGCTCGAGTTTTGTTTGGCCCGCAACATGTTGACGGAAATAAACAGCAAAAAAGCAAGAAAAAAGAGCAAAAAGACGAAATAATGACAAAAAAGCAGAACATTGATATTTTGTAAAAAAAAAAAAAAAAAATGCTACAAACAGACATTTAATAACAGTTTCAGCTTTGTGTTATATGTGACAAATTGTATTATTAATAGTAATTAGCATTTATTAGCTTTTTTCTGAATAACTGATGTATCTTTTTTTGTACATTTTTACTGTTATGTTGCGTGCCAATAAAACCTTTAGGGGTGCACAAAAACTTCTATTCACATTTGAATCGCAATTCTAATTCATTACGATTCTAAATCAATTCATACTTTAAAAAAATTATGTTTTATTTTTTTTTACAAGAATACATATTTTCAAAGACATTTTTAGGCCATCTCCATGCAACCAGAAGGAGCTTTTCTAACTTTGTCTTTAAATATATGTAATTCGTCTATATGTAATAGGTGTCTGTTTTTAGCATATATATATATATATGTACACTGTATATATATATATATATATATATATATATATATATATATATATATATATATATATATATATATATATATATATATATATATATATATATATATATATATATATGTATATATATATATATATATATATTAGGGGTGTGGGAAAAAATCGATTCAAATTCGAATCGCGATTCTCACGTTGTGTGATTCAGAATCGATTCTCTTTTTTTTTTTTTTTTTTTTTAAATAATTTAATTTTTTTACAATTTTTTTTAATTTTTAAGTTTTAATTAATCAATCCAACAAAACAATACACAGCAATACCATAACAATGCAATCCAATTCCATAACCAAACCCGACCCAGCAACAGAACTGCAATAAACAGAGCAATTGAGAGGAGACACAAACACGACACAGAATAAACCAAAAGTAGTGAAACAAAAATTAATATTATCAACAACAGTATCAATATTAGTTACAATTTCAACATAGCAGTGATTAAAAATCCCTCATTGACATTATCATTAGACATTTATTAAAAAAAAAAAAAGAACAATAGTGTCACAGTGGCTAACACTTGCATCGCATCTCATAAGCTTGACAACACACTGTGTCCAATATTTTCACAAAGATAAAATAAGTCATATTTTTGGTTCATTTAATAGTTAAAACAAATTTATATTATTGCAATCAGTTGATGAAACATTGTCCTTTACAATTATAAAAGCTTTTTACAAAAATCTACTACTCTGCTTGCATGTCAGCAGACTGGGGTAGATCCTGCTGAAATCCTATGTATTGAATGAATAGAGAATCCTTTTGAATCGGGAAAAATTTGTTTTTGAATCGAGAATCGTGTTGAATTGAACACCCAACGATTCAAAGCCCTAGTAATAGGTGTCTGTTATATATATATATATATATATATATATATATATATATATATATATATATATATATATATATATATATATATATATATATATATATATATTTTTTTTTTTTCTTTTTTCTTTTTTTTAAAATATTTTTTATTTTATTAATTTATTTTTTAAATTTTTATTTAATTAAAAAAAAAATCTCTTTTTTTACAAAATAAAATAATATCAAAATGGCCCCTGCATACTTTGACTTTTTGTGATGTCGCCCTTTGTAGGAAAAGTTTGTACACCCTAAACCAGGGGTGTCAAACTCATTTTAGATGGGGGGCCACATAGAGAAAAATTTACTCCCAAGTGGGCCGAACTGGTAAAATCACGGCACAATAACTTAAAAATAAAGACAACTTCAGATTCTTTGTTTAAAAATAGAACAAGCACATTCTGAAAAATGTACAAATCATAATGTTGTTGGTTTTTTTACACTTACATGTTGCGGTTAATAGTATTTTATCTTTATTTGTCGTTATTTATACTTTGTGAATAAATTATGTGATAATGTTCATCAGTCAACTCATTGGTGTTCATTTTCAATCTATCAAGATAAAAAAATAATATCACAATCAAATTACAGGATGTTTATTATGTAGTTTGCTCATTTTCCTCGACTGCTGCACTAACATTATAGGGTTTATTTATATATTTTTTTACATATGTAGCATCATCTACAAAGATACAAAGAATTGCTATTGTGACATCTAGTGGACACATTTAGAACAGCAGTTTCTTTCATTGAAAAATTTCGGCTCATTTTTATACTTCGCAAACTCATCCCGCGGGCCGGATAAAACCTGTTCGGGCCGTACGTTTGATACCCCTTTCTCTTCACTGAAGGCTTTGAAAAAGACATGTTCGGTGTTGTGAAATATATTTGTATTTAGCCGACGCACGCAGAATAATGTTATGTCCGCGATGTGTGTCGTTCCGCTTTTCCTCCCTACAGCAACACGGCGGTCGACAGAAAGCACCGGGATCGCGAGCGCAAAAAAGGTTTGGTGGTAGCGGGGGTGTATATTGCAGGCCGGAAGAGTTAGTGCTGCAAGGGGTTCTGGGTATTTGTTCTGTTGTGTTTATGTTATCTTACGGTGCGGATGTTCTCCCGAAATGTGTTTGTCATTCTTGTTTGGTGTGGGTTCACAGTGTGGCGCATATTTGTAACAGTGTTAAACTTGTTTATACGCCCACCCTCAGTGTGACCTGTGTGGCTGTTGATCAAGTATGTCTTGCAGTCACTCACGTGTGTGTACAGAAGCCAAATACAACATGTGACTGGGCTGGCACGCTGTTTGTTGTAGAGGGCACTAAAGGCAGTGACATCACGGCACGCCCTTAATATTGTTGTTTGGGTGAAGACATTCGAAAGGAATGGTTGCCCTTAAATTCGGGAGTCTACCGGAAAAATCGGGAGGTTTGGCAAGTATGACGCTGTCAAGCGGCATTCATATAAAACTCGTGGGCCGCACTAACATTACATTTTCATATTAAAGGCCTACTGAAACCCACTACTACCGACCACGCAGTCTGATAGTTTATATATCAATGATGAAATGTTAACATTGCAACACATGCCAATACGGCCGGGTTAACTTATAAAGTGCAATTTAAAATTCCCGCCACACTTCCGGTTGAAAAACTCCTTTGGATATGATTTATGCGCGTGACGTCACAAAATCCACGGAAGTGGTTGGACCCCATCGAACCCGATACAGAAACCTCTTGTTTTCTTCGACAAAATTCCACAGTATTCTGGACATCTGTGTTGGTGAATCTTTTGCAATTTCTTTAATGAACAATGGAGGCTGCAAAGAAGAACATTGTAGGTGGGATCGATCAGCGGCTAAGTACAATACTTACAGCAACACAACAAGGACTACTTACTACGCCTAGCCGATGCTTGCCGCCAAACCCACGGATGAAGTCCTTCGTCGCGCCGTTGATCGCTGGAACGCAGGTGAGCACGGCTGTTGATGGGAAGATGAGGGCTGGCTGGCGTAGGTGGAGCGCTAATGTTTTTAGCATAGTTCTGTGAGGTCCGGTTGCTAAGTTGCTAAATTAGCCTTAGCGTCGTTAGTAACAGCATTGTTAAGCCTTACCAGGCTGAGAATTTTTAACCGTGTAGTTACATGTACATGGTTTAATAGTATTGTTGATCTTCTGTCTATCCTTCCAGTCAGGGGTTTATTTATTTTGTTTCTATCTTCATTTGAGAACGATGCTAGCACGTTAGCTCAGTTGCTAAGTGTGTCACCGATGTATTGTCGTGGAGATAAAAGTCACTTTAAATGTCCATTTCGCGTTCTCGACTCTCATTTTCAAGAGGATATAGTATCCGAGGTGGTTTAAAATACAAATTCGTGATCCACAATAGAAAAAGGAGAGAGTGTGGAATCCATTGAGCCAGCTTGTACCTAAGTTACGGTCAGAGCGAAAAAAGATACGTCCATCACTGCCTCTCCAGTCCTTCACTGTAACGTTCCTCATCTACGAATCTTTCATCCTCGCTCAAATTAATGGGGTAATCGTCGCTTTGTCGCTCCGAATCTCTCGCTCCATTGTAAACAACGGGGAATTGTGAGGAATACTAGCTCCTGTGACGTCACGCTACTTCCGGTACAGGCAAGGCTTTTTTTTTTATCAGCGAGCAAAAGTTGCGAACTTTATCGTCGATTTTCTCTACTAAATCCTTTCAGCAAAAATATGGCAATATCGCGAAATGATCAAGTATGACACATAGAATGGATCTGTTCCAGCGATCGGCAGAAGGACGAAGGACTTCACCCGATGCGTTTGGCGGCCCGGAGACGTAGGAAGTCAAGGTGAAGTCGGCGGCTAGCGCGGCTAGCGCGGCTAGCGCGGCTAGCGCGGCTAGCGCGGCTAGCGCTCCAACAAAGTCCTCCTGGTTGTGTTGCTGTAGTCCGCTGCTAATACACTGATCCCACCTACAACTGTCTTCTTTGCAGCCTTCATTGTTCATTAAAAAAATTGCAAAAGATGTCCAGAATACTGTGGAATTATGAAATGAAAACAGAGCTTTTTGTATAGGATTCTACGGGGTACCATAACTTCCATTAACATAACTCATTTGTTTAATCTAGCCTTTAAATAGACCCCCCCTTTTTTTAGACCAGTTGATCTGCCGTTTCTTTTCTTCTCTCCTCTTCTCCCCTGTCCCTTGCGAGGGGGAGTTGCATAGGTCCGGTGGCCATGGATGAAGTGCTGGCTGTCCAGAGCCGGGACCCCGGGTGGACCACTAGCCTGTGCATCGGTTGGGGACATCTCTGCGCTGCTGACCCGTCTCCGCTCGGGATAGTTTCCTGTTGGCCCCGCTGTGGACTGGACTCCCGCTGATGTGTTGGATCCACTGTGGACTGGACTTTCACAATGTTATGTCAGACCCACTCGACATCCGTTGCTTTCGGTCTCCCCTAGAGGGGGGGGGGGGTTACCCACATATGCGGTCCTCTCCAAGGTTTCTCATAGTCATTCACCGACGTCCCACTGGGGTGAGTTTTTCCTTGCCCGTATGTGGGCTCTGTACCGAGGATGTCGTTGTGGCTTGTACAGCCCTTTGAGACACTTGTGATTTAGGGCTATATAAATAAACATTGATTGATTGATTGATTGATTACTCGGACTTCGTCACGCGCATACGTCATCATACCGCGATGTTTCAGCCGGATATTTCCCGGGAATTTTAAAATGTCACTTTATAAGTTAACCCGGCCGTATTGGCATGTGTTGCAATGTTAAGATTTCATCATTGATATATAAACTATCAGACTGCGTGGTCGGTAGTAGTGGCTTTCAGTAGGCCTTTAAGGTGCGGGCCGCAAAATAACGTCTCGCGGGCCGCAATTGGCCCGCGGGCCGTGTGTCTGAGACCCCTGCATTAGTGTTTCAAACTAGCATCAATGTTTCAAACTAAGGTTGTAAATGTTTTACTGGTCACGTGACACCAACACAAGTAACCAAAAAGTGCAATAATGATTGCTACCGACCAGAATAGCGGACCACAAGTGTGACCTCATAGCCCCAAATGGATCTCCCCGCCGACAGATGGATGGGGCTAATATCGTAATTAAGCACCTCAGGCCGACGGTTCCTGTTTACCGGTTGGTTGCTAGGCAGTGACATCAGCTGATCCCCCCCCTCCCCCCCACCCTCCCTCCATCCCCTAATCCCCTTCCCTCTCTTGGCACACTCACTCTTGCCTCCGCTCTCTCCCAGATAGGCAGCGCAGACGTGGGTGGAGCGCACGGGGGTCTCCAGCGAGGAGAGCCTGGAAGGAAGGTAGTAGTAGTGAGAAGTGTGTGTGTGTGAGAGATAGTGTGTGTGTGTGTGTGTGTGTGCAGGAGGGAGGGATGTGACAGCATGGTCTGGGTGTGAGGACGTCAGTGGAAGACGCGGCGGCAGCCTCCACATGTCCACCTAGAAAGACGCACTTGGAGGGGTCTTTCTTTTTGTTGTTGTTTGTTTTTTTTTAGTTTTTTTATATATATATATATATATATATATGATTTGTCAGTTTGTGAGTGGTCTTGGGAGAAGGCTCCTGGCTGGACCGCATGCATGACACAACGCAAAGGCGAGAAACCCACCATCAGCATCCAGGAGCACATGGCCATTGACGTGTGCCCGGGACCCATCCAGCCCATCAAGCAGATCTCGGACTACTTCCCACGGTACCCCCCGGGGCCTGCCGCCCTCCGGGCCCCCGCGCTCCGCTCCACCCGCCGCCGCCGCAGCCGCCGCCGCTACTACTACCGTAGCCTCGGAAAGTGAGCGCCCGGATGAAGAGAGCCCGGACCGGGCGTTCGCCGCGGGAGCGTCGGCCTCCTCGCCGGCGGCCGCCAGGAGGGACGAGGAGCCCGACGTGGAGGGATACGACTCGGACGACTCCAGTGAGTGAGCTTCCCATCCGATGCAATTCTAGCCTTTCTTTCTTTTGACTTCCACCGGTTGCCAGGCACCCATCTTCCTTTTTATTTGTCACCTTTTCTTCTCCCCCGCCCCCACTCCTCCATCCCCTACAACTCCGCGCCTCGCACACCAGACAACTGTTGCTGCCGCCGCAACAATTGCAGCCTCCTCCCGGAGCCCTCGCTCCACTCCCCTCTTAGCGATGCCGTTTTAACGCATGTCGGCATGCATTTTTATTACGGTCAGGCTATTGTTTATCACATTAAGGTTGTAATTCTTCATTTTTTTTAATCACACCATCAGGACTTGTGCATTTTTAGGACTTGTGTATCGTTTATGCAAGAAAATTTAGCACTAAAAATCCACTCATGACCCCCCCCCCCCCCCGAAAATAAAATGTTGCTTGCCGCTCACGCCCCCCTGAAATACATTTTTTCACCCCCCTTATCACCTCCCCGAGTTGAAATAATTAAAGTTAAAGTTAAAGTACCAATGATTGTCACACACACACACAAGGTGTGTGCAAAATTATTTTCTGCATTTGACCCATCACCCTTGATCACCCCCTGGGAGGTGAGGGGAGCAGTGAGCAGCAGCGGTGGCCGCGCCCGGGAATCATTTTTGGTGATTCAACCCCCAATTCCAACCCTTGATGCTGAGTGCCAAGCAGGGAGGTAATGGGTCCCATTTTTATAGTCTTTGGTATGATTTGGCCGGGGTTTGAACTCACAACCTACCGATCTATTAAGAACAGGGGTCCCCAAACTGCGGCCCGTGGGCCGGATACGGCCCCCCAGCGTCCAAAATCCGGCCCGCGGGAAGTCCCGAGTAAAAAAATTTTTTAATTATTATTTTTTTAAAAATCTCTCCTTACTAGTCCATTTTCTACGGTCTCCTAGCCACTCAGGCAAATCATATTGTCTAAAAATGCATTTTTACCATCGATAACGTGACATGCAGCAAGTGCGCTCTTTAAGTCAATTAGTGCGCGAGGAATATATATGTAGGAATATATATGTATGAATATATATGTATATATATATATATATATATATATATATATATATATATATTATATATATATATATATATATATATATATATATATATATATATACACACACATAGAGACACATATACATATATACACATATACATATATAAATACATACATACACATATACATATATATATATATACATGGACATATACAGTACATAGACATATACATATATACACATTTACATATACATATACATATATACACACACACACACACACACAAACATTTACATATAATATATACCGGTATATATATATATATATACACAAGTTGAAATAATATTAAAAACCTGATAACATTTATTGACATCTTTGTGCATGAAAAATGACACTAGAACTGAAAATCCACCCTGCATCTCACGACCACCCAAAATAAAAAAAATTCACGCCCCCCCCCCCCCCCAGTTGAAATACCATTAGTAGCCTGATAACATTTATTGACTTCCGTAAGACTTGTGCATCGTTTATGAATGAAAAGTGACAGTAGCATTAAAGATCAACCCTGCCGCTCACGCCCCCCCCCTGAAATAATTTCTTTTCACCCCCCTTACCCCACCTAAGTTGAAATACTATTAAGAACCTGATAACATTTATTGACATCTTTAATACTTGTGCATTGATAAGGCATGAAAAATGACACAAGGACTGAAAATCAACCCTGCCGCTCACGACCCCCCAAAATTAAAAAAATTCACGCTCCCCCCGAGTTGAAATACTATTAGGAGCCTGACAACATTTGACTTCAAGACGTGGGCATCGTTTATAAATGAAAAGGGACACTAGAACTAAAAATCCACCCTGCCCCTCACAATCCCCCTGAATAAATTTTTTCACGCTCCCCCCCGAGTTGAAATACTATTAGGAGCCTGATAACATTTATTGACATCTTTAAGACTTGTGCATCGTTTATAAATGAAAAGTGACACAAGGACTGAAAATCAACCCTGCCGCTCACGCCCCCCGAAATACATTTTTTCACCCCCCTCAACAACTCCCGAGTCGAAATAATATTAAGAACCTAGACCCTGACAACATTTATTGACATCAAACCTGCCGCTCACGACCCCCCAAAATAAAAACATTTCACGCTCCTCTACTCCCCTCTCAGTTGAAATACTATCAGGAACCTGATGATATTTATTGACTTTTTTTTTAGGACTTGTGCATCGTTTATGCATGAAAAATGACATGAGCACTAAAAATCCACCCTACCACTCATGACCCCCCAAAATAAAATGTTGCTGCTCACGCCCCCCTGAAATAAAAAAAATTTCACCCCCCTCAACACCTCCCCGAGTTGAAATAATATTAAGAACCTGATAACATTTATTGAAATTTTTGTGCGTGAAAAATGACACTAGAACTAAAAATCCACCCTCCTGCTCACAACCCCCCAAAATAAATTTGTCACGCCCCCCCCAGTTGAAATACTATCAGGAACCTGATGATATTTATTGAATTTTTTTTTTTTAGGATTTGTGCATCGTTTATGCATGAGCACTAAAAATCCACCCTACCACATGACACCCCAAAATAAAATGTTGCCGCTCACGCCCCCCTAAAATAAATGTTTCCCCTCCCTCAACACCTCCACGAGTTGAAATAATATTAGGAACCTGATAACATTTATTGACATCTTTGTGCGTGAAATATGACATTAGAACTAAAAATTCACCCTGCCGCTTACGACCCCCCAAAATATTTTTTTTCACGCCCCCCCCCCGAGTTGAAATACTATTAGGAGCCTGATAACATTTATTGACTTCTGTAAGACTTGTGCATCGTTTATAAATGAAAAGTGACAGTAGCACTGAAAATCAACCCTGCCGCTCACGCCCCCCCCCCGAAATAATTTTTTTTCGCTCCCATCAACCCCACCCAAGTTGAATTACTATTAAGAACCTGATAACATTTTTAAGACTTGTCTTTAAGACTTGTGCATTGTTTGTGCATGAGAAATGACACGAGCACTGAAAATCCACCCTGCCGCTCACAACGCCCCAAAATAAAAATTTTCACGCTCCCCCCGAGCTGAAATACTATTAGGAGCCTGATAACATTTATTGACTTCTTTAAGACTTGTGCATTGTTTATGCATGAAAAATTACACTAGAACAAAAAATCCACCATGCCTCTCACGCCCCCCCTGAAATCAAATGTTTCACCCCCCCACCCGATAATATTTGTGGATTATTTAGGACTTGTGCATCGTTTATAAATGAAAAGTGACACTAAAACTAAAAATCCACCCTACCACTTACGACCCCCCAAAATACATATTTTCACGCTCCTCCCTGAGTTGAAATACTATTAGGAGTCTGATAACATTTATGGACTTCTTTAAGACGTGTGCATTGTTTATAAATGAAAAATGATACTAGAACAAAAAAAATCCACCCTGCCCCCTGAAATAAAAAAATTCAACCTCCCCCCCGATAATATTTGGGGATTTTTTAAGACTTGAGCATCGTTTATAAATGAAAAGTGACACTAAAACTAAAAATCCACCCTACCGCTCACGACCCCCCCAAATAAATTTTTCCATGCCCCCCGAGTTGAAATACTATTAGGAGCCTAATAACATTTATTGACTTCTTTAAGACTTTTGCATCGTTTATAAATGAAAAGGGACACTAGCACTGAAAATCAACCCTGCCGCTCACGCCCCCCTGAATTTTTTTTAACATCCCCCCCACGTTGAATTACTATTAAGACCCTGATATTTGTGGATTTTTTAAGACTTGTGCATCGTTTATGCATGAAAAATGACACTAACACTGAAAATCCACAATGCCACTCATGACCCTCATACATTTTTTCACGCCCCTCCCTGAATTGAAATACTATTAGGAACCTGATATTTACAGATTTTTTAAAGACTTGAGAATCGTTTATGCATGAAAAATGACATTAACAAATAAAAAAAAATCCACCCTGCCGCTCACGCCCCCAAACATTTTTTTCACGCCCCTCCCCGCATTGAAATACCATTAAAGGCCTACTGAAATGAATTGTTTTTATTTAAACGGGGATAGCAGATCTATTCTATGTGTCATACTTGATCATTTCGCGATATTGCCATATTTTTGCTGAAAGGATTTAGTATAGAACAACGACGATAAAGATTGCAACTTTTGGTATCTGATAAAAAAAAGGCTTGCACCTACCGGAAGTAGCGTGACGTAGTCAGTTGAACATATATGCAAAGTTCCCTATTGTTTACAATGATGGCCGCATGAAGTGAGAGAGATTCGGACCGAGAAAGCGACAATTTCCCCATTAATTTGAGCGAGGATGAAAGATTTGTGGATGAGTAAAGTGCAAGTGAAGGACTAGTGGGGAGTTGAAGCTATTCAGATAGGGAAGATGCTGTGAGAGCCGGGGGTGACCTGATATTCAGCTGGGAATGACTACAACAGTAAATAAACACAAGACATATATATACTCTATTAGCCACAACACAACCAGGCTTATATTTAATATGCCACAAATTAATCCTGCATAAAAACACCTGCGTGTTTGTTATGCTAGCTCCTAGCTCCTCTGCTAGCTCCTAGCTCCATAGAACACGCCAATACAATTCAAACACCTGATCAACACACACAATCACTCAGCCCAAAAGACCGTTTACCTAACCCAAGGTTCATAAAGCTTATATATTTTTAAAAAGTTACGTACGTGACGCGCACATACGGTCAAGTTATCGAATGTTTAGCAGCCAAGGCTGCATACTCACGGTACCTGATATTCAGCTGGGAATGACTACAACAGTAAATAAACACAAGACATATATATACTCTATTAGCCACAACACAACCAGGCTTATATTTAATATGCCACAAATTAATCCTGCATAATAACACCTGCGTGTTTGTTATGCTAGCTCCTAGCTCCTCTGCTAGCTCCTAGCTCCATAGAACACGCCAATACAATTCAAACACCTGATCAACACACACAATCACTCAGCCCAAAAGACCGTTCACCTAACCCAAGGTTCATAAAGCTTATATATTTTTAAAAAGTTACGTACGTGACGCGCACGTACGGTACGGTACGTGTTATGCTAGCTCCTAGCTCCTCTGCTAGCTCCTAGCTCCATAGAACACGCCAATACAATTCAAACACATGATCAACACACACAATCACTCAGCCCAAAAGACCGTTCACCTAACCCAAGGTTCATAAAGCTTATATATTTTAAAAAAGTTACGTACATACGCAAAAAAAAGCCAAAGCTGCATACTCACAGTAGCACGTCTGCGTCTTTGTCATCCAAATCAAAGTAATCCTGGTAAGAGTCTGTGTTGTCCCAGTTCTCTACAGGCGTCTGTGTATCCAAATCAAAAGTCCTCCTGGTTAGAGTCTCTGTTATCCGAGTTCTTCCATCTTGACTGCATCTTTCGGGAATGTAAACAAAGAAGCGCCGGCTGTGTACTGTTGTGGCTGACTACGTTCGAAAAATACGTCCATTTCGCACCGACAACTTTCTTCTTTGCTTGCTCGGCTTCCTTCTCTATAATGCAATGAACATGATTGAAACAGATTCACGAACACAAATGTCCAGAATACTGTGGAATTATGAAATGAAAACAGAGCTTTTTCGTATCGGCTTCAATGTGGAAGGCATACCCGTGTTCGCCGGGCTACGTCACACGCATACGTCATCCTCAGAGGCGTTTCGAACCGGAAGTTTAGCGGCAAATTTAAAATGTCACTTTATAAGTTAACCCGGCCGTATTGGCATGTGTTATAATGTTAAGATTTCATCATTGATATATAAACTATCAGACTGCGTGGTCGGTAGTAGTGGGTTTCAGTAGGCCTTTAAGAACCTGATAATATTTATAGATTTTTTTTTTTTTAGGATTTGCGCATCGTTAATGCATAAAAAATGACACTAGAACTGAAGATCCACCCTGCTGCTCACGACCCCCTCGAGTTGAAATACTATTAAGAACCTTATAAAATGTATTTATTTTTTTAGACTTGTGCATCGTTTATGCATGAAAAATCACACTAACACTGAAAATCCATCCCCTCGAAATACAATTTTCTTTACGCCCGCCCCCCGAGTTGAAATACTATTAAGAACCTGATAATATTCATGGATTTTTTAAAGACTTGTGCATTGTTTATGCATGAACAATTGTGCATTGTTCATGCATGAACAATGACACCAACTCTGAAAAGCCATCTTTCCGTTCGCATCCTCCATACATTTTTTCACATCCCTCCCTGAATTGTAATACTGTTAAGAACGTAATCAAATGTATAGATTTTGTAAGACTTGTGCATTGAATATGCATGAAAAATGACACAGGCACAAGACATTACAACAACGTTGAGAACTTGAGCAACTCAAACATAACGTTGAAACGACATGCTTTTTCACAATGTTTAATCAATATAAGATTCAGACATTTATTTGGTAGTTTCCCAACACAAATACAACGTTGAAACAACATGTAATTCTATTCAGCTCATGTTATTCTATTCTGTGTTATATATGTTTTATGTTGCACGATTGCACCAAGTAAAATTCCTAGTTTGTGAACCCGTTCTCAAACAATGGCAATGAAAACTATTCTGATTCTGATGCTTTTTGACGACGTCTATTCAATGCCAGGTTGTGGCGTTGATTTGACCATTGACATTTGGTCATTTCCCAACCAACAACGTGGATCCAACGTTGGACATCAACGTTGTCTCAATTTACAAACACAACTATTTTGCAATGTTGTTTCAAAGTCAGTTTTAAAGGACATGTACGTATAATCAACGGTGTATCAATGTCGTGTGCCTGCTGGGTGGGGACCTACATTTTTTCACGCACACCCTGATGTGAAATACTATTAAGGTAATATTTATTGATTAACTTAGGCTGGTGCATCATTTTGGCATGACAAATTTCACTAACAACTTTCCCCCAAAAGGGGGGCCCACCCCACTATTTGAGTAGTACTGCATTAAATAATTCAACATGTCCGAAAAAGGAGTAGGAGAATCACAATCCTCCTCTTTTTCTTTTCTTCTGGGCACTCACGGTATACGAGCGTGTTTGTATAGCTCCCCGGAGGGTCCACAGGTGACCCTCTGAACGGTTCCTCAGTCCTCCCTGCGAGAGATTGGAGGTTAACATGCGACGGACTCATCCTCTTTCAGAGGTAATCCGGCCAGACTGGCGTGCATGAGGTGGGTGGCGGAGGGGAGGGGGGGTTTAATCCTGAACTGGACGAGAGGATGATGAAGAGCAGAGAGAGGAAGAGGAGGCAGATGTTGCTCTGTGATGACCTCCGCGAAGCAACAGGGATTTTACGCCATACTGGATTGTGTACCTTACCAAGTTCAAATGTATTTGCAAAGGCCTAACAATAAGTCTTCTTAGCGCGACGGATTTTGTGTAAAAAGAACCAAAATGTCACTCAGAAGCGCAATGATTGTAAAATGATCGAGTGCAAGAACTCTCCAGGCCTGAAGGGGGCAGTAAAATAAACGAAATGTATTGCTCGATCTGCCGAGTCAATGCCCCACCCGCGCATCGACGCCAGTGGATCGCATCAGCAAACAATTTTTCACGTCTGATTATTCCGAACCGCTTTCCTCGCGCCTTTTGTGCTTTCGCAAAACCAGCAGGCGGCGCAATAGCAACCTGAAAATATGTTCGTTTAGCTAGTTGTACAAAACCCCAAACCAGTGAAGTTGGCACGTCGTGTAAATGGTAAATAAAAACAGAATACAATGATTTGCAAATCCTTTTCAATTTATATTCAATTGAATAGACTGCAAAGACAAGATATTTAATGTTCAAACTGAGAAACGTAATTTTTTTTGCAAATAATCATTAACTTAGAATTTAATGGCACCAAAAAGTTGGCACAAGGGCATTTTTACCACTGTGTTACATGGCCTTTCCTTTTAACAACACTCCGTAAACATTTGGGAACTGAGGAGACCAATTTTTGAAGCTTTTCAGGTGGAATTCTTTCCCATTCTTGCTTGATGTACAGCTTAGCTTAGCTCTTGGATAAATTATATCTACGTATCAAGAAATAAATACAAGAGCATGCCTTGTATTTGTTAGCATGCCTTATGAAGACTTGACCCATTGTGAGTAGAGATGTCCGGTAATATCGGACTGCCGATATTATCGGCCGATAAATGCTTTAAAATGTAATATCGGAAATTATCGGTATCGGTTTCAAAAAGTAAAATTTATGACTTTTTAAAACGCTACTGTACGGAGTGGTATACGGACGTAGGGAGGAGTACAGAGCGCCAATAAACCTTGAAGGCACTGCCTTTGCGTGCCGGTCCAATCACATAATATCTATGGCTTTTCACACACACAATTGAATGAAAATGCATACTTGGTCAACAGCCATACAGGTCACACTGAGGGTGACCGTATAAACAACTTTAACACTGTTACAAATATGCGCCACACTGTGAACCCACACCAAACAACAATGAAAAACACATTTCGGGAGAACATCCGCACCGTAACACAACATAAACACAACAGAACAAATACCCAGAACCCCTTGCAGCGCTAACTCTTCCGGGACGCTACAATTTACACCCCCCCCCCCCAACCCGCCCACCTCAACCTCCTCATGCTCTCTCAGGGAGAGCATGTCCCAAATTCCAAGCTGCTGTTTTGAGGCATGTTAAAAAAAATAATGCACTTTGTGACTTCAATAATAAATATGGCAGTGCCATGTTGGCATTTTTTTTTCCATAACTTGAGTTGATTTATTTTGGAAAACCTTGTTACATTGTTTAATGCAGTGTTTTTCAACCTTTTTTGAGCCAAGACACATTTTTTGCGTTAAAAAAATCCAGAGGCACACCACCAGCAGAAATCATAAACTCAGTTGACAGTTAAAAGTCGTTGTTGCAATTGTTGGATATGACTTTAAACCATAAGCAACCATGCATCACTATAGGTCTTGTCTCAAAGTAGGTGTACTGTCACCCCTGTCACATCACCCCCTGACTTATTTGGAGTTTTTTGCTGTTTTCCCGTGTGCAGTGTTTTAGTTCTTGTCTTGCGCTCCTATTTTGGTGGCTTTTTCTCTTTTTTCTGTATTTTCCTGTAGCAGTTTCATGTCTTATATTTCCCGCATCTACTTTGTTTTAGCAATCAAGAATATTTCAGTTGTTTTTATCCTTCTTTGTGGGGACATTGTTGATTGTCATGTCGTGTTCGGATGTACATTGTGGACGCCGTCTTTGCTCCACAGTAAGTCTTTGCTGTCGTCCAGCATTCTGTTTTGTTTACTTTGTAGCCAGTTCAGTTTTACTTTCGTTCTGCATAGCCTTCCCTAAGCTTCAATGCCTTTTTTTAGCGGCACTCACCTTTTGTTTATTTTTGGTTTAAGCATAAGGCACCTTTTTACCTGCATTTACAAAGCAATTAGCTACCGGCTGCCACCTACTGATATGGAAGAGTATTACACGGTTACTCTGCCGAGCTCTAGACAGCACCGACACTCAACAACAACACATCATTTGCAGACAATAATTACTGGTTTGAAAATTTTTTTTTTTAACCCAAATATGTGAAATTAGATAATCGCCCACGGCACACCAGACTGTATCTCACGGCACACTAGTGCAGGGGTCGGCAACCTTAACCACTCAAAGAGCCATTTTGGCAAGTTTCACAAATTAAAGAAAATAATGGGAGCCACAAAAAAATTTTTTAAATTTAAAATGAAAAACACCGCATACAAAGCTTAAATTGCTTTGTGCTATGTTAACCAGGGGTCTCAGACACACGCACCGGCACGCACCTTAATATGGAAATTTGATGTTAGTGCGGCCCGCGAGTTTTGAATGAATGGCGCTTGATAGCGACATACTTGCCAACCCTCTCATTATTTCCGGGAGACTCCCGAATATCAGGGCGTGATGGCACTGTTTTTGGCGCCCTCTACAGCCTGCCCAAACAGTGCACCTGCTCGACCACATGTAGAATGCAGCTTCAGCTTGCTCACGTAAGTGACAGCAAGGCATACTAGTTCAACAGCCACACAGCTTACACTGACGGTAGCCGTATAAAACAACTTTAACACTGTTACGTTACAAATATGCGCCACACTTTGAACCCACACCAAAAAAGAATGACAAACACATTTCTGGAGAACATCTGCACTGTAACACAACATAAACACAACACAACAAATACCCAGAATCCCATGCAGCCCTAACTCTTCCGCTCAACCGACGCACGGAGGGGGGAGGGTTGATGTGTGGGGGGTTTGGTGGTAGCGGGGGTGTATAATCTAGACCGGAAGAGTTAGGGCTGCATGGGATTCTGGGTATTGGTTGTGTTGTGTTTATGTTGTGTTACGGTGCGGATGTTCTCCAGAAATGTGTTTTTCATTCTTTTTTGGTGTGGGTTCACAGTGTGGCGCATATTTGTAACGTAACAGTGTTAAAGTTGTTTTATACGGCTACCGTCAGTGTAAGCTGTGTGGCTGATGACTAAGTATGCTTTGCTGTCTCCTACGGTGTGGATGTAAAAGCTATATACAACATGTGGCGGGCTGGCACGCTGTTTGTAAATGCTATAGAGGACAATTACTGCAGTGCAAATAGGGCACGCCCTTAATTTAGTAATTAGAGTGAAAATAGGATTATATTTGCCCTGGGAGTTTTCTAGGAGAGGCACTGAGATCCATAAGTCTCCTGGGAAAATCGGGGGGTCGGCAAGTATGCAGCTGAGCCGCATCAGAGTGGTCAAAGAGCCGCATGCGGCTCCGGAGCCGCGGGTTGCCGACCCCTGCACTAGTGTGCCGCGGCACAATGGTTGAAAAACACTGGTTTAATGCATCCAGCGGGGCATCACAACAAAGTGAGGCATAATAATGTGTTAATTCCACGACTGTATATATCGGTATCGGTTGATATCGGAATCGGTAATTAAGAGTCGGACAATATCGGAATATCGGATATCGGCAAAAAAGTCATTATCGGACACCTCTAATTGTGAGCTAAACCCGGTCTTGACTCCTCTTGTTTGGTCGCCCGAAAGACACAAGGGACCCTCACTACACTGTCAAAGCACTCGGCTAACACCTAGCCTGAACACTTTTATTAAGCATCTGCTTCATGGCATCGCAATCTGATGACTCCACAAACAACACGGGCAACAGGTGTTGGCAGCAGCGGTCTCGTAGCAAACGCGCATGATTTTGTCGGTGTGTGTGTGTGTGTGGGGGGGGGGGGTTATGGTGCAGTCTCACCCAAACAAGCGCTCCTGTCCTTCCGTGCTAATATGGCAATTAGTCACTCACATCTGCTGGAGTGTCATCTTAATGATTTGGCAATCAACCTGGAGATGCATCAGTGATGCGAGCTAATTACAGCCCAGTCAAGCCCGTCCTCTTCTTACCTCCAATAACCGCTAACAGGACATGCAAATGTTAAGTTAAAGTTAAAGTACCAATGATTGTCACACACACACACACGAGGTGTGGCGAAATTGTTCTCTGCATTTGACCCATCACCCTTGATCACCCACTGGGAGGTGAGGGGAGCAGTGAGCAGCAGCGTTGACCACGCCCGGGAATCATTTTTGGTGATTTAACCCCCAATTCCACCCCTTGATGCTGAGTGCCATGTGCGGTTTGATATCCTGCACTTGATACCATACCTTATTGCTCTTTGCTATGAAATAAATCCTGCTGTGGAACACAGTCTGCGCGACACCCGAGTCCACAGCAATAAAGAAATATATCCGTGCTTCTCACCTTACCTCATATTGGAATTTGACAGCACCGACCAAAACATCTGAAGTGTTTGTCGTAGGTTTACCTCCGTAATGGCAGCTTTGTGACTATATTTGCAAATAAACTAACTTGCACTGGGATTCGAAAAAAGGAACTTTAAAAGTGGACCTTCTCCTGGTTGTCGCCAATACCTTTTGTTTACTTCTTTAAACCGCAATCTAAAGTTAAAGTTAAAGTACCAATGATTGTCACACACACACTAGGTGTGGTGAAATGTGTCCTCTGCATTTGACCCATCCCCTTGTTCACCCCCTGGGAGGTGAGGGGAGCAGTGAGCAGCAGCGGTGGCCGCGCTCGGGAATCATTTTTGGTGATTTAACCCCAATTCCAACCCTTGATGCCGAGTGCCAAGCAGGGAGGTAATAGGTCCCATTTTTATAGTCTTTGGTATGACTCGGCCGGGGTTTGAACTCACAACCTACCGATCTCAGGGCGGACACTAACCACTAGGCCACTGAGTAGGTTAAATTAGTTAAATTAACAGCACCCCTGCTGGTTGCAGCCGAGTAGTACACCGTGTTTTGCCTCGAATGTTACAAGAAACAATTACTTGATGATTACAAGGTTCCTTATGTTCAAAAAATCCAATATTGGGCTCATACCGAGCTTTCCCGCAGAGTGGCACAGTCCCGATTAGATTGGTAAATCCTGCTTTCTGCTTCAATTAAGTAAATAGTATGAAATCGTTGTGACGGTCAATAAAGACCACGCAGTAGAGAAGAAGAAAAGCTTAAGTTTTTCTGTCCTATTTTTTTGTAGTCCAGGTTGAGTTCACGAAATATTGGAGTTATGAGCATCAATATTACAGAAGTTGTTTTTCGCATGTTCTCGATGTTCTCTGTTGCTGCAATAATTGTACTATTTAGTCATTTAATTCATGAAATTCTAATATTTCAATTATTAGTCTGTTCAACTTAAATGTCACAAAATTCCATAAGAATAAAAAGGATTTTGTGTTTCTTTTTTTTTATTTAATTTTTTTTGTTTGTATTTTATTTTGTTTTTATAAATAGTATTTTTTTTTTTTGTAACAAAAATTTGCACGTTTCCCATTTTTCACACTGCAAAAAGTCAGTGTTTAAAAACAAGAAAAAAAATACAAAAATGAGGGGTATTTTATTTGAACTAAGCAAAATGATCTGCCAATAGAACAAGAAAATTCGGCTTGTCAAGACTTTCCAAAACAAGTAAAATTAGCTCACCTCAATGAACCCAAAAATACCTTAAAATAAGTATATTGTCACTAATAACAAGTGCACTTTTCTTGGTAGAAAAAAAAAAAAAGAGACCTTTTTGCTCAATATGTTGAAAAA
>NC_084735.1:77151797-77166797 GCF_033978785.1 Entelurus aequoreus
AATAGCATAGTAAGCCTAAATGTTCATGAAAACAAAGCAGATGTTTTATTTAATAAGTATATTTAACATTTTTGGCCACTGTAACATTAAACACAGTTTGAACTAGGGTTGTCCCGATACCAATATTTTGGTACCGGTACCAAAATGTATTTCGATACCTTTCGATACTTTTATAAATAAAGGGTACGACAAAAAATTGCATTATTGGCTTTATTTTAACAAACAATCTTAGGGTACATTAAACATCTGTTGCTTATTACAATCAATGAACAATTTTGTCCTTAAATTAAATAATGAACATACTAGAAAACTTGTCTTTTATTAGTAAGTAAGCAAACAAAGGCTCCTAATTAGTCTGCTGACATATGCAGTAACATATTGTGTCATTTATCATTCTACCATTTTGTCAAAATTATGAAGGACAAGCTGTAAAAAAAATATTATTAATCCACTTGTTAATTTACTGTTAATATCTGCTTACTTTCTGTTTTAACATGTTCTAACTACACTTCTGTTAAAATGTAATAATCACTTATTCTTCTGTTGTTTGGATACTTTACATTAGTTTTGGACGATACCACAAATTTAGGTATCGATCCGATACCAAGTAGTTACAGGATCACACATTGGTCATATTCAAAGTTCTCATGTGTCCAGGGACTTATTTCTTGAGTCTATAAACATAATATGAATAAAACAAACAAAAAAACAAAAGAAGATGTTGTGATGCTAAACAATATCGATGTAATCATAGTAGTATCGACTAGATACGCTATTGTACTTGGTATCATTACAGTGGATGTTAGGTGTAGATCCACCCATAGCATTTGTTTACATTGTGACGCGGGTGAGCTACGGTGTGTAGTGAAGCATGTTTAGCTATTCCTCGTCCTGCAGGGATGATACTTGTAAGAAACTTACTGTATTTGTCGCCATGGAGGCGAGGATTAGTAATTTAGAAGTAGCTACAACACTGCAGACTGCGGATGGATGTTTGCTGCTAGCTAGCTGGCCATGTCTTAAAGCACCTCTTCCTGCACTGTGGAGAATGCATAAATTTTTAAGAGTTCTTTCTTTATTCATAGTCATGTATAAAGCAGCTAATATTTTCCCATGTGTACTCTTTTTGCTTGTATCTTATGTCCGCAATTAAACTCTGTGCTTTACCTTGAAGGGGTTGGGATGTAAGAGTATAGCATACTCCCTTTTTACCTTATCAGTATTAGAACAAAGAGGCTGTATTCCTTTCTGGGCAGGGTGGGGACTGTTTTCGTATTCAATAAGTTGTCTCTTCCCGTTTGGCTTTCAGATCGCTTCCAGATGCTGGTATTAGCGCATTTGTAAGGACTGGTCTCCGAAAGCTTTAGTAAAACTTGATAATATTCCTACTCTGTCTTGATGGTCCTTATTACTCAACATATATGTCATCTGAAAGAACTTGGGATTGACCAGGGACTTTAATTCCCTGAGAGGAAGACTGGTCAGACGCAACAGTACTTTAATCCAGTCAGTCTTTGGCGTACCACTTTTGCAGAAGAAATAATAATAAAATATTTCTTATATGAAAAACAATTATATATGTATGCATTTTTTGAGTACTGGGCGGAATAAATGCAGCCTCTCTCCAATGATACCTCCAATGATTACGATTCTCATATCAGCCGATTGCAATTAAAAAAGCGATATTGTTGAATTGTTATTAAATTGTCCAGTGCAGGATTATACCGAGTATCGTTGCAACCCGACTGTTTAAAACTGCAGTATCTTGTAGCAGACATTTAGTCTGTTACAGCCACCCGACGGAGGAACCGCTATTTAATGAACTTTTTTTGAGTACAAAATACTTCTGACCACTAAGTTACTGCTAGAACATGAACTTTTATTTACAGCAAGTGATGGAAAGTCCGCCGTTCTTAGCATCGCGGCCAACACGAGCGTAAGTGGCTGCAAGGCGCCGACTAGTGGTGAGTATAAGGAAAGGCAAGCGGAAGTTACAGACAAATTATTTTACACGCTCAAATCGTTAGGTCGTACACGGCAGAAGTGTCGCAAAAGTTACGCGTAAAAAGACAGCCAATAGAGGATTCCTGCTTTACACACATCTAAGTACTCACACACACATTTTTTTAAAAATACGAACAGACTGATAGGCCCGGGTTGGATAACAAATTTTGCTCCATAAACGATATTATTGTTATTTTTTTGAGACCAAAATAACCACTGATGTAATGACAATATATAATAATAATGGAAGTATCCATCCATTTTCTACCGCTTGTCCCTTCCGGGGCCGCGGGGGATGCTGGAGCCTATCTCAGCTGCATTCGGGCGGAAGGCGGGGTACACCCTGGACAAGTCGCCACCTCATCGCAGGGTCAACACAGATAGACAGACAACATTCACACCCACATTCATTCACTAGAGCCAATTTAGTGTTGCCATATCAAATGCATTTAACTTGTATTTTGACATTGTAATTGAAATGTAAACTTTTTAAATACTAAGTAAAATAAAACAAAGAAATATCACAAATAAAGTATACTTTGTTTAAAAAAAAAAATTGTTATAACTAAAATAAATTGACACAATATACTTTCTTGGCAGAGGAAACATTAAATATTGTTCTGACTCCATAAGTGACATTTTATTTATATTTGTGTGTTTAAATATGCTTATATTTTCTTGTGAATTGTAAAGGGTGTTCAGTTCTTTCACCTCCGGTTTATGTGACATCACGTGAGTTCACTTCCTGTTGAACGGAGTTCGAGTCCGTCTGTTTCAACTTGACTGTGGAGTTTATCCATCACTTTGTGCAAAAACAGCACATCCTTTACATTTAATGTGAATACTGTAGCCCACTTGTTTAAACAGTAATGTGTTCGTACATGTTTGAATTTAGTTTCCTACCTACGCCTTCAGTGATGTCCTACTTAGTCCCACTTTAATAAATACCCCTCAAAATACCATCATTTATGTCACCACATGACCACGGCTGGAGAAATACTACCTAGAAACACATTTGTGCATTCCTGGGCTTTGAATCACCAAAACACGCTATATTTCGGCACATTTAAAAATCAATAAAGCATTTAAAACATATCTTGCGTGATACTGTCAAAATTAAAATGATTGTAAAAACATTTAAAAAATATATATATATATATTTCAACTCACGTTTTGCTCTCCTTTGTGAGTTAAAAAAGTGAGGACCGATGATTTCTCTGCTGGCCGGGTATGGCCCCAGTGACACTTCCTGCTTTTCACAAATTAAAACCTGTGATTAGATACTCGCTTGGGAGTGACAAGTGAAAATCCAATCACAGTCACGCTTAACTTAAGGCTACCTAGATGGGCTACTGTCAACAACTCGTGATCTGATTGGCTATCGCAACTGTCTATCAACCGGCAGAATTCACACAGCGCTGGTAACAAGCTAGCTGAATTCTGATTGGATAAAAACTCTAACCTAAAAACAAGAAACACTGGAGCCTGGGGCCTGGGGCGGTGTAGCTCGGTTGGTAGAGTGGCAGTGCCAGCAACTTGAGTGTTCCAGGTTTGATTCCCGCTTCCGCCATCCTAGTCACTGGCGTTGTGCCCTTGGGTAAGACCCTTTACCCACCTGCTCCCAGTGCCACCCACACTGGTTTAAATGTAACTTAGATATTGGGTTTCACTATGTAAAAGCGCTTTGAGTCACTAGAGAAAAGCGCTATATAAATATAATTCCCCACAATAAGATATGAAGAGAAAAAGATGAATACTTTATAGAAAGTAGATTAAAATTAATTTTTATTAATCTATGATTATGATTTTATGTTAGGCCAGCAGAGAAGGCCTTGTTGGCCCTGACGGCCCACCACTGTTTAAATTGGGGAAAGATGTTTATGTCTGTTTACATGTTAGCATTTAAAGGCCTACTGAAATGAATTTTTTTTATTTAAACGGGGATAGCAGATCTATTCTATGTGTCATACTTGATCATTTCGCGATATTGCCATATTTTTGCTGAAAGGATTTAGTATAGAACAACGACGATAAAGATTGCAACTTTTGGTATCTGATAAAAAAAAGGCTTGCTGTAGCACTACTCATTTCTGCAGCAGTCTATCGTTATAACAGTCACCAATGTGGTTACCTAGCACTTTATATTCACGGGAGGAAATAAACAAACCACCATTACTTCTTTTGGTCCAGGAACTCACTGAGCCGTTTATTCTGCGCATGCTCACAACATACCATTTCAGTGCACGCAGGCACATGACGTCACTGCGTAAGATATTCAACATGGCTTTGCTATTTATATTATTAAATGCGCTTAACACTCCCACTCAAAGACATGTTTATAGCTCTCTATAATGGCAAAACAAAAACCAATAATACATAACTCCAAAATAAAACATTTTAGCATACTGGCAGTGTTAAAACTTCAAACTTATTTACATCTGCCAATTCACATCACTCTCCAAACAAATACCCCTTGAACTTCTCAAATGTTGCCTTTGTCACTGGCTTGGTAAAAACATCAGCTACCATGTTTGCAGTAGGGCAGTATTCTATAGAAATGTTCCCTTCTGTTTGTGCAGACCGTATAAAGTGGTACTTTATATCTACGTGTTTGCTCCTCTGTCTGCATACTGGGTTCTTAGATAAAGCTATTGCCCCTTGGTTGTCCTCATATATCTTGACTGGTAGATGCTGGTGACTACTATCTATTCCTTTAAGTAGTTGCACAAGGTACATACTCTCTTGAGTAGTGGCTGCTAGTGCCATATACTCAGCTTCACAGGTGGACAGTGCCACCGTTGGCTGTTTCCTGCTCTTCCACGATATAACTGGACCATTTTCAGTCAAGCTGAAACAGTATCCAGTTGTGCTCCTCCTATCATTTTTATCAGCTGCCCAATCAGCATCACTGTATCCCTCAAGCTGAAGGCTTTTCTCACATTTCTGGAAGTGTAGTTTTTGATCTATAGTACCCTTTAAGTACCTTAGTAGGTGCTTTGCTGTAGCCCAATGCTGCTGCGTTGGTTCTGCTAGGTGTTGTGATAGTTTACTAACAACCCAGCTCAAGTCAGGTCTAGTACATGTCATAATGTAGATCAAACTACCTACTATTTCTCTATATCCAGTTGAATCGATAACTTCACCCTCATTGTCAAAGTTTAACTTTTGCTCACATGGGGTGGATCTTGGCTTGCAGTCTGACATTCCAAATTTTGCTAACATCTTCTCTATGTGTTTCTTTTGAGTCATTTTGATCTCTCCTTCACTCTGTTTGAAATCAATACCCAGAAAGTGTTTAAGTGGACCCATATCTTTCATCTTAAACCTTCTCTTCAACATTTCCTTTACATCACTGAGTAAGGTGTTGCTACTCGCCGCTATGATTAGGTCATCCACCCATACCAACAGAATCACTTTCTCATTCTCAGATTCTCTGCTATAGACACAATGATCAGCATCATTTTGGACAAAACCATTCTCTGTAAGATGATCATGCAGTAACATGTTCCAGATACGCCCGGACTGTTTTAAACCATACAATGACTTATTGAGTTTACACACTAAGTGTTCTCCTGTTTTTGACTTGACCTCAAAACCTTCCGGTTGTTCCATATATACCTCACAGTCTATTGGAGCATGTAGGTAAGCAGTCTTTACATCCATTTGGTGCAGGGTAAGGTCCTCCTGTACAGCCACCCGCATCAATGCTCGGACAGACGTCATGTTGGCTGTCGGTGAAAAAGTCTCTTTATAGTCAATCCCTTCCACTTGACCATAACCCTTTGCGACATATCTTGCTTTACAAGTCTCTAATCCATCTGGGCTCTCTTTCACTGTATATACCCAGACACCTCCCACTGCTTGTTTGCCTCTTGGCAGTGGGGTCAGAGTGAAAGTTTCATTCTCTGTCAAAGAGTTCATCTCCTCTTTCATTGCGTCAACCCACATTTTTGACTTCTTAGAGTCCATAGCTTCTGTAAATGTTTTAGGTACATCATATGCCACTCTGTAGAAATAATCTACATTTTCACTATCGTCAATATTACACTCAGCTTTACACTGGTACTCTTTTAAGTATTCTGGAGCCTTTTTCTCTCTTATAGGATACCTCCTTTCTCCCTGTTCTCTCTGAGTACTACCTGTCTGGGGTAGCTTTGCCTCAGCAGTCTCCTCAACACTAGACTCTTTACTCTCATTAGGCTGTCCCTGACCCTGCTTGACTACCTTTGGCCGTGCATCTTCATAATTCTCAATCTCACTCCCCATATCACAATATGTCTGAGTCTGGCAATCTGCACTACCTTTGGTGATGAATTTTACCAGCCTATGTTTTAGGACTTTTCCAGTGTCAGGATAATACACATTATATGCTGGGCTATACTTGTCATAGCCTACAAATACTCCTTTTTCGCATCTAGAATCCAGCTTCTTTTTATCCTGCTTATACACGTAGCATTCGGAACCAAATATCTCCATGTTAGATAAGTTAGGTGTTTTTCCTGTGAAAATACAATAAGGTGTCTGCTCTAGACGCTTACTGTAACACCTGTTGCGGATTTGAGCTGCTGTCTGTACAGCATATGTCCATAATTGCTTTGGGAGGTTACTCTCCAATAGCATGCATCGTGCCATTTCAAATAAGGTTCTCCAACCTCTTTCGGCGGTTCCATTCTGATGAGGTGAGTAGGGTGCACTCGTCTCGTGCCTTACCCTGTTACTCCTCAGTAAAGACTGGAACTCCTGCCCGGTAAACTCTGTACCGTTATCAGACCTTATGCACTTTATCTTTCCATATGGAGCTACATCTGCTATGAATTTCTCTGTAGCTTTTGATGTGTCACTCTTCGCTTTGATAAAGTATGGAAAAATCATCCCGCTGTAATCATCAGTAAATGCTATTGCATATCTGTATCCATCTTTATCTGTTGGCTCTATAGGACCGCATAAGTCTGTGTGTACTAGTTCTAGTACAGCTGTAGCTTTAGCGTCTGCCTGTCTGTTTCTACTTTGGGTAAACTTTCCCTGTGTACATATTTCACAGTTTTGATTGGACTTGTCATGTTTCCCTTTAATCGACATCCCTTCAACTACCTTTTCTAATCTTGCAATATCATCAAAATTACAATGACCAAGTATCTTATGCCATGTTTGAATGTCATGACACCCGTACACTTCATCAACATGATCTTCTACTGTGATAAGGTAATACAGCCTACCATACACATCCATTTTGAACTTGGTACCATCCTTGTGGACCAGCCAGTTATCACCGTCCTTGAAGCGTAGCTCCGCTCCGTTGGCTGTCGCTGATTTCACTGAAAAAATGTTTTGTGGAAATGATGGGATGTAAAGTGCTTGTTTGAGCCTTGTTTTGACTCGTCGTCCCTCGCTGTCCAGCAAGTATACTTCGGCGTCTCCCCTCATCTTCGCCATCCCGCTCACCTTGGTTCCATCGGCAAGCTCAATCATGTGGTCCTCAGGCCTGAAGCTCTTGTCGACTGTCTTGAACTTTCTGGCGTCGTTGATCAGGTGGGTCGTGGCGCCACAGTCGACCATGAGACCCTTCTTGCTTCTTATTTGTGGAGGACAGTCACTCAATTTGAAGAAACAGAAAGATGTAGGTTCTGCCTCCCCATCAGCTTTCTTTATATGGTCACGGCCTCGTCCTCGACCGCGTCCCCTTCCCCGATGTGGTGTATCCCATTTTCGATACTCTCTTCTCGTCTGGGATTCGTCAGGGCATGTCCTGGCCATGTGTCCCTTTTTCCCACATGTGTAACACTCGACATCAGCTAGATCCATTTTCTTTCCTCTTCCTCTTCCATGTAATCTTGCTGCCCCGCTAGCCTTCATCACATTGTCTTCTTCTGCATTCACGTCGTTCTTCCCATATTTTTCTGTACTCTCATAACTTCGCAGTTTCGTTTTAAACTCGCCAAACGTTACAGTGTCATTTGTTTGGGTAATGTGCACGACGAATGGCTTATATGAGTCAGGTAGCCCCTTTACTACCATGGCTATCTGAAGCCCATCACTTATCTGTTCGTCTGCTCTTCTTAATGACGTGAAAATAGTCTCTGCTCTAATAATATAGTCCGTGACAGTTTCATTACTAGCCTTATGGAGCGAGGAAAGTTCACAATACAAACTCACAACACGAGGTTTGTCTTTTCCCGCGTAATGCTCGCGAAGAATCTCCAGTGCTGCTCTTCCATCACGTTTCGCGTCCCTCATTATCAACGACAAACTCTTATTGTCTAGACACTGCACTAGCTCCGCATATGCCTCACCGTTCTTTGCCTCATCTTCCGCGAGAGCTTCTTCGTCTTCCTCATCTATGTGTGGGTATTCCAGGATAACTCCTCCGAGACCACGTAACTCCATGTGTGCGAGGAACCTCGTTTTCCAGAGTTCATAATTTTTCTCGTCACCGTCGAATAAAAGTCTAAACCATCTTTGGCCTGAATGACTGGGCCCATAACCTGTAGCACTACTCATTTCTGCAGCAGTCTATCGTTATAACAGTCACCAATGTGGTTACCTAGCACTTTATATTCACGGGAGGAAATAAACAAACCACCATTACTTCTTTTGGTCCAGGAACTCACTGAGCCGTTTATTCTGCGCATGCTCACAACATACCATTTCAGTGCACGCAGGCACATGACGTCACTGCGTAAGATATTCAACATGGCTTTGCTATTTATATTATTAAATGCGCTTAACACTTGCCCCTACCGGAAGTAGCGTGACGTAGTCAGTTGAACATATATGCAAAGTTCCCTATTGTTTACAATGATGGCCGCATGAAGTGAGAGAGATTCGGACCGAGAAAGCGACAATTTCCCCATTAATTTGAGCGAGGATGAAAGATTTGTGGATGAGTAAAGTGCAAGTGAAGGACTAGTGGGGAGTTGAAGCTATTCAGATAGGGAAGATGCTGTGAGAGCCGGGGGTGACCTGATATTCAGCTGGGAATGACTACAACAGTAAATAAACACAAGACATATATATACTCTATTAGCCACAACACAACCAGGCTTATATTTAACATGCCACAAATTAATCCTGCATAAAAACACCTGCGTGTTTGTTATGCTAGCTCCTAGCTCCTCTGCTAGCTCCTAGCTCCATAGAACACGCCAATACAATTCAAACACCTGATCAACACACACAATCACTCAGCCCAAAAGACCGTTTACCTAACCCAAGGTTCATAAAGCTTATATATTTTTAAAAAGTTACGTACGTGACGCGCACATACGGTCAAGTTATCGAATGTTTAGCAGCCAAGGCTGCATACTCACGGTACCTGATATTCAGCTGGGAATGACTACAACAGTAAATAAACACAAGACATATATATATACTCTATTAGCCACAACACAACCAGGCTTATATTTAATATGCCACAAATTAATCCTGCATAATAACACCTGCGTGTTTGCTATGCTAGCTCCTAGCTCCTCTGCTAGCTCCTAGCTCCATAGAACACGCCAATACAATTCAAACACCTGATCAACACACACAATCACTCAGCCCAAAAGACCGTTCACCTAACCCAAGGTTCATAAAGCTTATATATTTTTAAAAAGTTACGTACGTGACGCGCACGTAGGTACGGTACGTGTTATGCTAGCTCCTCTGCTAGCTCCTAGCTCCATAGAACACGCCAATACAATTCAAACACATGATCAACACACACAATCACTCAGCCCAAAAGACCGTTCACCTAACCCAAGGTTCATAAAGCTTATATATTTTAAAAAAGTTACGTACATACGCAAAAAAAAGCCAAAGCTGCATACTCACAGTAGCACGTCTGCGTCTTTGTCATCCAAATCAAAGTAATCCTGGTAAGAGTCTGTGTTGTCCCAGTTCTCTACAGGCGTCTGTGTATCCAAGTCAAATGTCCTCCTGGTTAGAGTCTCTGTTATCCGAGTTCTTCCATCTTGACTGCATCTTTCGGGAATGTAAACAAAGAAGCGCCGGCTGTGTACTGTTGTGGCTGACTACGTTCGAAAAATACGTCCATTTCGCACCGACAACTTTCTTCTTTGCTTGCTCAGCTTCCTTCTCCATAATGCAATGAACATGATTGAAACAGATTCACGAACACAGATGTCCAGAATACTGTGGAATTATGAAATGAAAACAGAGCTTTTTCGTATTGGCTTCAATGTGGAAGGCATACCCGTGTTCGCCGGTCTACGCAAATTTAAAATGTCACTTTATAAGTTAACCCGGCCGTATTGGCATGTGTTATAATGTTAAGATTTCATCATTGATATATAAACTATCAGACTGCGTGGTCGGTAGTAGTGGGTTTCAGTAGGCCTTTAAGCCAGCTAACAGGTTGTCCGTATCTAAGTGCACTTATGAAAGACGGTTCTTTGATCATTTTAATATGGTAATAATAACCGTCGGAAGTTTTAAAGCGGTTATCATTACTACCGTTTATTTGTGGGACAAACGCCCGCAGCCGAAGAAACCCATACAAAAGAATGACGGCTTTCGCAAACAGCCGTGCTCGCCGAACACGCACATTAATTTAAAAAAAATAAAGACGCGGCCCCGCCTCGCCTCACAAAGAGTCAAGAATACTTAATGAAGGACAAGATAATTCACTCCATTCTTTTTATTCCGTTGAAAAGCGTGAATGCTCTTCGAAGCGCGTACATGGCGATTTTATCGACGCTGGAAAACTTATCGACTTAATTTTCATAATTGTCGGTTAATTGACAAATGGCCCAGGCCTACAGACAGATACCGTATTTTTCGGACTATAAGGCGCACTTAAAATGCTTTCATTTTCTCAAAACTCAACAGTGCGCACTATAACCCGGTGCGCCTAATGTACGGAATCATTTTGGTTGTGCTTACCGACCTCGAAGCTATTTATTTGGTACATGGTGAAATGAAAAGTGTGACCAGTAGATGGCAGTCACACATAAGAGATACGTGTAGACAGCAATATGATGGCAGTCACACATAAAAGATACGTGTAGTCTGCTATATGACTCAAGTAAACAACACCAACATTTTATATATTCCATTGAAAGTATAGAACATTACACACGGCGCTCAAAAGTCTATCAAAATGTTTTAGTACGACTTTGGTAAGCTATGAAGCCGCACCGCTTGATGGATTGTACTGTGCTTCAACATACGAGTATTATTATGGTGTGTGTATAAGGTAAGACATATCTGGCGTTTTGTTTTGCAATATTATGCAAAAGCAACTTTTCTTACCTTCTGGTACCTGCTGATCTGTAATTGGGATCTGCATAAGTCCTGAAAATTTGCGCGCGTCCGCCTTTGTAGTCCGTAGTCGATAAGCTTCTTCTTTTTCTCTATCTTCTTGTTATGGGACGTTCATCCTCTGCTGTTGCCATTTTTAATATAAAGTAGTGTAAAGTTCTTACTTAAATCTGTCAGTAAACTCGCCATGAAAGCGCTAAAACATACCGGTGTAGTGAGTTTGCATTATTCACCCAAGGAACTATAGTTATTAGAGAGTTCCGGTCGGACGGTTTTTCACGGGACACATTTGCGGCGTTCTTATTGCACTAGTGAGCCACGGATGAGGAGGTGCTGCTCCGGTATTGATTTAAGTAAAATCTGAATGTCATTAAAACTGTTATGTAAATGGGTTATACTTGTATAGCGCTTTTCTACCTTCAAGGTTCTCAAAGCGCTTTGACACTATTTCCTCATTCACCCATTCACACACACATTCACACACTGATGGCGGGAGCTGCCATGCAAGGCCCTAACCACCACCCATCAGGAGCAAGGGTGAAGTGTCTTGCTCAAGGTTGGTAGAAGCTGGGGATCGAACCAGGAACCCTCAGGTTGCTGGTACGGCCACTTTCCCAACTCCGCCACGCCGTCCCTGGTTAGCTCCATCTTTTGAATCTTCTTCCACTCCCATCCTTCACGATTATTATACAGACACCAGTGTTTCCCATAAACTGCCAAGATACCTGTGGCGGTGGGGGCGTGGCTATGGGCGTGGTAACCATGACATCATCGAATAATTTGCATAATTTACTACAATGATTTGATTTTCTCTAAAAAGGCTAAAAAAATGTATACTTACTAATTAATAATAACAGTTTTGTTTTAAACATCCATCCATCCATCCATCCATTTTACAATATAATTACAACACTTTATGTACATATTTATATACAGATTTGAACAATAAGTTATTCACTGAAATATATTTATTAATTGTGGTTCTTACAAAAAATATATGTTATAAAATATAAAAGCTAAAATGTCTCAAAGCTCTGCCCCTTTAATTAGTGCATACTAAATAATTTAACTTTAGCCTACTACTACAACCATATTATTTACCAGCAACATAAAGTGAAACAGAGGCAGAGGTGTCCTGCCACAGTCAGTAACAAATAAACAGAAAACAGTAGTGGTGGTAGATAGACACAGAGCTTCATCCAACATCTGATCCACTGAACAAAGAGCTCCAAAAATCTTGAACTTTAGACTGCCATCAGTTTTACTCCCTACACTTAACCATGTGTTTCCTACTGCCTGCAGACTTTGCACCCTTTGTTATATACACATGTTGTGTTTCTAATATAAATACATTTAATAAAGTCAAATACAAATAAGGCAACGAGAGAAGTATCCTACACTTCTCTTTTGTAAAGTAAATCTGAACAGCCGATATGGGCATCTACATCAACTATATGATTTGCCTGAGAAGCTGGAGAGGACCAAAAAAAAAAATAAAAAATAAAAATAAAATAAAATAATAATTTTTTTAAATTTTTTATTTGTGGCGGACATAATTCTTTCGTGGCGGGCCGCCACAAATAAATAAATGTGTGGGAAACCCTGGACACACACATCGGTACGCAGACACTGGAATTGGATTACACACGCACAGATTGAGATACGTGTTTGCAAATATTTTTTAAAGCATCAGTTAAATAAGTTCCAGGCGATGTTTTGTTGTTGTAATTTGCCCCCCAAAAAACTAGAAGTAAATGTGAACTCAAGGCGCACTCTGCAGCTCCTCCCCTACTCGCTCCAGTGACAGCCGGCAGCGAGAGTCTGAAAGCTTTGAACTTGAGTTGCCAAACACGCCTTATTACCGCCGCCTCATTAAGCGGCGCACGGTAAACGTTGACGCGTCACGCCGACGCACGGCGAGCGGCTGAACACCTCCTCCTGCTGAGTTCGGCCCCCTGTGCGTCACTCGCGGCCGTTGGCTTTTGACTTAGTCGTCAAGACGTTGTTCAACGTTTTCATTCAGGCCCGGGTGCTCTCTGGGCCCCCGGGGGGTCGTGAGAGGCGGGTATCGGGTCCCTCTCGGTGCCACTTCAAGCCTCAGACGTCGCTAAAAAAAAACCACGCTGGGGAATGTTGCGCGACAAGCCAAATTAAATCCCCTCGCCTTCATGGACGACAGCCCTCGTATGCCAAATGGATCTGTGTAATAGCAGGCATTATCATTACATAACACGCTCAGCGGGATGAAGGCGGGGGGGGAGGGGGGGGTCCGAGTTCAAGTCTGAATGGAGTGGAGCTGCTCGCCGACTTCCAACCACCCGCTCGCATCCGACAGGCAGCGAGCGCCGCGGCTTTAGAAACGCGCCGCCATGCCAGTGAGTCATTACGACTGCGTGACAGCTTGCACATAAGAGGATTCTACTGAACGCCTTCTCTTTACATTGAGCGCGGCGTTACGAGGCTCCGGGGAGGTTTTCGAGTGGATTGGATGCAAAAGGTCCGCAAATGGCTTTGTGGTCGGCCTCACGCAACAGATGGATCGGCAGAATCCTGGAAAACACACTCACGCTCAGGCAGAAAACCTGGATTAGCGTTTAAGTCAGGGGTAGAGAACCTATGGCTCTAGAGCCAGATGTGGCTCTTTTGATGACTGCATCTGGCTCTCAGATAAATCTTAGCTGACATTGCCGACACGATAAGTAATGAATAACTCCACTGGTAATCACAGTGTTAAAAATAACGTACAAAATATAAAACATTCTCATGCATTTTAAAGGCCTACTGAAATGATTTTTTTTTTTATTTAAACAGGGATAGCAGATCCATTCTATGTGTCATACTTGATCATTTCGCGATATTGCCATATTTTTGCTGAAAGGATTTAGTAGAGAAAATCGACGATAAAGTTCGCACTAAAAAAAAAAAGCTGTGCCCCTACCGGAAGTAGCGTGACGTCACAAGCGGTAGTGCTGTTCACAATTCCCCCGTTGTTTACAATGAAGCGAGAGATATTTGAAGCGAGAAAGCGACAATTTACCCCATTAATTTGAGCGAGGATGAAAGATTCGTGGATGCGGAACGTTAGAGTGACGGACTAGAATGCAGTTCAAGAGATATCTTTTTTCGCTCTTACCGTAACTTAGGTACAAGCTGGCTCATTGGATTCCACACTCTCTCCTTTTTCTATTGTGGATCACGGATTTGTATTTTAAACCACCTCGGATACTATATCCTCTTGAAAATGAGAGTCGAGAAGGCGAAATGGACATTCAGTGACTTTTATCTCCACGACAATACATCGGCGAAGCTCTTTAGCATGAGCTAACGTGATAGCATCTGTCTCAAATGCAGATAGACACTAAATAAATAAATATCTGACTGGAAGGATAGACAGAAGTTCAACAATACTACTATCAGGAGACACCGAACCAAACACTGGACATGTAAATACACGGTTAATGTGTATTCGACGCCTGTCGAAGCCTAGCAATGCTGTTGCTAACGACGCTAACTTAGCAACGGGAGCTCGTCAGAGCTATGATAAAAACATTAGCGCTCCACCTACGCCAGCCAGCCCTCCTCTGCTCATCAACACCCGTGCTCACCTGCGTTCCAGCGATCGACGATGTGGTCGGCGGCCCGGAGACGTACGAAGTCAAGGTGAGGTCGCCGGCGCTAGTGTCTGCTATCCAACAAAGTCCTCCTTGTTGTGTTGCTACAGCCAGCCGCTAATAC
>NC_084735.1:77171797-77206797 GCF_033978785.1 Entelurus aequoreus
AGTGATTTCTTCAGATTCTCTGAAACTTTTGATGATATTACTGAAGGTAGATGGTGAATTCCCTAAATTCCTTGCAATAGCTGGTTGAGAAATGTTGTTCTCAAACGGTTCGACAATTTGCTCACGCATTTGTTCACAAAGCGGTGACCCTCGCCCCATCCTTGTTTGTGAATGACTGAGCATTTCATGGAAGCTGCTTTTATACCCAATCATGGCACCCACCTGTTCCCAATTAGCCTGTTCACCTGTGGGATGTTCCACATAAGTGTTTGATGAGCGTTCCTCAACTTTCTCAGTCTTCTTTGCCACTTGTGCCAGCTTTTTTGAAATACGTTGCAGGCATCAAATTCCAAATGAGCTAATGTTTGCAAAAAATAACTACGTTTTCCAGTTCGAACGTTAAGTATCTTGTCTTTGCAGTCTATTCAATTGAATATAGGTTGAAAAGGATTTGCAAATCATTGGATTCTGTTTTTATTTACCATTTACACAACATGCCAACTTCACTGGTTTTGGGGTTTGTATATAAAAAACGTTTTATCAAACGCATTTTGATTATGTGGCAATGCATATTGATATCGTTTTATCGGCCCAGCCCTACCCTTACCTCTACTCCTTATTGACGTATTGGCATAAGCCACTATTACTAGTGCCTGGTAGAATCTGGGGCCGTACTTATCAAGCTTCTTAGAATTACTCCTAAGAAGTCTGCTAAGAGTTGACTTAAGAGTAAATAAATTCTTCGCTGAAAGCTGCACTTAAAAGTTAGTTACCAAGCGTCTTACTCACACTTTCAGCGAAGTGTAGGACTGAATCTTAAGTGTCACACTCAGAGCTGAATTACGACATTACTATGTGCCGTAAACGGAATTTTAGGTGACGTCATTTCTGTGTCCATAGAAATGACCAATCACGGAAGGGAATCCGTTGTCTAAGAATAAAGAAATATCTTGGAAATATTTAAGTGGACAATGGGAGTGTATATTTTGACAATAAACTACAAAATAATACAAAACAAACTAGTCCCCGCCGGCACTCACGCTACCGCTCCCTCTCTTCTATCGCCCACACACTCACTGACGTCACTCACCTCACGGCCACACACATACGCTACTGTCATAACATTTTCTTTCCAATTCATTAATTAGGCAACTAATTTGAAACTGGTGTGGGTGGCTCTATATATACTAGCCCACTGCAGACACATGCAGAAATCAACAAGGAATAGAAAAGTATTAAATCTGTGACAAAAATAATATCCGCTCTGTCTAAACGATACCGTTTGATCAGCTGCTCGTCATCAAAAAAACAAAAAACATTGTTCCGTTCCCTGAACGTTCGCGCACGTCTCTCTCGCCTCAGTGCCATCCCCTGCTGGCAACTCCTAACCACTTAAGACACCTCTGAAGGTCTCTTAAATATCGTGGAGAGTAGGAGTGATTCTTAGACTTAAGAACGTTGATAAAAAGCTTTTATTCTTAAGTTTGAGAGTAGGACTAAATTTCGCAAATTCTCAGGACTTAAGTGTAAAATGGCACTCTAAGAAGCTTGGTAAGTACGGCCCCTGGTATTTGTAGTATTAGCACTTAGTCTCCTCTTGGTTAAAGTGTTTAAAAGTTGCGGTTTTAGTGTAGTATGTAACACAGTAGGGTGCTGAGGGATCGGGGAGGAAATTAGTTATTGTATCCGAAGTGGCATAATTTGCAAAGTGTGGACTTTCTGATGTATCTGATGACATTTAGTGGGCATTATGTCTGAGCATGCAAATCCTATTGAATATGCACGCCGTGTGGCCTATGGAAACATATGGAAATATCATCACACACACCCACACCCACACACACCCACACACACCCACTCGCAAGATCCATGGCTCCGGAGCTTCTATAGAGCTTGAGTCATCTTCTCAGGGAGCGTTAGTAAAATAAAATGAATTCTGAAGGCAACAAAAAGCGCATTTTTCCGTGAAGGTGCACTTTTATTATTGGATGCTGTGGTTTTTGTGTGTTTCTCGGGTGAGAAAGAAGTTAATAGTGGAACGTAAAACTGAGACTTAGCCGTATTGTACTGAGCAGCCAAGTATATTTACCTACTATCAGTTCTATGGTTATCATCACATTATGAGTCAGTTTTTGAGCTCTCATCTGCTTTGGAAGCATATATTCTACCCAAAATGTCAAGCCTCTATACGAAGCACTTCATTTGTTGTACAACTGAACCAAATTCACATTAAGAATAGAAACTAGACTTTGTGGTTGCATGTGTTCGTCCGAGGTCTGATTGAGAGCTTCGTCACATGATGGTTTCACGTCGTGCCTTCATTCTGCTGACCGAAGGCGATTCATATCTGACCTTTTAAGACTGTCGATACCATACATCAATCCTGCTGTCAACACACATACACGGCAACGCAAGTAAGCCACAAGAAAATTGTCCAGGCGTAGTGGTAACGTCGTGCTCTGAGGCGGCATGAGTGCTGCCGGCACTGGGGGAGCCGCGGTTCAAAGAGGGGAAACGCGCTGAAATGAGCTGAATAATAGGAAATCAAATAGTGTATGTCCTTCGCTATGTGGTAGGTTCCTGCGGACGTTATCTCCTTTTGTTGTTGACTCTTTTTTTCAATACGGTGTAAATGTGGAAATGCGTTTTGTTGGTGTGGCACCGAACGGAGATGTTGACATGCAGAGTTTCAAACACTCTTCATTCTCTAGCGCAGGGGTGGGCAATTAATTTTCACCGGGGGCCGCATAAGCAACCCGAGCACTGCTGGAGGGCCACACGACAATATTTCAATTACATTTTGCTCAATATTATTTTTGATATACCGTAAGATAAATAATAATGATGATACTAATAATAATAATTAATAATAATAATAATAATTTACTTCAACCTAACTTTACTTTATACAAAAGCAGATTGCTTTTGATGGTCACTTTATCCTGCATTATCCAACATTTTTCCCCATCAGATTTGGACAACCATCTGTTGTTAAAAATAGTTTTTAATCATATTTATTTTATATTGTTTTTTATATTGGTTTTATATGTAATTGTTTTTTTTCCTTTTTATTCAGTCATTGGTGGAGCTAAGGATAATATTTGAATATTGTTTTTAATATTGTTGTGCAGCACTTTGGAAACATTTTGTTGTTTAAATGTGCTATATAAATAAAGTGGATTGGATTGTAACACCTGCCAGCTTGTCCCATTTCAGTCCTAACCTGTCCAAACACGCATTTACCTATGTGAACAAGTCATTACCTGTGGTTGTCTCTTTAATTGACTGCATGGCTGCCAGCTACTCCGTGATTTGAAAGTCTGCAGTTATCCCACGTAAGAAGAAGAGCAGCTGGAGGTGTCACGTACATCAGAGCTCTCATCCAAAGTTAGCGAAAAACAGTCCATGTCTCCGGGCATTATCAGCGCAACAAAGTCCAATAAGCACTCCTTAATAAACTCTCCGTCAGAAAACGCCTTACTTTTTCTGGCGCTTTTGTGAGAAATTACAAAACTTGTCCTGACAGCTGCATCTCTGGGGGTGTGAAATATGGCACAAAGTCCTTGCTGGCTTTGCAGTTTTACCATCAACGCATCAGCCTCCCTTGCGCGCGCTTCATCAGACACATTCCGGTATTTTCCCTCGTGTTTCTTCGTGTAGTGGCGATTAAAATGATATTCTTTAAACACAGCAAGCTGTGTACCACAAATTAAGCACACGGCTTTACCATTAATTTATGTAAAGAAATACTTGGCAGTCCATGTCTTGTTGGAAACACGCCATTCCTCATCAACTTTTCTCTTTTTAGCGTCTCATCACTTGTCTCTATGCACCTTCACTCACAGGTTCCCCCCGGACATACGGCATAAATAACACATTTCAAAATAAAAGCAGCACAGTTGTATTGCGCGCACGACATAGATGTTTTTCAAACTTTATTTTGTAATTTGTGATTGCGCCGTTCAATTCACTCACAACCGCACACGCGCATACGTCCACACGGAAGTAATACAAATAACGCTTTTCAAAACAAAAGCAGCACCGTTGTATTGCACACTCGACATAGATACTTTTTGAAATGTATTTTGTAATTTATGATTGGCCTCACGCGGGCCGGACAGGGATGCGCAAAGGGCCGGATGCCGTACAATGCCCAGGTCTGCTCTAGCGGGTGACTTTTCAAATGATGCTACATATTAGCAGTAATGCTACTTTTTTGTAGAAATGTTTTTTCCTCACACTTGACAAATTACGGTTGTCTGTTCGACATATTCCCGCTTGAAGCCAAACCACCGCCAGACGATGGACCCCCCGCTGTTTTTCTTGGGAGTTAATTCTTTCTTCATTTGTTACCAGATTCGCACCTTCTTTCTCTCGTACTACCACAGCTAACGTTACCCATGTTGCTACCTCTCTGCTCCGCGAGGGCGTATACGTATGTGACGTATGTAAGAAGGTGCGCTTGTTTAAGTCTCTGTGAGGAGAGACAATAAAGAGTGAGAAACGCCTGTAATAATAATAATAATAATAATAGATTGTATTTGTAAAAAGCACTTTACATTGAGTAAACAACCTCAAAGTGTATTAAAAAAATAAAAATAAAAAGACTAGAACAGCCAAATAGCTAAAACTAGTATGCATATATCTAAAAAAAGGCTTTTTTTTTTTTAAAAAGAAGGGTTTTTAAGCCTTTTTTAAAAGCATCCACAGTCTGTGGTGCCCTCAGGGGGTCAGGGAGAGCTTTCCACAGACGGGGAGCGGCATTGTTCGTAGCTTTATCCTCAGAGGTTGGAGGAGGTTAGCCTGTCCGGAGCGGAGGTGTAGTGTGGAGGATTTGGGGCTGAGTAGTTCTTTGTTGAGGTAGAGGGGGGCATTTCCATGGAGGCACTGGTGGGTTAGTAGGGAGACTTTGAATTCAACCCTGAGTGGAACAGGAAGCCAGTGAAGGGATTTGAGAGTTGGTGTGATATGGTCATATTTCATGTAGTGTAATGCCCGCAGCTAAAAGCAACTGCGTGAGAACGTATACTCCAATATCACGATATAGTCATTTTCTATATCGCACAGATATATCGAGTATATCGATATATCGCCCAGCCCTACGCCTATAATGACATTATTTTGTGTATCCACACCAAAATATTGGTATGGGGACAACCCTACTTTTGTATAATATTGACAATTGTGAAACACTGCTGGCGTTTACGCTACAAAATTGGCACTCATCATTACCTCTGATTGCTTGGAGGCCTTTTTTTTTCTTTTTTTTCTTCCCTACAGCGAAAGCCAGGTGTTGCAGCCTTGACAAAGTGACTATTGTTCCGCAGCCAAGTGAGCCACGTCAAAAACAGGGAAGAACGCCGCCCGCGCACTAACGTGGACGTCCACATGAGTACTCGCAATACGTCCTTCACACACGTGTAGTGCGTACCTGTGTGTCCAACAGGTAGCTCGGCTGGTGGGGGGAAAACAACAAAAACAGCACAGAGGGCACGTTGATTAGCATTTCTGTTCATCCCAGCGGGTAAGAAATGTGTCAGCGCACAAAGCAGCGGGACAAATATTGCACACGGTGCTACAAACAATCATTGCCAACGCAGCAGCGCCGTCGTCGTCGTCGTCCTCACACCTTTTTCCCAGAACCGATGCTGCCGGCCCCCGAAGTTCCCACCCCTGCTGCCTTGTGTCTTTTTCTCTCTCTCTCTCTCTCTCTCTGCATTCTGACTCATCAATTCTCCGCAAGACCATTTCTTTTTTTTTTTTTTGTGCGTGCATGTGTGTGTGTGTGTACTCGTTGGTCCTTACACAATAGCGCTGTAAGCACACACACACAAAACGAGAAAAAAAAGCACGACATGTTCCGTCTTGGCTTTATGGCAATTATTGAGCGACAGAGCTCAGAAAAAGCCCTTAGACGGTGATTTGGAAGATTCAGTACAGCAAAAAAAAAAAAATAAGTAAAATACTTTGAGGCCAAATAAATATCACTTCCCACCAGCCCTGGTTGCAGACTAGAGGCGTAAAAACAACATACTGTGGGCGACAGTGTTGGGACTAACGCGTTACAAAGTAACACGTTACTGTAACGCCGTTAGTTTCGGCGGTAACTAGTAGTCTAACGCGTTATTTTTTATATTCAGTAACTCCGTTACCGTTACTACATGATGCGTTACTGCGTTATTTTACGTTCTGATCGATCTGAGTGTGTTTTATTGGAGCGCTGCGGTGTCGTCCTTCTGAATCTCTTGTGTCACAAACCGGAGGCGCGCTCTGTGTGTGTGGGTGTGGGTGTGGGTGTGGGTGTGGGTGTGGGTGTGGGTGTGGGGAGGGGAGGGGAGGGGGGTGTGAGCAATACAACGTAAACCGTCGGCCAACCAAAAAGTAACCACAGAACACTATGCGGTATTAAAGGCCTACTGAAATGATTTTTTTAAATTTAAACGGGGATAGCAGATCTATTCTATGTGTCATACTTGATCATTTCGCGATATTGCCATATTTTTGCTGAAAGGATTTAGTATAGAACAACGACGATAAATATTGCAACTTTTGGTATCTGATAAAAAAAAGGCTTGCACCTACCGGAAGTAGCGTGACGTAGTCAGTTGAACATATACGCAAAGTTCCCTATTGTTTACAATGATGGCCGCATGAAGTGAGAGAGATTCGGACCGAGAAAGCGACAATTTCCCCATTAATTTGAGCGAGGATGAAAGATTTGTGGATGAGTAAAGTGCAAGTGAAGGACTAGTGGGGAGTTGAAGCTATTCAGATAGGGAAGATGCTGTGAGAGCCGGGGGTGACCTGATATTCAGCTGGGAATGACTACAACAGTAAATAAACACAAGACATATATATACTCTATTAGCCACAACACAACCAGGCTTATATTTAATATGCCACAAATTAATCCTGCATAAAAACACCTGCGTGTTTGTTATGCTAGCTCCTAGCTCCTCTGCTAGCTCCTAGCTCCATAGAACACGCCAATACAATTCAAACACCTGATCAACACACACAATCACTCAGCCCAAAAGACCGTTCACCTAACCCAGGGGTCGGCAACCCGCGGCTCCGGAGCCGCATGCGGCTCTTTGACCACTCTGATGCGGCTCAGCTACATACTTGCCGACCCCCCCGATTTTCCCAGGAGACTTATGGATCTCAGTGTCTCTCATAAATAACTCCGAGGGAAATAATAATCCTATTTAGACTATAAATACTAGATAAAGGGCGTGCCCTGATTGCACTGCAGTAATTGTCCTCTATAGCATTTACATACAGCGTGCCAGTCCAGCCGCATGTTGCATGTTGTTATTAATCGCACACACAGGAGACAGCAAAGCATACTTACTCATCAGCCACACAGCTTACACTGACGGTAGCCGTATCAAACAACTTTAACATTGTTACGTTACAAATATGCGCCACACTGTGAACCCACACCAAAAAAGAATGAAAAACACATTTCTGGAGAACATCTGCACTGTAACACAACATAAACACAACACAACCATTACCCAGAATCCCATGCAGTCCTAACTCTTCCGGTCTAGATTATACACCCCGCTACCACAACCCCCCCACACATCAACCCCCCCGCCCCTCTCCTTGCGTTGGTTGAGCGGAAGAGTTAGTGCTGCATGGGATTCTGGGTATTGGTACCGTCAGTGTAAGATGTGTATTGGTACCGTCAGTGTCAGATGTGTATTGGGACCGTCAGTGTAAGATGTGTGGTTGCTGAACTAGTACGGAAGAGTTAGTGCTGCATGGGATTCTGGGTATTGGCACCGTCAGTGTAAGATGTGTGGTTGCTGAGGTAGTACGCCTTGCTGTCACTTACGTTTGGTCAAGCAGGTACACTGTTAGGGCAGACTGTAGAGGGCGGTGTCATCACGCTCTGATATTCGGGAGTCTCCCGGGTATAAATGAGAGGATTGGCAAGTATGACGCTATCAAGCGCCATTCATTCAAAACTCGCGGGCTGCACTAACATCAAATGTCCACATTAAAGTGTGTGCCGGTGCGTGTGTCGGAGACCCCTGGTTAATATAGCACAAAGCATTTAAGCTCTGTATGCAGTGTTTTTCATTTTAAATTGTAAATTTTTTTTGTGGCTCCCATCACTTTGTTTAATTTGTGAAACTTGCCAAAATGGCTCTTTGAGTGGTAAAGGTTGCCGACCCCTGACCTAACCCAAGGTTCATAAAGCTTATATATTTTAAAAAAGTTACGTACATACGCAAAAAAAAGTTGCGCACATACGGTCAAGCGATCAAATGTTTAGAAGCCAAAGCTGCATACTCACAGTAGCACGTCTGCGTCTTTGTCATCCAAATCAAAGTAATCCTGGTAAGAGTCTGTGTTGTCCCAGTTCTCTACAGGCGTCTGTGTATCGAAGTCAAAAGTCCTCCTGGTTAGAGTCTCTGTTATCCGAGTTCTTCCATCTTGACTGCATCTTTCGGGAATGTAAACAAAGAAGCGCCGGCTGTGTACTGTTGTGGCTGACTACGTTCGAAAAATACGTCCATTTCGCACCGACAACTTTCTTCTTTGCTTGCTCAGCTTCCTTCTCCATAATGCAATGAACATGATTGCAACAGATTCACGAACACAGATGTCCAGAATACTGTGGAATTATGAAATGAAAACAGAGCTTTTTCGTATTGGCTTCAATGTGGAAGGCATACCCGTGTTCCCCGGGCTACGTCACGCGCATACGTCATCCTCAGAGGCGTTTCGAACCGGAAGTTTAGCGGCAAATTTAAAATGTCACTTTATAAGTTAACCCGGCCGTATTGGCATGTGTTATAATGTTATGATTTCATCATTGATATATAAACTATCTGACTGCGTGGTCGGTAGTAGTGGGTTTCAGTAGGCCTTTAAAGGCCTACTGAAATGAAATTTGTTTATTTAAACGGGGATAGAAGATCCATTCTATGTGTCATACTTGATCATTTTGCGATATTGCCATATTTTTGCTGAAAGGATTTAGTAGAGAACATCGACGATAAAGTTCGCAACTTTTGGTCGCTGTTTAAAAAAAAGCCTTGCCTGTACCGGAAGTAGCGTGACGTCGCAGGTTGAAAGACTCCTCACATTTCCCCATTGTTTTCAATGATGGCCGTCAGCAACGAGAGCGATTCGGACCGAGAAAGCGACGATTTCCCCATTAATTTGAGCCAGGATGAAAGATTCGTGGATGAGGAACGTGAGAGTGAAGGATTAGAGTGCAGTGCAGGACGTATCTTTTTTCGCTCTGACCGTAACTTAGGTAAAAGGGCTCATTGGATTCCACACTCTCTCCTTTTTCTATTGTGGATCACGGATTTGTATTTTAAACCACCTCGGATACTATATCCTCTTGAAAATGAGAGTCGAGAATGCGAAATGGACATTCACAGTGACTTTTATCTCCACGACAATACATCGGCGAAGCACTTTAGCTACGGAGCTAACGTGATAGCATCGTGCTTAAATGCAGATAGAAACAAAAGAAATAAGCCCCTGACTGGAAGGATAGACAGAAGATCAACAATACTACCAAACTCTGGACCTGTAACCACACGGTTAATGCTGTACCGCCTGGCGAAGACTAGCAATGCTGTTGCTAACAACGCCATTGAAGCTAACTTAGCTACGAGACCTCGACAGAGCTATGCTAAAAACATTAGCTCTCCACCTACGCCAGCTCTCATCTGCTCATCACGACCCGTGCTCACCTGCGTTCCAGCGATCGACGGCGCGACGAAGGACTTCACCCGATCATCGATGCGGTCGGCGGCCCGTAGACGGAGGAAGTCAAGGTGAGGAAAGCTGTACTCACGGTAGCACGTCTGCTATCCAACTCAAAGTCCTCCTGGTTGTGTTGCTGCAGCCAGCCGCTAATACACCGATCCCACCTACAGCTTTCTTCTTTGCTGTCTCCATTGTTAATTGAACAAATTGCAAAAGATTCACCAACACAGATGTCCAGAATACTGTGGAATTTTGCGATGAAAACAGAGCTGTTTGTATTGGGATACAATGGTGTCCTAATACGTCCGCTTCAACCCTTGACGTCACGCGCAAACGTCATCATACATACACGTTTTCAGCCGGAAGTTTCCCGGGAAATTTAAAATTGCACTTTATAAGTTAATCCGGCCGTATTGGCATGTGTTGCAATGTTAAGATTTCATCATTGATATATAAACTATCAGACTGCGTGGTCGGTAGTAGTGGCTTTCAGTAGGCCTTTAATGGGAGCTTTAAAAAAAAAAAGAAGTAACTAAATAGTTACTTTTCACAGTAACGCATTACTTTTTGGTGTAAGTAACTGAGTTAGTAACTGAGTTACTTTTGAAATAAAGTAACTAGTACCTGTAACTAGTTACTGGTTTTCAGTAACTAACCCAACACTGGTGGGCGAGATCCGGAAGCTACAACTACGCGGTTTTATTTTTACTAAACGTGTCAAACAGGATGTAAAAAAATAGATTTGGAGAATTGGATTTGTTTTATGGTGAATTAGCTGTAATTATTTGCTTGCTTACTGTACAACTGTCATGATGGCGCCTGTTAAAGGCCTACTGAAATGATTTTTTTTAATTTAAACGGGAATAGCAGATCCATTCTATGTGTCATACTTGATCATTTCGCGATATTGCCATATTTTTGCTGAAAGGATTTAGTAGAGAAAATCGACGATAAAGTTCGCAACTTTTGCTCGCTGATAGAAAAAAGCCTTGCCTGTACCGGAAGTAGCGTGACGTCACAGGAGCTAGTATTCCTCACAATTCCCCGTTGTTTACAATGGAGCGAGAGAGATTCGGACCGAGAAAGTGATGATTACCCCATTAATTTGAGCGAGGATGAAAGATTCGTAGATGAGGAACGTTACAGTGAAGGACTTGAGAGACAGTGATGGACGTATCTTTTTTCGCTCTGACCGTAACTTAGGTACAAGCTGGCTCATTGGATTCCACACTCTCCTTTTTTTATTGTGGATCACAGATTTGTATTTTAAACCACCTCGGATACTATATCCTCTTGAAAATGAGAGTCGAGAACGCGAAATGGACATTCAGTGCCTTTTATCTCCACGACAATACATCGGCGAAATGCTTTAGCTACGAGCTAACGTGATAGCATCGTGCTTTAACTGCATATAGAAACAAAAAAATAAACCCCTGACTGGAAGGATAGATAGAAAATCAACAATACTATTAAACCATGGACATGTAAATACACGGTTAATGCTTTCCAGGCTGGCGAAGGTTAACAATGCTGTGCTAACGACGCCATTGAAGCTAACTTAGCAACTTAGCAACGGGACCTCACAGAGCTATGCTAAAAACATTAGCTCTCCACCTACGCCAGCCAGCCCTCATCTACTCATCAACACCCGTGCTCACCTGCGTTCCAGCGATCGGCAGAAGGACGAAGGACTTCACCCGATGCATTTGGCGGCCCGGAGACGTAGGAAGTCAAGGTGAGGTCAGCGGCTAGCGCGGCTAGCGCGGCTAGCGCTCCAACAAAGTCCTCCTGGTTGTGTTGCTGTAGTCCGCTGCTAATACACCGATCCCACCTACAACTGTCTTCTTTGCAGCCTTCATGGTTCATTAAACAAATTGCAAAAGATGTCCAGAATACTGTGGAATTATGAAATGAAAACAGAGCTTTTTGTATAGGATTCTACGGGTACCATAACTTCCGTTACTCTGACTTCGTCACGCGCATACGTCATCATACCGCGACGTTTCAGCCGGATATTTCCCGGGAAGTTTTAAATGTCACTTTATAAGTTAACCCGGCCGTATTGGCATGTGTTGCAATGTTAAGATTTCATCATTGATATATAAACTATCAGACTGCGTGGTCGGTAGTAGTGGGTTTCAGTAGGCCTTTAAAGCCCCACTTAAGAACTTTCAGTTTTGGTTGATTTTGGCGGCGCCAGTGTACCCAAGCGGTAGTGTTTTGCAAGAAGAAGACCACATTTACCATGATGACTAGCGCATAGAGCGTCAAACTGACATGATGTCCGCTGTAATATTGGCACGAATATTACGTCTATGCAGATGTTAAATAGCAGAGTAGTGTTGTCCCGATACCAATAAAAGTCAAAAAGAGTGTCATACTTTGTGACTTCTTCTGGATGCAACAACAACACATTAAGCGCACCGAGATGTTAAGTACACAATATCAGTTCAACTGCAAACTGTTGTTTTATTTCATACAATCATTTCTTCATACATTTCAAGCACAAAGTCTGCTCGCCAGTGTTCAGGCTCCTTCCTCGCCAAAAACGGACCAATCACACCTTTGCGATTGGGATTTTTGGGAGGTGCACGTAAGACTTACGGGAAGCTACGCAGAAGGAGGGGACAAGACGTGAGTTACGTGACGCGAGAGTATACACCAGGCGTCTCAAACTCACTTTAGTTCAGGGGCTGCTGGAGGAAAATCTATTCCCATGTAGGCCGGACTGATAAAATCATGGCACGATAACTTAAAAATACAACAACAACAACTTCAGATTGTTTTCTCAGATAGTTTTCCTAAATAGAACAAGCACATTCCAGTGTTTCCCATAAACTGCCAAGATACCTGTGGCGTTGGGGGCGTGGCTATGGGCGTGGTCACCATGACATCATCGAGTAATTTGAATAATTTACTACAATGATATGATTTTCTCTAAAAAGGCTCAAAAAATGTATACTTACTAATTAATAATAACAGTTTTGTTTTAAACGTCCATCCATCCATCCATCCATCCATTTTACAATATAATTACAACACTTTATGTACATATTTATATACAGATTTGAACAATAAGTTATTCACTGAAATATATTTATTAATTGTGGTTCTTACAAAAAAATATATCTTATAAAAATATAAAAGCTAAAATGTCTCTTAAAGCTCTGCCCCTTTAATTAGTGCATACTAAATAATTTAACTTTAGCCTACTACTACAACCATATTATTTACCAGCAACATAAAGTGAAACAGAGGCAGAGGTGTCCTGCCACAGTCAGTAACAAATTAACAGAAAACAGTAGTGGTGGTAGATAGACACAAAGCTTCATCAAACATCTGATCCACTGAACAAAGAGCTCCAAAAATCTTGATCCTACACTTCTCTTTTATAAAGTAAATCTGAACAGCCGATATGGGCATCTACATCAACTATATGATTTGCCTGAGAAACTGGACAGGACAAAAAATAAAAAATAAATAAAAAAATCTATTTGTGGCGGCCTTAATTATTTCGTGGCGGGCCGCCACAAATAAATGAATGTGTGGGAAACACTGCATTCTAAAAATGTACATTGAGCAAATAATCCTCTTGACAAAACACTTCAAGTTAGTTGAAAATTTTGAGGAAAAAATTGTTACAGCTGCAAAAACACAATGAACTTAGTGTATCTACACAGCAATTAAACTGTAAGTAACAGTCTATCTCGGATTGAATACAATAAATAGAGCAAACGTTTTTTAGGTCTCCAATACCTCATTTGTCATTTCCACATATTAATCCTGTGCTAACTCAACACACCGTACAAACTGAGGTAAAAACTGTTATACAACTCACTATTCAAGAGGGTTGAGTTACTCCCTGCTTACTCGGCATCACTGTGTATTGGTAGAAAAGTAAAAGCTCAGCAATGCATGAACTATTTCAACAAAACCAAAAGGTATGAACTTCAGAGACTGACAGTATTGCAGTAAATCACACACTTTTCACTTTCTTGAAATTTCCGCAGAAGACAAACAATTTCACAGAACCATGTCGAGGTGCAGTGTCTCATGCAGTAAGTGGGGCTACCAATTATTTATTGCACTCCTGAAATCTGGCATCTCTTAGCTTTCACAAGTGCATCAATATCACGTGTCACATCTTGAGTGGCAGACAATTTCGGGATGTCACTCAAGTGCTTGTGCGAGAGAGCCTTGTACGGAGCTTTGTTTTTATTGATGCTCGTTATAGAGGAAACTTGCTCACAAACATATGTGGTTTCCCATTCACTTCCATGAATAAATAGGAGGACGATTGTTTTTCTTGGAACACTCAGTGCTCTGTGCCCACTTGGAAATGAGGGTGCCAAATCACAATGTGTTCGAAGTAGAAGACATAAAATGGGAGCAGTCGCAGCCCCACTTTACTGTGCAGCTCCTGCTTAGTCGGCTCCGTATAAACCAGGGGTGTCAAACGTAAGGCCCGCGAACAGGTTTTATCCGGCCCGCGGGATTGATTGATTGATTGAGACTTTTATTAGTAGGTTGCACAGTGAAGTACATATTCCGTACAATTGACCACTAAATGGTAACACCCGAATAAGTTTTTCAACTTGTTTAAGTCGGGGTCCAGTTAAATTGATTCATGATACAGATATATACTATCATATATACTATCATCATAATACAGTCATCACACAAGATAATCACATTGAATTATTTACATTAATTACAATCAGGGGTGTGGAGGGGGGAGGGGGGGTAGGATATGGACAGCAAGTAGTGGACATAGAGAGAGAGATCAGAAGGCATAAGAAAAAGTATCTGCATTTGATTGTTTACATTTGATTATTAGCAATCCGGGGAGGGTGTTAGTTTAGGGTTGTAGCTGCCTGGAGGTGAACTTTTATTGCGGTTTTGAAGGAGGATAGAGATGCCCTTTCTTTTATACCTGTTGGGAGCGCATTCCACATTGATGTGGCATAGAAAGAGAATGAGTTAAGACCTTTGTTAGTTCGGAATCTGGGTTTAACGTGGTTAGTGGAGCTCCCCCTGGTGTTGTGGTTATGGCGGTCATTTACGTTAAGGAAGTAGTTTGACATGTACTTCGGTATCAGGGAGATGTAGTGGATTTTATAGACTAGGCTCAGTGCAAGTTGTTTAACTGGATGAGTTTGCTAAGTATTAAAACGAGCCGAAATTTTTGAATGAAAGAAACTGCTGTTCTAAATGTGTCCACTACATGTCGCAATAGCAATTATTTGTATCTATGGAGATTTTGCGACATATGTAAAAAAAATAAACCACATGTTAGTAAATCAGTCGAGGAAACCAATCAAACTACATAAATACCATCTTGTAATTTGATTTTTATATTATTTTTATATCTTGATAGATTGAACATTAACACCAATGAGTTGACTGATGAACAGTATCACATAATTTATTCAGAAAGTATAAATAACGACAAATAAAAGGTAGAATACCATAAAACACAACATGTAAGTGTAAAAAAACAACAACGTTATGATTTGTGCATTTTCAGAATGTGCTTGTTCTATTTTTAAACAAAGAAAACAATCTGAAGTTGTCCTTATTTTGAAGTTATCGTGCCATGATTTTACTAGTCCGGACTACTTGGGAGTAGATTTTTCTCCATGTGGCCCCCCATCTAAAATGAGTTTGACACCCCTGGTATAAACCATTTGCTTGCCGAATAGAATTGCTATTGCGACATCCAGTGGACGTATTGAGAACAGCAGTTTCTTTCATTTCAAAATGCAGCTAATTTTTACACTTAGCAAACTCATTCTGTGGGCCGGATTAAACCCGTCCGCGGGCCCGAACCCATTTTTGACATCCCTGCTTTAGACTGTCGGCCTGTGAGGGCTTTGGAACGGGAGAGGCGCTCACGGCAGCACCCGCCACTGCTCGATGAGGGCAGTAACCGTAGCGTGCTTTCACCTCAGAGACTCCAAACCACAAGAGACGTCTCCAAGACACAAGAAAACCCTCCAATAAAACCGGCAACAGTCGCTGGATTCCTCGCTAGTAGCTCTTAACGAAAAAAAAAGTCGCCAAGAGGATTTGGAACGTTTCGCCAAGTCGGCTGGATGACGTGATGACGTAACAGTCGATGACGGCCATGACGCTTTAAAAATGCAATGAAAAGCAAAACAAACTAAATTAGTGACTTCTTGAGGGAATTGCGTGTGAATGCTCCAATGCTGACATTGAACTGAAATTCTGGATTTTTTTTTATAATTGTTGAAGTAGAGCACACAATTCCCAAACAGGCTAAATGTTTTGAAGTTGGAACCGTTTGAATCAGATGAAAAATGTGGGAGTTGTGGAACTTTGAAGAATGTTCCACTGATTTCAATGAGAATTTCCCCAAAATTTGGGAATTTCGCGATATTGCCCTATTTTTGCTGAAAGGATTTAGTATAGAACATTGACGATAAAGTTTGCAACTTTTGGTCGCTGATAAAAAAGCCTTGCCTGTACCGGAAGTAGCAGACGATATGCGCGTGACGTCCCCGGTTGTGGAGCTCCTCACATCTGCACGATGTTTACAATCATGGCCACCAGCAGCGAGAGCGATTCGGACCGAGAAAGCGACGATTTCCCCATTAATTTGAGCGAGGATGAAAGATACGTGGATGAGGAAAGTGAGAGTGAAGGACTAGAGGGCAGTGGGAGCGATTCAGATAGGGAAGAAAAAAGAGCCGCATCCGCCACTGATGCCGTAGTCGTACTGGCCATGATCTGATCTATTGTCTGTACATGTACAAATGTACAATACTTTATATTATTGTCTATTGTAATCTATTGATAGTATTAACACTATTGACACTAATGTCAGTAAATGTACGATACTTTATACTGCAGAAGAACTTGACTAGAACTTGAAGCAATAATTATATGTAGACTATTTTATTGTTAATTTATTTCATTCTTCATGGAGTAGTCTATGACTATGTCTGTGAGTATGACTATGGAAACTGGAAATCAAGATCCTTACCCTCTGTTGAAAATAGTTGGCCCCGCACCTTTCTTCAGCACCAGTCGACGGGTGGTGGCGATGCCCATCCCTGCCCTTCGCAAGGGACCCTCTTCGAAACACGATCTTTCGAAATGATCGCTGCATAATACACTGTACTTTGTGTGTGTGATCCAATCCAACCGTGTTCGCTTGACCTCTCTGTTCCATAGTAAAGCTTGACTGTCATCTTTCGGGAATGTAAACAATGAAACACCGGCTGTGTTTGTGTTGCTGCAGCCGGCCGCAATACACCGCTTCCCACCTACAGCTTTCTTCTTTGCTGTCTCCATTGTTCATTGAACAAATTGCAAAAGATTCACCAACACAGATGTCCAGAATACTGTGGAATTTTGCGATGAAAACAGACGACTTAATAGCTGACCACCATGCTGTCCCAAAATGTCCACTACAATCCGTGACGTCACGCGCAGGCGTCATCATACCGAAACGTTTTCAGCAGGATATTTCGGCGCAAAATTTAAAATTGCACTTTACTAATCTAACCCGGCCGTATTGGCATGTGTTGCAATGTTAACATTTCATCATGGATATATAAACTATCAGACTGCGTGGTCGGTAGTAGTGGGTTTCAGTAGGCCTTTAAGTAGTGCGTACTCTATCCCTTTTTGTGGGGACATTGTTGATTGTCATGTCATGTACAGATGTACTTTGTGGACGCCGTCTCCGCTCCACACGCTGTAAGTTTTTGCTGTCGTCCAGCATTCTGTTTTTGTTTACTTTGTAGCCAGTTCAGTTTTACTTTTGTTTTGCATAGCCATCCCTATGCTTCAGTGCCTTTTCCTAGTGGGACTTGTCTTTTGTTCATTTCTGGTTTAAGCGTTACATACCAAAAAAGGTTGAAAAACACTGCACTAGACAACGGCACATTATTATAGATATTGATTTGCAAAAAATATTTTTTGGACCAATTAGGTAAAGTTGCATAATTTCCCACAGCACACCAGACAATGTCTCACGACGCGGCACAGTGGTTGAAAAACACTGTCGTAGAGCATAAACATAAACGCCCCCATAGATATATCCCAGTCACGGCCACCAGGGGGATGACGTGTGGGCGGTGTGGTTAAGGAGGAACGATCCCCTCTGGCACAAAACGTTGAAAGCTTCAAAATCAGTACAAGATACAAGACACTTTATATGTCATCGCACCCAAAAAGTACAACGGAACGTGTTCACAGTCAAGCTGTCCAAAGAAACAAAGACAAACATGAAAAGAGGGTAGACAAGACCGGAAGGCTGATGGGTCGCCACAAGTAAGGTGCCCCGTAAAAAAAAATAGGAAAATGAAAAAGAGTGAAAAAAAAAGCCAATCCCAAACTATGCTCCTGTCAAGGTAGCAGTGTGGGACTAGGAAAAAAAACTCAGCAAACATAAGCACATATGAGCACACATTACGACAGAGAAAACTTGAGATTTGCAACGAGGGTGGTACGGCATGCTGCCGAGGGCGAATTGGGGAGGGGGTTTATATGTGTGCATATCTGTATAGTAATCCATGAATGTGTGAAAGTCCATATAATAAAGGGAAAACAAGAGAGGAGGAGGGAGAAGAAAAAAAAAGGCAAAACCCAAACTATACCTTTCTAACGAACACAGTGTGGGCTTAAGGAAAAATATATATTATAAAATTAATAGTGGTCATTATTTAAATGTATATTTCGGAATTGGCTGCCGTTTTGAAGGACCTAATGCACAAGAAAAAAAAACACCCTCCAAATATTTTCTATGTGACAGGAGCGTCCTGCTGTAAGCGAGATGCAGGTAGAAATAAGATTTATCGGCAAAACCAGGGTTGAAGCAGTGGCCACAGGTGTGCCAACGAGTGGGTGGAAAAGGAAGTAAACAAAGATCCAAAATGGAACTGAGGCAAATGCAAAACTTACTGATACGGAATTCACCGATAGCCGGACGAGGGGACACACGCAGGGCAGAACCAGCGGAGACGGCGCTGAATGGTGAACCCTGCTGATTGCCAATCAGGAACAGGTGAGGAACCGGCGCTCTGAGCAGACAGGAAGTAGAAACCAGGCATGAGACACAGGAAGTCAATCTCAGGAACATAAGAGCAGAGACAGGAAGTAGAAGCAAAACACTCCAACCGTGTCGCCGGATCAGAATCACAATCAGAAATACTTTATTAATCCCAGAGGGGAAAGTTAAGTTAAAGTTAAAGTACCAATGATTGTCACACAGAAATTTGTCCTCTGCATTTGACCCATCCCCTCGTTCACCCCCTGGGAGATGAGGCGAGCAGTGGGCAGCAGCGGTATCGAGCCCAGGAATAATTTTTGGTGATTTAACCCCCAATTCCAACCCTTGATGCTGAGTGCCAAGCAGGGAGGTAATGGGTCCCATTTTTATAGTTTTTGGTATGACTCGGCCGGGGTTTGAACTCACAATCTACCAATTTCAGGGCAGACACTCTAACCACTAGGCCACTGAGTAGGAAATTAAGATTTTCAGCACAATCCCATTCAAGATCAGACAAACATTACAAGGCGACAGGTCTGCCAACTTCCGGCACCCCTTACAAAAAAGATTAGAAACAGGTAAACGATGGGGGGTGAGAAAAAAAAATTCAGTCTAAGACTCAGGCCAAGGGAAAAAAACCTCATTGCCATCCATAGCACACATAAGAATGTGTGTAAGAGGGAAACATCCCAAATTTCAAAGGACATTAAAAGAGCAGAGCTGATGTAACAAGCCATTTCAACATACAGCTACAAAATTAAAAACAATAACAAAAAACAACAACATATCCACTGTGCTGGCATCTGCGGCGTTCCATGTCATCGTCTGCTGGGGTGGGGGGAGCATGGCCAGAGACAGGAGCAGACCCAACAAAGCAACCAAGAGAGCCGACTCCACCCTCGGCCGTCCACTAACTCTCGGCGAGTGTCCAGTCCACATGGATGAGCGAGGATGCGTCTAAGGCAGTGGTTCTTAACCTTGTTGGAGGCACCGAACCCCACCAGTTTCATATGCGCATTCACCGAACCCGAACCGTAATCATACAATTATGTTATTATATTAAAGAAATACTAATAAAGATATATTTTACAAACAAAGTTACAGGAATGTACACATAATCCAATGTTTACATCTCATTGTGCAACATGTGAATGTTTTAGTGGGAACTAAATGCGATATCCGAAAGGGATATTATTTCCAAAGCAGGACCCCCACCAAGACATATAATACCAGTACACAGCTCATGAAAACAATATGTTATAGTCATTGTAAGTGGGTCAAAACACTTATATTACAAAATAATCTCATGGAAATGACTGCTGTCATTTGATTACAACAATAAAACATTGGACTTGTTATTTAATCAGGTTTGGGACCGGTGTGCTGCAGGTGTGACCACAGTGCATGTGCACGTCTGACGTCGCTCACATGTGCGCTGCCGAATGCTCAAGGAGTTTTTGCGTTTGCTCACACATATGGAAAATTAGAGGGAACATTGTTTGTGGGTATCCATAATACGCCGACAGGGAGAAGTTTTTATTTACACGATGAGTCGGGCGTGTCTTGACCTCCGCGGCGGAGGCTCTGCCGAACCCTTGAGGCCGACTCACTGAACCCATAGGGTTCGGTCGAACCCAGGTTAAGAACCAGTGGTCTAAAGAGACCGATCATGACAACTGCTGTTTTTAAGAACCTCCTGCATAAAGAAAAAGACTAGCAAACAATGTTCTGTTAACAATGTTAAATAATTATAGTGATTATTGTTATGATGATTTAATTTTTTTAAATTTTATTTTTGTCTTCTTGTCATTTTCTGTTATGCTATTTTGAATTGTCTTGTGTAGGAACTGAGCTCTAAAAATAAACGTGCCTTACTTTACTGCAAAAAAACAAAAATAAAAACACTAATCAAAGATGGTCCGGTTCATTCCATTTCCAATTCTGAAACACAAATCCAAAAAACAAATATAAGGCCGTTTTTCGATTTTTATTATACACTACCGTTCAAAAGTTTGGGGTCACATTGAAATGTGCTTATTTTTGAAGGAAAAGCACTGTACTTTTCAATGAAGATAACTTTAAACTAGTCTTAACTTTAAAGAAATACACTCTATACATTGCTAATGTGGTAAATGACTATTCCAGCTGCAAATGTCTGATTTTTGGTGCAATATCTACATAGGTGTATAGAGGCCCATTTCCAGCAACTATCACTCCAGTGTTCTAATGGTACAATGTGTTTGCTCATTGGCTCAGAAAGCTAACTGATGATTAGAAAACCCTTGTGCAATCATGTTCACACATCTGAAAACAGTTTAGCTCGTTACAGAAGCTACAAAACTGACCTTCCTTTGAGCAGATTGAGTTTCTGGAGCATCACATTTGTGGGGTCAATTAAACGCTCAAAGTGGCCAGAAAAAGAGAACTTTCATCTGAAACTCGACAGTCTATTATTGTTCTTAGAAATGAAGGCTATTCCACAAAATTGTTTGGGTGACCCCAAACTTTTGAACGGTAGTGTATATGGCAGTTTTAAAAAACAAACAAAAAATGGTTGATTTTCATTAAAATATTGCCATAAAATTTGATTTTGTGCGGTTTTCATTTTATGGATTTTTATTTTTCCAGATGAACACAAAATTCCAATTTATGTTAATCCCAAATGCAAAAATGCATGGTTATCTGTGTGACGACAAATTGAACCGGAAGCAGCATTTTAGCTTTTCCTTCGTGTTTAGCATGTTTTTAGTATAACGGTAACATCTTTGTTCAGCAGGAGTCCTAATGACGTTTTAAAAAAAGTCTCATTAAATAGTTGTCCAACTTTTGTTTCAGATATGAAAATGGTCTAAAATGTGTTTTTTGATTCGCATTAGAGAATTCGAAGTAGAATGAATGGAAGGTACACGGACCAAAGATCCTCTCTATGGCAACGGTACGCTGCTGTTTTTGAGAAACGATTGCATAAAAAAATGCTAGTCCAAAGATCCTCTATATGGCAGGAGTGTTTTGCTCTTTTAAAGGACCTATCGCAAAAAGTAAAAAAACAAACACAAATCCAAGGTTCTTGTAGCACTATGCTGCAAAAACACTAGCCAAAGATCATTAATATGAGAGGAACATGTGAATCAAAGAAACAATCACCCTTACCTAAACATGACTTGTTTTAATTGCCTAAATGAGACACTTCATGCATCCACTGTTAAAAAGTCCCTGGTCCTCACAAGTAGGATCCTATAAAATGTAGACCAATGTTCAGGGAGTACAGAATGCAGGCGAACGGGTGTTGTGTGTTTGAGGTGTGGGTCGGTGTGCAGGAAGACGACACACACTAACGATTGTGTCGGTGTCTGCCTGGAAGACATGAATGGCGCTTTGTGCGAGGATGAAGACATGGGGAGAAGCTTCTATATAACTCGCCGCTCTATTCAGCGTAGAACTCAAACGAAACGTGAACACTGAGGCGCTTCGCCGTGGAGAAGCTCAGGTTCGAGCAAGGTCAAAAAACAAAAACCGAAAAAAACCAAAAAAAAAAACCACCCACGGACTGAGTGACATTTGAAATCACAGCAAATTTCCGGGGCTTTTCTTTTGTTTGATAAACGCTGCATTGATTGCCGCTAAAATCAAGTCTTCTTTTATTCCCAGGCTTATACAGCTGCTACTCAAATGTTTCCATGCAAAGACTCACAGTCAAATTACATGTTTGATTATTCATTCAAAATTGTACTGAAATACAGAGGAACAAGTAGAGTGACATTTTCAGCTCAGTTTTTATTTGCAATATCTAGGTTTTTTATTATTTGAAGTTTTTTCTTTGAAAATTATTTATATTTGTATTTATTTACTGTATTATACATGTATTTATTTACATTCAGTTAAAATGTTTTACGATTTTTTAAATTATTTTGTGGAGGTTTATATTTTTATTTATTCACTGCTTCAATATGAAATGTATTCTTTTATGTATTTGCTGTTTTTATTTTACAAAAATTTATTTGCTGTAGTTTTACATTGTTTTGTATTGATTTTATATGTATTTACTGTTATTTATTTACAATTTAATATATATATTTTTTTATTTACTGTATTTTTATTTTATGTTTATTTAATTACTGTTTTTTTAACGTTCATAATTTTTAGGTATTTATTTTCAATTCAAATCGTTTTAATTAAAATTTATTTATTTTTTGATTAACCTCAGTTTTATCCAAAGTTCTGTTTTGAAGCAAAATTGGCCGTGATCACAGACTATTTAACAATGTGCGCGTTAAGCCTTAACCTGGATATGACTAATCTTCATTAATTTATGATTACGCAATCATTTTGTTGTGCATTTGTTAGTGGATAATTACTTTTTATTATTATAATTTTTTAAATGTATTTATTCTAAACTGTATTTATTTATTTACAATGTTTAATTGCATTTAAATATTTGAAATTGTGCACAGAATACATTTTTTTGCCAAAGTGATGAAAAAAAATCGGTAATGAAACATGTCCAGTCTCGTCAGCGCAGTAAGGTTTTAATGATAATATTATAATACAATAAAAACGGAATGTACACTGGAAACTTCGATGACCTATTATCTCCACACCGTTAGTATAGTGGCTGACTTATTTCTTAAAACGTAAAAACTTAAAAAAAACATAAAAGATTGCCTGTACATGCATTGACTAAAGCAGGCAGCCCGTGGCCCGCAAGATCAGTTTGCTAAGTATAAAAATTAGCTGCATTTTTTAAAATGAAATAAACTGCTGTTCTAAATGTGTTCACTAGATGTCGCAATAGCAACTCAAGTGTAACCCACGTCACACATGACATTGTTTAAGAATGACGTGCCAGCTGACTTTAAGCACTCTTGAGTAAAAAAATACTTTTTGTGTTTGCAAGATTTAAAAAAGCATATGTTTCGAGTAAAACTCCCATGATGTATTATTTCAGGCATTATTAGCCATTTTTCATGTGTAGTTTAGGAGTTATGTTTAAATAACTGTCATATTGAGTGTGACAGTATACTGTCAGTGAGTAAAACCTAATTTTTGTATTTGCAAACCTTACAAAAACAACTGATTCTAGTAAAACTCACATGGATTCAATATTACAGGGATTTTTAAAAATGTTGCATGTTTGGTTTAGGAATTATGTTGGAATACATTTGTATTGCTTTTTTCCGCATTATCTCAGGATTTTAAGAACATTACTGTCATATTGAGAAAAAAAACTACTTTTTGTGTTTGCAAGCCTTAAAAAAGCATATGTTTCGAGTAAAACTCACAAGGATGCATTATTTCAGGCATTATTAGCCATTTTTCACGTGTAGTTTAGGAGTTATGTTTAAATAACTGTCATATTGAGTGTGGCAGTTATACTGTCATATTATTGTATATATTATATTATTTATCATTATTATTGTCCATTGTGAGCGAACTGTGGTGCTGAATTTCCCCCAGGGATCAATAAAGTACTTTCTATTCTATTCTATTCTATTCTATACTCCAATCAGCAGAGGTGCAAGCAATCAGCTGCTTCTGTTGTGGCAGGCAGCAGATGGCAGCATCGACACACATTATCTTCTTTCATTGTAAATAATCCACTCAACGGATAACATAACGAAACGGTAAGATGCAAAGACTTAAGTCAACTTGACCATCATCTTTTTTTAGTTAAAGTTCCATGCGTTTGCAATTGGTTGAATGCACGATGCGCATCCTGAACTCCATTGTAAAAATGTGTGTTTCTACATTTATTGTGTTTGTTCTATGGTTGTACAGTATATCGGTACTAGTATAGTATCGCGGCATTAATGAATCAAAAAGGGTACTATACTCTGTTTAAAAATTCCTGGTACGCCATATTATTATTTTTTTACAGGCATGATGGTGCGTCGTCGTCACATCGTGACATTTCTGTTTTAACGAGCAGAGGAGCATGTTCGGCAGCGCACAATCACGGAGTACTTACAAACAGACCAGGTGTGTAGACAGAAAAGGGAGAATGCACGCATTTTGGCTTAAAAACTAAAGATAAAGGTGAAGTTACAACACTGAAAGTAAGAGGTGCTTTAAGACATGGCTAGCTAGTTAGCGGCTAATGCCCATCCGCAATCGATAGTGTTTTAGCTACTTCTAAATCACTAATCCTCGCCTCCATGGCGACAAATAAAGTGAGTTTCTTACAAGTATCATCCCTGCAGGACGAGGAATAGCTAAACATGCTTCACTACACACCTAGGAGGATACAATAGCTCACCGGCTTCACAATGTAAACAAATGCCATGGGTGGATGTACACCTGACATCCACTGTAATGATACCAAGTACAAGAGTGTATATTGTTAAGTTGTCTAGTATGTCCACTATTTTATTTAAGGACAAAATTGTTCCTCGATCGCAATAAGAAACAGATGTTTAATGTACCCTAAGATTTTTTGTTAAAATAAAGCCAATAATGCCATATTTGTGGTCACCTTTATTTAAAAAAGTATCGAAATACATTTTGGTACCGGTACCGGCACCAAAATATTGGTATCGAGACAACCCTAGTTTGTTCTATTTCTATTTTTTAAGTCTACTATGTTAACATTGGTTCAGGTAGCAGTTATGTTACTACATTGATTTCGACAATGGTGTCATTTTGACAATTGTTCTGTTTATATCATGATTGTGATATTTGAATGATGATGAATGAATGTGTTGTGGCAGTTGCGGATTTCACCAATGCAGCGGTTTGAGGAAACACTCTTTTCCAAACGTTTTAATGGTAAACTGCCAAACAGGAAGTGCTTAAAGTTTAATGGCTTAAGTTCATTGTGTTCTTTATGGGTGTTTTGAAACGGCACCAATTTTTTTTCCTCAGAATTTTCAACTAACTTGAAGTGTTTCGCCAGGAGCATTATTTGTAATATGTACATTTTCAGAATGTGATTGGTTTTTTTTTTGTGTACAAAGTAATACAAAGAAAACGATCTGAAGTTGTCTTAATTTTTTATAAGTTTTAATGCCATGATTTTACCCGTCCGGCTAGCGTGGGAATAGATTTTCCTCCATGCAGCCCCTGAGTTTGACACCCCTGGACTAAAGGGTTTTTAAGATAGTTAAAAGTTATATTTACGAATCAATTTGTAGTATTTGTGAAATCAAGTTCCACTTTCACAGTACTTACATAAAAAATTAAGATATAACTGTATTAAAACCTTCCACTACATTAGTTTTGGACCGTTCCTGCGACGGCAGAATTACCCAGCTCCCATAAACACATCATTTTCCCTTACCTACTTATTAGACAGGCTGCCCAAATATGGTCATAAGTATTTTATAGAGCAGGGGCCAGCAAACCGCGGCTCTAGAGCCGCATGCGGCTCTTGAGAGCCGCCCTAGTGGCTCCCTGGACCTCTTTCAGAGATGTGTAAAAATGGAAAAAGATGAAGAAAAAAAAATAATAATTTTGTTTTAATATATTTTCTGTAGGAGAACAAACACGACACAAACCTTCCTAATTGATAGAAATCGCACTGTTTATGTTATACATACTTCACTGATGAGAATATTTGGCAAGCACCGTTTTGTCCTAATTTCAGCGACCCTTGAACTCATCGTAGTTTGTTTACATGTACAACTTTCTCCGATGCTGCCGCAGAAAGACGTGTTTTATGCCACTCCTTCTTTGTCTCATTTTGTCCACCAAACGTTTATTGTTGTGCGGGAATCCACAAAGGTGAGCTTTGTTGATTTTATTGATTTGCTGGAGCGCTTATCAGGCATATTTTGGCCAATCCATGACTGCAAGCTAATCCATGCTAACATGCTATTTAGGCTAGCTGTATGTACATATTGCATCATTATGCCTCGTTTGTAGGTACCGTATTTCCTTGAATTGGCGCCGGGAATATGGTATTCGCATGCCTCGAATTACAGCCGGGTCACACTCGTTTCGCAAAATAATTAGCGCATGCTTGGCACTTCCGCCGGGTCAAATATGAGTCATTAAATGACTCCCGCCTCCTGGTGGTAGAGGGCGCTAGTGATCCTTCTTGCGACTGCTGGTACTGCAGAAGAGTGCTGCAGAAGAAGACAACCGGCAGCGCAGCCATTGTTTGCTTGGACTTTTACCATGGAGGATTACATATCTAAAATAAAACAGTTTTCTAAACTGGACTTTCAATCGAAGCAGGAGGTAATACTTAAAAGGAAGATCTCCATCGAGACAGAGAGACTTTTAAAACTGAAGAAAGATAAGGAAGACTTCTATATCGATGCTTTTCTTCAAAAGGAGCTGGCATGGACTCATTTATACCTAAAGGTAAGACAATAATAACGTTTTTTTTTATTAAATGTGCTTTTCATGATAAGGTAAGCGCCGGAGTGAGAAGAGGTTTTAAAATAATTAGCGCATGCTTGGCCATCTCGCAGGCTTCTGGTAAGCGCCGGAGTGACAGGAGGTTTTAAATTAATTAGCGCCCCTGCGGCTATTCAAGGAAATACGGTATGTTTGAGCTCATTTAATTTCCTTTACTAATGTCCTCTGTGTATTTCATTTATATTTGTATGTCTCATGACACGTTATCTGTATGTAATATTGGCTGCATTTGTCATCGTTGTTTGTGTGCCATGTTGTTCCAGACCACAGGAAACGTTACCCAGCTTGCTAAGATTGGAATAAATCCATTAGAAGAAGACAGCCTGTTGTTTCCTTGAACTTGGACACACACCTTTGGCCATTCTGAGACATTTCCAATGTTGCAAAAATTTGTAGAATAAAAATTTAAATACAAAATTTGTGTTAACAAAGATTTGCGTGAGCCTTTGATAGTAGGCTAAAATAGCTAATATAGACACTTACATCATGTGTTGCCTTCATTATAACACTTATATAAGGCTTTTAATTTTTTGCGGCTCCAGACAGATTTTTGTTTTGTATTTTTGGTCCAATATGGCTCTTTTAACATTTTGGGTTGCCGACCCCTGTTATAGAGTGTGATGCTTTTACAAACGAGCACAAGTGTGACGTGATGGGAATGAGAGGTAGTAATACGCGAAATGAGAGGTTTTGAAGGTGCAGTTGAGAGTCCTGCTTGACTGCTCCTGGTGATGAAGCCTCCGTGGTCCACATGTTTTTGCTTTCGCTCGCCCTACTTTGTGCTGCTGTACATCACATTCTTATTCGGCCACACTAATGGAGGTGCTTTACGCCTTTGTATATGGATTTTTTTTTTTTCATTTTTTAAGTACAAGCTATCTTTGATGGTGTCCCCTTCAATGATGCTCGCTTGGTAGCTGTTATTTTGGTTTACAGAGCCCACAGGGGCAGAAGGAAAAGAAAGACGCGAGCGATTCTTTGAGAATGCTGTGCTGACATCCCGCCAGGCGCCACATCACGACGCCCTCGAATAAATACAAGCCCTTTCGGAAATCTCCCCACAAATACTGGAAAAAACCCCTTCTCAGAAAATGTGGTTAACCCTTTAGCTTTCTAACTTTATTATAGGCCCTGCTCTCGCTTTTAAAGAAATCCCACTGTTTTACACTATTATTAGTATTTTCAGTAGACACACTCACTGCATAGTAGAGTGAAGCACATAATACAAACAAGTCAAAATGGATGGTCAATTAATTCATGCAAGCGCTCCTCCTATAAAATGATGAATGACCGCCAGCAGACCTCGCTGGTAAAACCAGGAGAATGACGTCAAATCGCCCTGATAGCCTCTTTGGGACAGGGAGGGCGATGAGTTACAATTAATACCTCAAATGTGAAAAACAATGACAATGTTACTTACTAATTTAATGGGACAATATTAACATAATTCATGACCAATTTATTTATGTTTTTAGAACATTTCAATTACCTGCTCAGTGGCCTTGTGGTTAGAGTGTCCGCCCTGAGATCGGTAGGTCGTGAGTTCAAACTCCGGCCGAGTCATACCAAAGACTATAAAAATGGGACCCATTACCTCCCTGCTTGACACTCAGCATCAAGGGTTGAGATTTAGGGTTAAATCACCAAAAATGATTCCCGGGCGCGGCCGCTGCTGCTCACTGCTCCCCTCCCCTCCCAGGGGGTGAACTTGAGGATTGGTCGAATGCAGAGGTTAATTTCACCACACCTACTGTGTGTGTGACAATTATTGGTACTTAAACGTTAACTTAATTGTCATTTTCATATATTTTTTTTAAATTTCTGAATGTACTGTATCTCTATTATGACAACATCAAATCAATAACATTTTAATTTGTTAATAGTCAATTTTGTAGATTATTTGCCAAAATGTATTGATTTCACATCGATCAATTTTTGTGTATTACTTTCAGAACATTTTAATTGTCTATTTTGAAATAAATACCAGGATTTTATTTCTTTATTCATTAAATTATTATTTATTTTTTTCGTTGTTTTTCTACAGAATTTTTTAATACATTTATTGTTTTAATAATTGCATTTTAATTTAAAAAAATAATTACCAGAATTGTATTTCTTTATTCATTAAATGATTATTTATTTTTTCGTTTATATATATATATTATATATATTTTAATACATTTATTGTTTTAATAATGTTCTTTTTAATTTCACAAATAATTACCAGGATATTATTTCTTTATTTATTAAATTATATTTATTTTTTATTTGTGTTTTTCTTTCAGAATACATGTTTTAAATTAAATTAGCAACATTTTAGAAATCACTCATGTTATGAAAAATGTATGTATTCATTTATTTTTTTATTTTTTTTATTAGTTTCAAGAACCTATTTCTTTATTTCAGAACATTTAAATAAATTAATGATACATTTTATGAATTAATTGACATTTTAGTGATTTATTTCATTGCCTTTATGTAGCGTATATGAAGCCCACAGTTGGTTATGTTGTGTGTGTGTGTGTTCAGAGCAAATATCTGGATTGCTTACACTGACCTAATGTTGATAGAAGTGATTGTAAATGTGAAGAGAGCCATTAATCTCCTCCCGGCTTCACCTCTCACACTGAGAGCCATCTTTTGTTTCTCCAAGCCTCTCCTTTTGATTTCGCACGTCCGAAGGAATAGTGTTAATAATTGGAATTGAAATGTAGATCATTCTAATGAGGCCCCGCGTACACGTTTGTCTGGCCGGCTCATTCAGTCGTGATCCCCAGACTTTTTACATTTGGCCCGACCGGTCATTTCTAATTAATCCCCGGACTCACAGTTAATTGGCTCCCAAACGTCCGCTAAAAAGTCTTTATTTTGGCCGACAAAAGGTCTCGCATGTCTGCAATTATTACAAGAGAGCTGAATGATCATCAATAGTCGTCTCGTTCTTCCGCCCACAGACGCCACTCTTTTGGACTGCAACAGTACCAAACTTTAACCACTCCCAAAGTTACTTCCGGGTGCTCCTAGTGTCGCCTACTGAAAAAAACATTAAAAAATCCTTTAAAAAAGGACAGAAGCAATGTTCCCTCTAATTTTTCATGTGTGTGAGCAAAGGCAAAAACCCCCCTGAGCATTCAGTGGAGCCCATGTGAGCAACATCAGACGTGCACACTGTGGCTACACCAGCAGCACACCTGTCCCAAGCCTGACTAAATGCATTCGGGCGGAAGGCGGGTTACACCCTGGACAAGTCGCCACCTCATCGCAGGGCCAACACAGATAGACAGACAACATTCTCTTATTATTATAATCAAATGACAGCAGTCATTTGCATTTCTAATATAAGTGTTTAGGCCCACTTACAATGACAATAACAAAAAATATTGTTTTTCATGAACTGTGTACTTGTATTGTTTGTCTGGGTTGAGGTCCTGCATGCTTTGGAAATAATTTGTACCCCTTTCAGACATTACATTAAGTTCCCATTAAAACATTCACATGTTGCACAATGAGATGTAAGCAGGGGATCATGTGTACATTCCTGCAACTTCCTGTTTTAAAAAATATATGTTTTTATTAGTATTTATTTAATATACTAACAGCATTTCATGATTCATATTTATAAATTAAGATTCCTAATAAATGACACTAGAATAAGCACACATTTGATTGGTAAATCATAGTGTAACAACCTGGAATGACACTTTATGTGTGGTGTTGGAGTTGTCCGACTTTTTGTGTGGCTGTAAACGCATCACTGGCTAAGTGCCATATGTGCATGTGTTGGCGCAAGTGAGAAAGAGCGAGCGGCTGCTGTTGATATAACAAAGTTGCTTTTGGTCTGGTTTGTACTGCAGAAAATGACCAGTTTTGCTAGATATCATTTTTTTTACTAATGTTTTGATGATGTGTTTATGGCCGACAATAAAACGTTTTGTTCAGTAAAGTGATCGATGGAATTCATGTCCTCAAAGCGTCTCAACAGACGTTACAATATTTGAACAATGATGACAAAAACTGTTTTCTCTGTCGTGTCCGCGTCGTGTCGAAAATTGTTATGCGCTTATTTTTTTATTTGATTTTGTGCGTGGCATAGATTTGCCGTGCGCAGAGGACGCTTGAGCAGTGCGCAATTGCACAGGCGCGCACCTTAGAGGGAACGTTGGACAGAAGCACATTGTTGCTTTTAAGGACTGAATGCAAACTTGCTAATCAAAGATATTTTACGTCCTCTGAGTGCTCTGTTGTTTTTAAGGCCCCCTTCTACACTCCTGTAACTCTGTGCATGTCAAACGATGACAAAAGGTTGTTGTGATTTTGACTTTGTGACTTTTAAAAAAAAGGGGTATTTATTGATAAGTGAACAAAAAGCGAGAAGTGCTCTTTCCGGACAGAAAACAAAACAAAACTGCTGAAAATGTGGAGTATCAAAAAGGCTCCTCTGTAGTCCAGTGGACAGATAATAACATCAATGTCCCGACAGCGAAGGTAGAAAAAGGATCAACTTAAATAGTCTTGATTGCAAACCAGAAGTGAAGCCGCCACGGGAAAACACCAACAAAATCGGGAAAGCCGCCAAAATAAAAGCACATGACGAACTAAAACACTAAACACCGGAGAACACTAACAAAACGCAACATAAAGCATGGCCGAGTGTAACCAGCCGCGACAGAGAAAATAAATATACCAAAAATCAAATGCCTCCGGAATATACAAAACAAGAATAATTGGGAAGGGAGAAGTCCGCCCCCCGGTCCTTAGCTTTCTGGAAATGTGGCCCCCAAAACTATTTTGTTGAATGTCCCTGGTGACTGTTAGCAGTACTCTATTGACTCTTAAAGGCCTACTGAAATGAATTTTTTTTATTTAAACGGGGATAGCAGATCTATTCTATGTGTCATACTTGATCATTTCGCGATATTGCCATATTTTTTCTGAAAGGATTTAGTATAGAACAACGACGATAAAGATTGCAACTTTTGGTATCTGATAAAAAAAAGGCTTGCCCCTACCGGAAGTAGCGTGACGTAGTCAGTTGAACATATACGCAAAGTTCCCTATTGTTTACAATGATGGCCGCATGAAGTGCGAGAGATTCGGACCGAGAAAGCGACGATTTCCCCATTAATTTGAGCGAGGATGAAAGATTTGTGGATGAGTAAAGTGCAAGTGAAGGACTAGTGGGGAGTTGAAGCTATTCAGATAGGGAAGATGCTGTGAGAGCCGGGGGTGACCTGATATTCAGCTGGGAATGACTACAACAGTAAATAAACACAAGACATATATATACTCTATTAGCCACAACACAACCAGGCTTATATTTAATATGCCACAAATTAATCCTGCATAATAACACCTGCGTGTTTGTTGTGCTAGCTCCTAGCTCCTCTGCTAGCTCCTAGCTCCATAGAACACGCCAATACAATTCAAACACCTGATCAACACACACAATCACTCAGCCCAAAAGACCGTTCACCTAACCCAAGGTTCATAAAGCTTATATATTTTTAAAAAGTTACGTACGTGACGCGCACGTACGGTACGGTACGTGTTATGCTAGCTCCTAGCTCCTAGCTCCATAGAACACGCCAATACAATTCAAACACCTGATCAACACACACAATCACTCAGCCCAAAAGACCGTTCACCTAACCCAAGGTTCATAAAGCTTATATATTTAAAAAAAAGTTACGTACATACGCAAAAAAAAGTTGCGCACATACGGTCAAGCGATCAAATGTTTAGAAGCCAAAGCTGCATACTCACAGTAGCACGTCTGCGTCTTTGTCATCCAAATCAAAGTAATCCTGGTAAGAGTCTGTGTTGTCCCAGTTCTCTACAGGCGTCTGTGTATCGAAGTCAAAAGTCCTCCTGGTTAGAGTCTCTGTTATCCGAGTTCTTCCATCTTGACTGCATCTTTCGGGAATGTAAACAAAGAAGCGCCGGCTGTGTACTGTTGTTGCTGACTACGTTCGAAAAATACGTCCATTTCGCACCGACAACTTTCTTCTTTGCTTGCTCAGCTTCCTTCTCCATAATGCAATGAACATGATTGAAACAGATTCACGAACACAGATGTCCAGAATACTGTGGAATTATGAAATGAAAACAGAGCTTTTTCGTATTGGCTTCAATGTGGAAGGCATACCCGTGTTCGCCGGTCTACGTCACGCGCATACGTCATCCTCAGAGGCGTTTCGAACCGGAAGTTTAGCGGCAAATTTAAAATGTCACTTTATAAGTTAACCCGGCCGTATTGGCATGTGTTATAATGTTAAGATTTCATCATTGATATATAAACTATCAGACTGCGTGGTCGGTAGTAGTGGGTTTCAGTAGGCCTTTAATAACTACTCTGAAGCATACATGCCAACTTTGAGACCTTTGAATTCGGGAGGTTGGGGGGGGTTAGGGATGCAAGGGATTCTGGGTATTTGTTCTGTTGTGTTTATGTTGTGTTACGGTGCGGATGTTCTCCCGAAATGTGTTTGTCATTCTTGTTTGGTGTGGGTTCACAGTGTGGCGCATATTTGTAACAGTGTTAAAGTTGTTTATACGGCTACCCTCAGTGTGACCTGTATGGCTGTTGATCAAGTATGTCTTGCAGTCACTTTTGTGTGTATGCAGAAGCCGCACACAACATGTGACTGGGCCGGCACGCTGTTTGTATGGTGAAAAAGCGGACGCGTCGACAGGTTGTAGAGGACGCTAAAGGCAGTGCCTTCACGGCACGCCCTTAATATTGTTGTCCGGGTGAAAATCGGGAGAGATTCGGGAGAATGGTTGACCCGGGAGATTTTCGGAAGGGGCACTGACATTCGGGAGTCTCCCGAAAAAATCGGGAGGGTTGCCAAGTATGCTCTGAAGTCAACAAAAAGACTTCATAGACAACAAAATTGGCATATTGTATAATATTTTTTTCTGGAAAGGTTGAGAAATAAAAGAAACAAAACAACAACTGATAATTGCAAGCTGTGCGTCAGCCTGGGAACAAGTGTTATTCTTCTTTCCGTTTACTTCCGGTGAGAAGGAATGATCTTGAATGGTTTCACAGATTCCATCATCCGCTGACTAACGCTTCAGTCTCCAGCGTGTCTGCAACCCGCATGGATGTGCGGGCTCGAAGGAAAAGCAATTACCGCAAAGGTCGGATGCAAACCACGCATGGTGCCAATGCACCGTCTCGCTCCGCCAAGACCCGGAGTCAAAAAGTTCCAATTTTAGCACTTTTAATCCGCCTATTAACAGAAAAAAAACACATATTGTATTTTCCTTTTACCGAGCTTTGCTTCATAAGTCGTAATCTCTTGTATCTCTCCTCAGCTTACAGGCTTCAAAACTTGCCGTCATGATTTGGGGTTTAACTGTTGGGGTTAACTTAATCCCTCTCTTGATGCCTTCGCTGCAACAGTCCCTCGCCAACGTAGCTTGCAGCGCTCCGGGGTTTTGCCGAGTCACTGTGAAATTTGGTACACAGCATTAGGCGACTGACAAACACACGTCTGTCAAATTTCAGCGTGATCGGTTGAAAAACATGGCCACCATCGAGCAAAATGTCTTTGCTGGGGCACATTTTGTAAGTGAATGGACAAACAGATGGTACAGTGTGTGTGTGAAGAGTGAGTGAATTGACAGACAGGTATTTCCATTAGGTGTGTTTGAGGGTTAAATTGTATATTTTGTGCCTGGACTGACAGATGTTTATATTATGTGCGTGTGTGTGTGTGAGTGTGTGTGCATGTGTATGCGTGCGTGTGTGTGTGTGTGTGTGTGTGTGTGTGTGTGTGTGTGTGTGTGTATTTGAATGGACTGACCAGTGTTTCCGTGTATGAATGGACTAACCAATGTTTCCATTTAGCATTTTATTAGATAAACAGATGTTTCC
>NC_084735.1:77211797-77231797 GCF_033978785.1 Entelurus aequoreus
AACTATCTCATAAACATAACATTTTATCTCATAATCATGACTTTTTCCTCTCATAATGCTGACCAGCAACCCCACGAACCCAAGAGGGACAAGCGGTACAAAATGGATGGATGAATTTCGATTTTCTATTCTCATAATTTCGATTTCCTTATCTCATAATCATGATTTCCTTATCTCATAATCATGATTTTTTTAATCTCATAATCATGACTTTTTTCTCTAATTATCATAACTTTTTCTAAAATCTTATAATCATTACTCTCTCATAATTTCGATTTTCTAATCTCATCATTTCGACTTTAATATCCCATAATCATGACTTTTTCTCTCATAATTGTGACTTTCATTTTATAATCATGACTTATTGTTTCATAATTTCGATTTTCTTATCTCATAATTTAGATTGTATGTCATAAACATGACATTTTCTCTCACAATCATGACTTTTCCTCACATAATTTCGACTTTCTTATCCCATAATGACTTTTTCCTCTCATAATCATGGCTTTTTCTCTTCTAATTTCGACCTTCATAATTCATAATCATGACTTTTTATTCTAATAATCATTATTTTTTCTCTCCCAGATTCATAACTTTTTAAAAATTTTATAATCGTGACTTTTTATCTCATAAATTAGATTTTTTAATCTCATATATATCGAAATTTCTAGCTCATAATCATGACATTTTCCTCTTGTAATCATTACTTTTTCTTTCCTAATTTCGATTTTCTTATCTCATAATCATAACTTTTTCTTCTCATTATTATGACTTTTTCTCTCCTAATCATGATTTCCCATAGTAATTTTTTTAGTGGCTGAAACGTGCTTCTATATTTCTGACCGTCCCGCTTATGTCTTTAAAGATGAATAGCTAGCTTCCCTTTTGTTCTGTCAACTTGCAGTATTTCTCCCATGCATTTGTTTCAGAGGGTTGTGTGTGCCCGTGCGTTTTTGATATTTGCAGCATATTTCTTTTGCAATTGTTTTATGTTCTATCTAAAATATTCTTACTATGTTACATGAGCAAATCAGAACTTTGTTTTATCTTATAATAATTACTTTATCTCATAATTTCGATTTTCTAATCTCATCATTTCGACTTTCTTATCCCATAATCATGACTTTTTTTCTGTCATAATTGTGACTTTGTTTTATAATCATGGCTTTTTATTTCATTATTTCGATTTTCTAATCTCATCATTTTGATTTTATCTCATAAGCATGACATTTTCTTTCACAATCGTAACTTTTTCTCACATCATTTCGACTTTCTTATTACATAATGACTTTTTCCTCTCATAATCATTACTTTTTCTCTCCTAATTTCGACCTTTGTATTTTATAATCATGACTTTTTATTCTAAAATCATGATTTTTTTTTCTCCCACAATAATAACTTTTTTTAAAAATCTTATCATCATAACTTTTTATCTCATAATTAAGATTTTCTAATCTCATAAAATCAAAATTTTTAGCTCATAATCATTACCATTTCTCTCCTAATTTCCAACCTTAGTATTTCATAATCATGACTTTGGGTGTCCAAACCAAATCATATAAAAAGTGAGGCATACAAAAACCAAGGTATCGATATTGATGAGGTTATTACATTGACTAGGTCCAAAATTGCCTGACATTATTGATTGGGATGCATCTTTGTAGCTCATGAGAAAAAAATAATCACACTTTGTACCCTTAGGTTCCAAAATGGTCACTTTTATGAAAGTCTAATAAAAATGTAAGATTTGTGTTGTACTTTCACATATTCAGAACCAACTACAGATATATTGTATGAAAAAATGTAGTAATAAAGCCATTCAGTTGGTGGACTCAGTTCATCAGAAGATTACAGAGTAGTTTAAAAGTCTGTTGTCGTTAAAGTTGACTACTTAATAATTAACAAATCCGAGCTCTCCTTTCAATTTACCAGACTTACTGCCCATTTCCGCATAAGCCTTCTAAAAAATTGGGTGGCAAAATAAAACATATGCCTTTTCCGCCGGTGAAGGTAATTGCAAAGGTGTGTACTCAATGTAATTGTGACGGACTTCCCATCCTTGACACTCAGCGCTTTTTGCACAGCGGCTGTCAAATATTTGCCCAATTAACCGCAGCCAGGCGTCGGCAGTGGGTTAGAGCGAATTAACGTTATCTGTCTGAAGGACTCTGCTTTAGGATGACACCTGAGGTGAGCATGAGAACCCCCCAGAAGGGACACGTTTTTTTAATATTTTAAACGTGCGGCCTTGGAAGGGCGATCCGATGCTTTGTGGTGACCATTGAACGCATCGTTAAAGCTGATGATACCTTATCAAGCCTAAAAAGAATGCGAAGACAACATCAAACTTAAATTGAATTAAGTGACGCTCGTTCCTTTCTTAAAACAACATGTCGAGGCTTTTTCTTGTTTTTGGAAGACCTGTCACGAATTTACAACTGAAAGCCAAAGGAAAAAAGCAGTGATTTCTTCAATGCTCGTATCTGTCACGGGACCTTTAGATCTTTAGTGTAATTTCATAGGCATGTTTTTCTCCAGAATTCCACACCAGTGGTTCTCAAACCTTTTTTCATCAAGTACCCATCCATCCATCCATCCATTTTTCTACAGCTTGTCCCTTTCGGGTTCGCGGGGGGGTGCTACTTCAGAAAATATTTGGCTCTCCAAGTACCTCCATAATGACCAACATTAAAATACAGTAACATAGTACGCCTAAGTAGTCATTAAAAATAAGGCCAAGGTTTTACTTATTATGTATATTTAGTATTTTTGGCCAGTTTAACTTTACACACAGTTTGAACAGTAACACTGTGTTTGAGTATAGGAAAATAAAACACTGCATTTAAATAAATTAAATTAATTGTACATTTAAACCTCTAAAGCAGGGGTCCCCAAACTTTTTGACTCGGGGGCCGCATTGGGTTAAAAAAAATTTGGCCGGGGGCCGGGCTGTATATATATATATATATATATATATACACATATACATGTATACATTGTCTTTATATTCCAGCGAGTTAATCCGTTTTGTCATTTAACATCAATTAACATTGATGTTCATCAACATTTAACATTGTCACGTTATCGATGGGAAAATTCCTTTTTAGACAATATGATTTGCCTGAGCATCTACGAGACACTGAGAGTAACATGCGGTATAAAATGGATTAGAAAGGAAAGATAACATTTTAAAAATAAATAAATAAATAAATAAATTAAAACACTTTTTTTTTTTAACTTGGGACTTCCCGTGGGACAGATTTTGGATGCTGGGGGGCCGGATCCGGCCCGCGGGCCGTAGTTTGGGGACCCCTTCTCTAAAGGCTTAGTGGCCACATGCGTGGACAGCACCTTTTAGCTCCTATTTCCAAAATTGTGTACACTACTGAATTGGGGTCTTATGGCCGCTTATGTGGACACTTATACTGCCATCTGGTGGTGTCAGAAGAGTATAACATACAATGGAATTTGGAAAAAAAAGTGTAAAAATAAGAATTAGCATGTCACTAAAAATGAAGTACACGGTTGTGTACTTATGGACTAAGTACATCATATCAAAAGATGATTCTTAGTTTTTATTCTAATTAGGGTCCAATAAGCCCAAATAGCAAAGAGAAATAAAAAAATGCATGTAAACAAACAGCTTGGGCCTTAAGAGATTAAAGCACTTCCTCTTGAGTTCTCTCTCCCTCCTGATGCAGGCTTCCATTCGCAGATTTAAGCCAGTAGTTTTTTGGTTCTCGTCATTATTACTTTTTTTACACTTTTTAAAAATGATTACCTTAATTTGTATCTTCTCTCTTTTTCTTCTTATCGGGTAATAGGATATTTTGAATAGTATTTTTAAGTTTGTAATATATATAAATATATATATATATTTTTTTTTTTATTGTAACAGACTTAGGTTAGGTTTACTTTATTAGTACTCGTATGTAAAGTTGCTTTGCAGCCAGCCAGATCAGGACATCCATTAAAACACACATAAAAAAAAGTACAATCCCAGATGTGCAATACAAAGACGTACCACACAACAAGCATCACAAACATTGGAAAGATCACCAAATAGTACATGTACTCAATGTTCCCCATTAAAAGGATACAAAATATAAAATCCCAATCAAATAAGATTAGGAACAAGCCAGATTAAAACCCCATAAATAGAAGAATAAATTACACTAAAACAAATATTGATCAAAAAGAGGGACTACAACTTATTTAGTTCTGTGAGAAGCTGAAAACTGTTGTCTATCCTCACTACCTGTTTATTGTGGAGGGTGGCTGGCGACAGCTGTGACTCACCAATCAATTTACCCGACACTTTAACAATTTAATTTAGGGAATTATTCTCCTTTAAAGAGAGGTGACTGAACCATGAGACCAGGGAGAAGGACAAAACAGATTCTACAAAAGCACGGTAAAACATGATCATGACGGTCTTTTCAAAATTAAAATGAGACAGTTTCCTTAGACCCTGTCCACATTAAGCCGGACAACTCATTAAACGAATAATTATTTAGCCTAAGCCCCGTGTCAGCCACACTAAACCATCGTTTAAGGTTCCCCTCCTTGGATAATTTTTTCCACGGGTAAGTGCGCCGTGTATTTCTTGAATCTCCGGCTCTTAGCTCTGTATGGGCTCATTGATTGTTTACAAACGGAGTTCGGAGAGGAAGTTACGCCAGAAAGACAGGAAGTGACGTCAGCAAGAACGCGCCACAGCCAGTTTCATAATAAAGCTGTTTCGTAACTCGGAGCTAACCACTTGAAATATGGAGGCGAGTCATCCAGACATACCCGTGTTTCTCCTTCCGTCTGTATAGACGCTTGCGGAAATCAACCTTAAGAGAAAGCGATTGCAGCTATTTGGGATACAACACTTCTCAGACGGCAAGAGAACTTTCAAATGTCCAGGTCAGCTGTGATTCTACTTACCGAAAAACGTTGTCCATTTGTCGAAGGAGAGACAACGAGAATGCGGGCTTCCGTGGATGTGATAAAAAAAAAGGTAGCGTGTGCTTTGTATTACCTGGCCGTCGAGGGAAAACTACGGAAAACGGCGAATGCTTTGGGACTGGCAAAGCAGACTGTGTCAGTTATTGTCCGCCATGTATGTCGCGGACTCAACGTCTAGGTCCAGAGTATATAAAGTCACCAAAAACAAATGGACAATGAAGGTGAAGGTAAACGAGTGAGGAGTGTCCTGACCAGATATCTAGACCCCTAGTTTGATTGATGTAAAATGTTCTTTATGACATTGTTTACTTTCAAGTGTCCAGTAAAGATTTGATTAATTTATGATGTCTCAGGTGTGATTCACTACAATAGGGCCCCACAGCACACTGGATTCCAGTTAATTGAAATACCACAACACTGGATATTGTTCAGATAAGTTCAATTTAATTTAAGAACTTGCACACAAAGCAACACTGGAGGTGACTATGACATGCATACTAGGTCGCGTTGCGCCGACGGACAGAGGGGGTCTTAAACGACCATTGTGTGTGTGTGGATAAAGATAAGGTTAGGTGGGATTTACCCTGGATAACCTAGTGTAGAAAGGGCCTTAAACAGTACAAACTCTAGTGAGCCTTTTGACACACCGCATCACAGTTTGCTTAAAATTTAAGTTTTTCCTCATAATAGTCCCAAGGAATTTATACTTCTGCTCATATTCAATGACCTGGTTTTTAATCACAGTTTGTTGGTTCACATGAGGTCTTTTCCTAAAGTCGATCAGCATGTATTTTGTTTTGATAAGTTGAGCTGGAGATAAGACTCATCACACCAGTGTATAAAATCATCATCTCCATTTAGCAAACTAACAATTACTGAATCATTAGCATATTTGATTACTGTTCTGTTGTCATATTTATTCCGACACATGTTTGCGTACAAAATACCAGGGGAGGCAACACATACCCTTGTGGTGAGCCGGTAGAAGTACCTTTCCTGAAAGACAAGGTATCACAGACCCTGACTTTCTGGGTTCTGTTTGTTAAAAAGTTTAGGATCCAGTCCATCAAGTTATTTGTCAGGTTAAAGTGCTTCGTCAACCTGCTAATCAGGATATGCTGAAGAAGAAAAGTCTACAAATAAAAGTCTGGAATGAGTTCCATTTTTGTCCAAATGTTTTCAAAGCATATCTGGAAGAGTTACTGTAGCATCCTCCACACCTCTGTGGACTCTATATGCAAACTGCAGAGGATCTAATTCTGTTTGAGTTTGTATTAAAATCTCAGTTCTTGCAATCTTCTCTAATATCTTCATAACAATGGAGGTCAAAGCCGCTGGTGTAAAATCATTTAGAATTTTTGGTCTGTTGGTTTTGGGGACAGGAACCACCACAGCCTCTTTCCAAAGCTCAGGGACATGTTGTGTAAGGGCTTATTAAAAAGATAAGAAAATACATGACTTAGTTCCTTAGCACATGTTTTAAGTACACGTCCACAGATATTGTCTGGACCCTGTTTTTTTTATTTAAATGTTTTTTCAACTTTCGAATGCTGGTTGTCCCTGAGACTACGGCTTAGTTCCAGAACTTCTCTGCTAAAATCTCTGCTACTCTGCGGTTAGAAGCTACTTAACCAACAGGAAGCAATATGTGAAGATAGGCGAACACACTTCTACAGAGCTGAAAATATTTTGTGGCGTACCCCAGGTATCAAAACCTGGACCAAAATTTGTTCAATCTCTATGCAAACGACATTTGTAAAGTTACAAAGGACTTAAAGTTAGTATTTTTTCCAGATGATACAACTGAGTTTTGTTCAGGAGAGAACACACAAAAGCTAATACAAATAATAACAGAAGAAATGTACTAATTAAAAAGATGGTTTGACAAAAACAGACTATCTTTGAATCTCAGTAAAACTAAAATAATGTTATTTGGTAACAGTAGAAGAGAAAGTCAAACAAATACAAATAGACGGAGTAGACATTGAAAGGGTAAAAGAAAACACATTTTTGAGTGTAATAATAGATGATAAAATGAACTGGAAATCTCGTGTACAAAATATACAACATAAAGTAGCAAGTAACACGTCAATAATGAATAAAGCAAAACATGTTCTAGACCAAAAATCACTTCATATTCTTTACTGCTCGCTAGTGTTACCATATCTGAGTTATTGGGTAGAAATATGGGGAAATAACTAAAAATGTGCACTTCATTCACTAACTGTGTTACAAAAAAGATCAATTAGAATAATACATAATGTTGGATGTAAAGATCATACAAACCCTTTATTGATTGAATCAAAAATATTGAAATTCAACGATTTGGAGCATTTGCAAACAGCTAAAATGATGTACAAAGCAAACTATAACCTGCTTGCCAAGAATGTACAAACAATTCTTCTCAACAAAAGAGGAGAAATATAACCTTAGAGGAAAATCTTATTTAAAACATTTGTATGCACATACAACACTTAAAACCTTTCGCATATCAGTATGTGGAATGAAATGATGGAATGGATTAACCAAAGAAATCAAACAAAGCACCAATATGATTCAGTTTAAGAGACTGTTCAAACTACAGGTGTTCACAAAGTACACAGAACAAGAATTATGATGAACATCTTGAACCCTTTTTTTCTTTTCTTTTGAGATCAAGATTATTTATGTATTTAATATCTGTTTACTTACTATGGCATATTTATGATGTATTATTTATTTATTCACTGTTCTGTTACAGAGAAATGGGATCAAATTGCTATGGCATGAAAAGGGGTTGGATATATGGAAATATGTGATGAATTACTTTGTATTGTATGCACGTCCGAAATAAACTGAAACTGAACTGAACTGAACTGAAAATCAAATGTATCAAAACGGCAATAGAAACCATTAATTAGCCAAATCAACATCTGTGCTAAAATGATCTAAAAGAACACGATTGCTATACCGTGCATTTAGAAGCCCTGTCATGGATTTCATTGTCTTCCAGGATAAACCAAAAATCATTTGCAGCCAGTTTATTCTCCAGTTTTAATTTAGAGTTTTGTTTGGCTTCCGGAATTTCAGACTTAAGTTCTTTTGTAGACGAAATCTGATCCTGTGCTGTTCCTTGTTTAAAAGCGTATCTTTTTCTTTTTAATCAGGACTTTACAGATGTGGACACCCATGGCTTATTGTGGGGATATATTTTCACCTTCTTGCAGAAAGCAACACACAACTTCTACTTTATTGTCCAGATCGTGTCCACAGGACTCAGTAAGCAAGTACCCGTCAGTGAAAACTCCTGCAAACAGACCAGACTTGTATTTCCTTCTTTACTACTTTCTCTCTTTTTAATGCGGTTGTGTACATTGGCAGAAGGTGTACACAGTTATGGTCCGCGGAGCCCAAGGGTGGGAGTGGTGGAGGTTTATAAGCATTTTTTACTGACCCATAACACAGATCTAGAGTTGTTTTCCTGTCTGGTGGCACAGGTGACATATTGGTGGAAGTTTGAGTGTGTTTTTTTCCAAAGAGATGTGGTTAAAATCACCCAGTAACCTCTGCACTATGTCATAGACGGCGCTAGGGACCAGTGCTGTAGTGGGAACAAGTTGAGGAAACCCACGGGGCGGGTGGAAGGGGCTCTGGGATACCGATAGAAGTTCCACACGCGACAGAGCTGCAATAGTGCTTGTTGACGTACAAGCACACCCCGCCTCCTGGGGTCTTCCCTGTTGCCTTGGTCCAACCGGAAGGGAGCCCCAAAGCCATCAATAGTCAGATCGACCGGGTTCTATGTTCCGTCACGTTCCACATGTAGTTTATTCAATGTTTAACAGATGTGGTTTCCCACGGCCTTGAAGGCATCATTGCTACGTGCAGCTTTCGTCTTTGTTTACATGTGTTCTGCGTGTGGATTGGCTGGGAAAGAACGGAAGTAAGTGAGGAATGTGAAGAACTTTCGGTTCCCACGCGTGTTGAGTCATACCAATGACGGATTAAGACGGTCCTGTTCGTGTCTTAATTGTTTATTTTGGGTTCGATTACGGCCTACAGTAACCGGATTGTAACGGTTTCCATTGAAGGCTGATAAACCTTTGGTGACGGCTGGAGGCACGACGTTACAATATTTCAGTACGTGATTCTTTGGCGTACCACTAGATGGAGCCCAGTTTGAGAATCACTGTTTAAAACTGTACAACTTAACATGGCCAAGAACAAGACCAGGTTCAGGCCTACAAACATAGACTTAGACAAACTTTAATGATCCACAGGGGAAATTGTCAACACAGTAGCTCCGTTACAAAGGATGGAAAGGGTAAGGATGGAAAGGATCGTGCACACAAGGGCACAAAAAGAGGGCAAAAACAAAAGGTATCAAGTAGAGTAAAAATGTACCATAGTAGTAATATAAAATATAACATATATGTAATATTTACATATTATGAAAACAGTATATAATATATACTGATATATTATATTATTATATAATATACACCCTTTCCTAACCACTCCACCCCCACACATTTCATGTCTTAAGATCTTCCATTACGTCTTTGGTAGTCAGTTTTTATGCTCATTTTGTCAAATAAATAAACAAATAAAACTCGAGTTGTGCATGACATATGGACATTGAACGCACCGATTTCTAATTTGTTACAACCCTAATATCGCCTCCTGTCATTGTCCTGAACACAATCAAGCTGTAACTGTTCCCGTGACCTCTGACCTCCGGCTGATCAAAGCTGACTGATTAACTGCTTCAATATTAAGCACTTTATTGAGGAGAGCCAGCAATAAATAAAACATACGCACAGCAAGCATTGGCCTTCAAAAAAGCAAAACATGTGTAATAGTCACACAATGGTGGATTTCATTGTTGGATTTGGCCTCATTAGTGTCTTGATTACCAGGCTCTGCTGCCCACGACTGTTGCAGCAAAGTCTGGGAAACAAAAGCCCCAATTGTGCAAACAGTGAATGTGTTCAGACACCATTTCAACATCATTGTTGCAGTTTTTTTAGTTGAAAAGGAAGAATAATTGGAATCCAAGCATTGTGTGCAATTACGAAATTAAACCCTTACAGTATATCGGCACTGTCCAATCAAAACCATGTATCTTTAAATGTTTTTGTATTTTTCTTCGTATTTTTTTTTTGGCAGTAATTTTTCTGTATTTTTTATTTTTTTAATCCTACTCCAAAAATTATGACTAAGAATACAAATTGATGTATACACGTTTCACTGTCCAATGAAAAGCATTATTTTTTTTCCTTGTTGTCTTAAATATTTCAGTATTTTTAATAATTGTATTCCTCCCCCAAAAGTAAAAATACTTATGGATACACTGCCACTGTCCAAAGAAAAGCATGTATCGCCATGTTTTTTTTTCTTTACATATTCTTTTTTGTCTGTAATTTTGCAGTGAATTTTATTCTTTTTAATTCTCTTCCAAAAATTCAAAATAAGGATGAAATACTAATGGATGAAATGAAAAGCCTGCATCTCCATAAATATTCCAATTTTTTTTTTTAAAATGTTATACAAAATAATTTTTGTAATTTTTGTACCCAATAATTTCAGATTCAACTACTTTACTTTCCCCAGAATAAATTTGATTTAATAACTGATTTAATAACTGTCTTGTGTATTCCCTGCATGGTATCACAGACAGTGCACCTGGAAAGTATTCACAGCGCTTCACTTTTTTCCACATTTTATTATTTTACAGCCATATTACAAAATGGAAAAAAAAATATTGTTGTCCTCAATATTATACACACTATACCCCATATTGACACTATGAAAACGTTTTTTTTTTATATATATATTTTTTTTTTTAAATAATTTTTTGCAAATTTATTAAAAATAAAAGACTTAGAAATACATAATTCACAGCCTTAGAAATACATAATTCACAGCCTTTGCCATGAAACTCAAAAGTGAGGTCAGGTGCATCCTGTTTCAACTGATCATCCTTGAAATGTTCCTACAGCTTAATTGAAGTCCACCTGTGGTAATTCACTCGGTTGGACATAATCTCAGGGCATTCAATCGGTCGCTACCAGACTGTTTGGTTTGTCTTAGAAGACGTTTCGCCTCTCATCCAAGTAGGCTTCATCAGTTCATGCTCATAGACTGAGATTGGTCAGAGCTAGTCTGACCAATCTTAGTCTAACTTAGTCTGCTTAGTCTAAGTCTAAGACTAGCTCTGACAATTCTAAGTCTATGAGCATGAACCGATGAAGGCTACTTGTGTGAGAGGCGAAACGTCTTCTAACACAAACCAAACAGTCCAGTTACGATCGATTGAATGCCCTGAGATTACAATGACCTGGATGAATGAGAATATCCTTAGACTTGGTTGGACATAATTTGGAAAGGCACATAATTACACACATATATAAGGTCCCACACTTGACAGTGCAAGGCAGAGCACAAACCAAACATGAAGTCAAAGAATTGTCTGTGGAGCTCAGAGACAGGATTGTCTCGTCGAGGCACCAATCTGGGGAAGGGTTCAGAAAAATATCTGCTGCCTTGAAAGTCCCAAAGAGCGCAGTGGCCTCTATCATCTGTAAATGGAAGACATTTGAAACTACTAGGACTCTTCCTAGAGCTGGCCAACCGTCTAAACTGAGACAAGAGCCCTAGACAGGGAGGTAAACGAGAACCCGATGGTCACTCTGTCAGAGCTACAGCATGCCTCGGTGGAGAGAGGAGAACCTTACAGAAGGACAACCATCTCTGCAGCAATCCACCAATCATGTCTGTATGGTAGAGTGGCCAGACGGAAGCCATTCCTTTGTAAAAGTTTGCCAAAATATATCAACGTTGTTCCCCTAGGGCAGTGGTCCCCAACCGATTGGCCGCACAAGAAATAAAAAATAAAAAATAAAAAATATATACATATATATTTTTTTTTAATTAAATCAACATAAAAAACCCACAATATATATATTATATATCAATATAGATCAATACAGTCTGCAGGGATACAGTCCGTAAGCACACATGATTGTATTTCTTTATGACAAAAAAAATAAATAAATAAAATACCATAACCCCTCCAGCCCTCCCCCCCCCAACACCCCCCGGTCCGTGGGACAAATTTTCAAGCGTTGACCGGTCCGCAGCTACAAAAAGGTTGGGGACCACTGCCCTAGGGGAAACTGGGTAAAACACGGCACACTGACAACGCTTAACCCATTGTTACTATAACAATCTACAAGGTTAATACAGTTTGCTTTTCTTTCTTCCCCTCCATTTATCTACTTTCTTTTGTAATTGAAGTTATCATTACATATATGTATTCCTGCATCTGAAACAATTGTATTGTTGATAATAGAGGTAATAATTATTGTTATTCATTATCAATAGTGCCACTCCTATTGGTATTTTTACTGCCCCATTTGTAGTGCAATAATGTTCATTGTCATTTCTGTGTTATTACTATTTACTTCACTAACTGCTTCTCTGCTATCACTTTGCATACCATATTTGTACATATCACCAGCGCAATACCATCCCTACAGTGAAGCATGGTAAAAAAAATAATATCTTGAAGCATGGTGGTGGCAGCATCATGCTGTGGGGATGGTTTTTAGCGGCAGGAACTGCGAGACTAGTCAGGATAGAGGGAAAGATGAATGCAGCGATTTTCAGAGACATCCTGGACGAAAACTCGCTTCAGACTCGGGCGACGGTTCGTCTTTCAACGGGACAACGACCCAAAACACTCTATATCTAAAGAATGTCTTCAGGACAACTCTGTAAATGTCCTTGAGTGGCCCAGCCGGAGCCCAGACTTGAATCCCATTGAACATATCTGGAGAGATCTGAAAATTGCTGTGACCAATCCAATCTGATGGAGCTTGAGAGTGCTGCAAGTAGAAATGGGCAAAGAGGGATGGGCGAAACTGCCCAAAGATAGGTGTGCCGAGCTTGTGGCATCGTATTCAAAAAGACTTGAGGCTGTAATTGCTGCCAAAGGTGCATCAACAAAGTATTGAGCAAAGGCTGTGAATACTTCATTCTTAGTTTTTTTATTTTTGATAAATTTGCAAAAATCTAAAAAAAAAACTACCAAACCTTTCACATCGTTATGGGGTATAATGTGTAGAATTTTGAGGAACAAAATTAATGTATTCCATTTTGGAACAAGGCTGCAACATAACACAATGGGGGAAACGTGAAGCGCTGTGAATATTTTCCAGGTGCACTGTACAAGTACACCTTTAGCAAGTATGTATCACCTCAAAAACGATACCAGCGTATACCACAACGAGACAGCGCCGCCCTAAAAAAAACTCCCGGCTTTACGGTCTGTTTTCCTCTTGAACAGCATCATAATTTGCATAATTAACACCACGCCACATTCATAAGCCTGGTAATACAAGTCCATAAACACACTGGCCGAATGTTTACTTAGCTAATAAATCAACAGTCGTGGGTCGAAGTGGTTCCCTGGTGGATATTAGAGCACATTAGACAGGTGATACAAGGATTGCGTAGATCTTTTTTTTTTTTTTACCAAAATAAACTACATTTGCTGGAGAATGGCATCAGTGTGCTGTGACATGTTTTGGTATTCCACCCAGGGATAAGAAGCAGGATCACTCAAGTCATGTCTGACAGCAGCTTATTGATCTGTAAGCAATTTTACCCAGGCCAAAAAACGAAGAGGCCTCATCTAATTCCCGGTGTGACCAAACCCTATCGGGCCGTCACATCTTTTAATCCCGCCATGCCAGCAGCCAATTGGCCCGCGGGCCAAACCCATGAGATATGGCCCACAGTCTTCTTCATTCGTGGCTGAGGCACCCGTTCATTCATAAAGCTCTTGTCACGATCACGGGGTGTCGCAGCTTGCTGCGCGGTTGTTCTCCCTATGCAAAGTCACGGCTCCGGACGAAGGCGTAAGGTAGGAAGTGATTTATTTATCATAAATCATCCAATAAACAAAAACAACAGGGATGCGTGCAGAGCGCACGGGAAGTTAAGGAACTTATTACTTAGCATAGGCAAAAGACAAGGAACACTAGAAATCAAAAACTCACGTGACAAGTGCATGGAGCAAACACAATGAGAGCAGCACGAGTGACTGGCAAAGGCAACTTAAATAATGCCTCTGATTAGCGCTCGGGAAGCAGGTGAGCGGGCGAGCACTAATCAGAGACAGGTGCACACAAAGAGTGACCATGACAACCAAAACAAACTCACAGGGGCACAACAAATAACAAAAGGAGTCCAAAATTAACAGAAAACACAAAAACATGATCCGGACCATGGATCATGACAGTACCCCCTCCTCAAGGACAGATACCAGATGTCCATATGAAAACAAAAACAAAAAACAAGCAGGGTCCAAAGTCACGGGCGGGCGGAGGGAGGACTTGGAGGTGGGTCGCCAGGCCAAGTGTCCCCGAATCCACCGAGGCAAAGTCAAGTGGCGGCGGCGAGTGGAACGCCGCTGCAGCAAGCGAGGCGGGCGACCAGGGAATGGCCACATCCGTGGCCGACGGGGAGGTGGGCGCACTTGGCGAGGCGGACGACCAGGGAGCGGCCACATCCGTGGTCGACGAGGAGGTGGGCGTGTCGGCGCCGTCATGGCAGGCGTGGCAGCAGGCACCACTGGCGAGTCTGGTGTGGTTGCAGGTACCACCGGCGAGTTTGGTGTGGTTGCAGGTACCACCGGCGAGTTTGGCGTGATTGCAGGTACCACCGGCGAGTCTGGCGTGCTTGCAGGTACCACCGGCGAGTCTGGCGTGCTTGCAGGTACCACCGGCGTCTGGCGTGGTGCAGGTGCAGGCGTCTGCCGAGGAGCAGGCGCAGGCGTCTGCCGAGGTGCAGGCGTCTGCCGAGGTGCAGGCGTCTGCCGAGGAGCAGGCGCAGGCGTCTGCCGAGGTGCAGGCGTCTGGCGAGGAGCAGGTGCAGGCGTCTGGCGAGGAGCAGGTGCAGGCGTCTGGCGAGGAGCAGGTGCAGGCGTCTGGCGAGGAGCAGGTGCAGGCGTCTGGCGAGGAGCAGGTGCAGGCGTCTGGCGAGGAGCAGGTGCAGGCGTCTGGCGAGGAGCAGGTGCAGGCGTCTGGCGAGGAGCAGGTGCAGGCGTCTGGCGAGGAGCAGGTGCAGGCGTCTGGCGAGGAGCAGGTGCAGGCGTCAGCCGAGGAGCAGGTACTGGTGTGGGAACCAGCCGAGGTGCAGGTACTGGTCTGGGAACCAGCCGAGGTGCAGGTACTGGTCTGGGAACCAGCCGAGGTGCAGGTACTGGTCTGGGAACCAGCCGAGGTGCAGGTACTGGTCTGGGAACCAGCCGAGGTGCAGGTACTGGTCTGGGAACCAGCCGAGGTGCAGGTACTGGTGTGGGAACCAGCCGAGGTGCAGGTACTGGTGTGGGAACCAGCCGAGGTGCAGGTACTGGTGTGGGAACCAGCCGAGGTGCAGGTACTGGTGTGGGAACCAGCCGTGGAGCAGGTGCTGGTGTGGAAACCAGACTTGGAGGTACTGGTGTGGAAACCAGACTTGGAGGTACTGGTGTGGAAACCAGACTTGGAGGTGTTGGTCGTGACTTTGGCGGAGGTGGCCTGGCAGGAGGTTGCGGCTTGGCATGCCGACGGACTGGTGGTGGAGGACGGGCTGGAGGTTGCGGCTTGGCATGCCGACGGACTGGTGGTGGAGGACGGGCTGGAGGTTGCGGCTTGGCTGGGCGCAGCCGAGCAGCCCCACCAGCACAGCTCCCGGCCCCAGCCCCCCCCTCAAGGGGCGGATACCAGACGCGCTGCTTGCGGTCTGGAACAGTCTTTACGGGTGGTTGGCGGGAAGTCAGGAGGGGGGCAAAATCCTCCCCTCTAAATTGTCCAAAATGTCTTTTCCCACCCCCCACCTGAGGTCTTTTGGGAGGATGAGAGGAAAAAGTCACTGACGTGGGCGGGGCTAGAGTCCTAGGGGGCGGAGCTTGGCACTCAGAAGGAGACTGTGGCTGACATCTAAATTTCAAAAGAATGTCCTGACAAGGTATAATTTTAGAATTAAAGTCTTTAGGAGGTTGTTGACGCAAAGAGACAGAATTCAGAAAAAAAAAATTCTGGGCCATGACGTCATCAGCCGTGGACGGAGTGACGTCATCGGGGGAAGGATACTGGGCTGCCTGCAACTTGCTTCGGTCCGGGGGAGGAGCTTGCGGGAGTGACGCGTTCTGACGGCGAGGCGAAGCCCTTCTGGACGGCTTCCGCCTTTGCCTGCGCGTCCGGTACTGCTGTGTAGCGGCGATGTCTTCGGACCAGAGGGAGTCGATGGGGATAAGGGAGCCTCCAGGTCCCCACATAAGGTTCGACCTCTCCTCCGTCGAATAGCGAAGCGTCTCCACTTCCATCGCTCGCAACACCATGCGCGTACCTTCATCCATCTCACTCTGGTCCGTTTGCGGGAGAACGGATGCTGCTCTCATTCTGTCACGTTCGGGGGTCGCAGCTTGCTGCGCGGTTGTTCTCCCTATGCAAAGGAACGGCTCCGGACGAAGGCGTAAGGTAGGAAGTGATTTATTTATCATAAATCATCCAATAAACAAAAACAACAGGGATGCGTGCAGAGCGCACGGGAAGTTAAGGAACTTATTACTTAGCATAGGCAAAAGACAAGGAACACTAGAAATCAAAAACTCACGTGACAAGTGCATGGAGCAAACACAATGAGAGCAGCACGAGTGACTGGCAAAGGCAACTTAAATAATGCCTCTGATTAGCGCTCGGGAAGCAGGTGAGCGGGCGAGCACTAATCAGAGACAGGTGCACACAAAGAGTGACCATGACAACCAAAACAAACTCACAGGGGCACAACAAATAACAAAAGGAGTCCAAAATTAACAGAAAACACAAAAACATGATCCGGACCATGGATCATGACAGCTCTGCCTCATAAGGCCAACATTTGCTTGATGATTTTTCACGCTCACCACCTTCAAAGCATTACGCCTTGAAACCCAGGCAATTTTCATTGTGTATGTGAATGGAGAGGCAGCTGTTTAAATTTACGTATGTGGTATCAATGGAAACCTTGTCTGTATGTGGAAGGACTGACAGATGTTTGTGTATATTGTGTGTGTAAATACACGTATACTGTATTTACATTGAGTGTGAATAGACAAACTGATGTATTGTGTGTATAAAAATTGGATTGGCATGTCCTCATTTTGTGTGTGTTTATATGACTAGACATACCGGTGGTTGCATTGAGTGTGTAGGTCAGTTGACGAACTGATAACTTTTGGTATGTATTAAGCCCGTTAAAGTTAACGCAAAAATAACGCGTTACCTATAATTTCCTTTAATGCCACACTTTTTTTTTGAAGATGGACGCTTCTTGTTTGACCCTCGGCCCATTCCGCAGCAGGGGAAAATGCATCTGCGTTCAGTTACTGTTGAGTCACAAACGGGAGGAAAATAGGGAGCGGAAACGGCCAAGAAAAGGGTAAATTATGGAAAGCTTAGGTCTAGAGATGTCCGATATTATCGGCCGATAAATGCTTTAAAATGTAATATCGGAAATTATCGGTATCGGTTCGAAAATGATCGGTATCGGTTTCAAAAAGTAAAATTTATGAGTTTTTAAAACGCCGCTGTACGGAGTGGTACACGGACGTAGGGAGAAGTACAGAGCGCCAATAAACCAACCTTAAAGGCACTGCCTTTGCGTGTCGGTCCAATCACATAATACCTACGACTTTTCACACACACAAGTGAATGCCACACATACTTGGTCAACAGCCATACAGCTCACACTGAGGGCGGACGTATAAACAACTTTAACACTGTTACAAATATGCGCCACACTGTGAACCCACACCAAACAAGAATGACAAACACATTTCGGGAGAACATCCGCACCGTAACACAACATGAACACAACAGAACAAATACCCAGAACCCCTTGCAGCACTAACTCTTCCGGGACGCTACAATATACACCCCCGCTCACACTATTCTATCGGTCGTCAAAACATGTTAAGACACCTATTTTCAAATCAATCACACACTTGCGGCTTCAAATTAAAAGCGCTGTACGTCACATCCGGTCCAACTAAACGAACCACAATGAAAATGCTGTCAAAGATGTTTTGTAACGTAATGTGTGATACTTGTACCTAAATAAATGCCAGTACATCAGTTAAGGAATATACAGGGGTGGAATTTCCTGGCAGGCCGAAATGTTGTGCTAATTCTTTAATAACATGTTCTGGTTGATAGTCCTCAATTATAGAATGTTTAGCAGGCTGCATATCGCCCTATACTAATAAATAGAGAAAGTTATGACATTGTTATGCAGCGATATTATTACCATTAACTTGTACGACACATAATGTACAGAATATCAGAAGCATCATTCAGGTAAGCATATCACATTTTTTACATTACCAAACATCTGTGACAATCAAAGCATGATCGTAACAATCCACATTTTGTGTTATTAATGCGCAAAACTGGTATCTAAACATGGAAGTGTAGCTCCTCTCCTCTGAATGCAAGTGCTCCAACAGCAGGAATTGAAATTCTGTCAGGGATAAACCAATGCACTGCAAGAATTTTAATTTTCTTTACTGACATTAAAAGCGTGTTTGTTCATTTTGTGTTGAGCCGTTTAAAAAAAAAAAAACAATGTTCAATAAACATGTCATTAAAGCAATCATAATTTTAAAAACTTGAAAATGATCTGTCTATAGCTTATGAATGATGAAACATTAAATCGAGCTGCGATTAATTACAATAAATTTCAAGTTCCGTATGAACAAAATGCGATAAATCAAGATTAATCATTATAATTGTTTGACAGCCCTAGTATGTATGCAAATCGACAAAACAGATGTAACCATAATGTGTTTCTCTAAATGGACAAACTTATGTTTTTTTTTTGTTTATTTATGTAGAAAAACTGATGGTATATTGTGTGTGTGTTTGTGTTTCTCTGTGTTTCAATTTTATGGCTTTGAATAGCCAGACAGAGGGTTTGTTTATATTATGAGTACATGTTATGTTTCTTAGTACATGAATGGAGAGGTTGCTAAACTGTGTGTGTATGTGAATGGACCGACATTTTTTTTTATAGGTTGTGCTTTAATGAACTGACAGATGTGTGTGCATTATGTGTGTGCAAAGGGACAGACCGTCTTTTACAACGAAAAACTGTGGATGAACAAACAGATGTTTACGTAATATGTGTATGTGAATGGACCGACAGACTAACATTTTCTGTGTGAATGAACAAGTTGATGTTTTACGTATGGTAAAGAATTGACAGACTTTTACATTGCCTTTGTGGATGCGCATGTGTGTGTATGTGACTCGACGAGGGTTGTACCGTATACCGGTACTAATAAAGTATCGCGATACTAATCAATTGAAATCAGTACTATACCACCTTTGAAAAGTACCCGTACCGTTCACTTCACAATGAGTCCGTAAAGCTCCGCTCTTTTGTCGGATTGACGAAGCCGTCGATTAGTTACAACTTTTGTCATTTTATTTATAATTTCCACAAGGCACAACCGGACATCCACCATGCTATTGACACTCCTGCACATGCTAGCGCTACCTCTCCTCACTTGCCCACTCACTTACTCACGTCACTCACCCCACATACTGCCATTCTTAAAGGAGCACACACACACACATACGCTACTCTCACAACAGCTGCTTTAAAACACGCCTCGCCAAATTAGTATTACCGCCTTCGCTTCAAACTTAGGTAAACATTTAAATAATAAGCATTCAGATCTGCACAAGGAGTTATAAAGAGCGACAGGTAATAATGTAGTTGTTACACCTGTCCTGCTGTTCGGTCCGGTGCAGACTGTAGTCGAGGAGCACAGGGAAGACGTTCCCTTCAGGGGTCGATGCCATTTCAATGCCTTTTAATTTATATTTTAACCTTGTAAAATTGTTCTTTGACTGTGAGTGTTTAATGTAGTATAAGATATTCTGTTAAAAAAAACAACAATATTGAAATTTTTCGTAGTTCCCTATATTTGGAAAAGTATCGAAAAGTATCGATACTAAATCATTAGTATCGGGACA
>NC_084735.1:77241797-77274297 GCF_033978785.1 Entelurus aequoreus
TAATGACTGAGCTACGTGACTGATTTATTGTGATGTCACACGGAGCATTTCTGGTCGGGACGGGATTCGTTCCGAGGGATTCGAATAAAGAACCAACTCTTTTCTTTATTATAGTGGTCCCGATAACGGGTACCGGTTCTCAAAAAGGGATTTGAGTCCGAGGACTCTGTTTTTTTCTTATCGAACAACCGGGAAAACCGGTTTCGAGTATCATCCCTAACTCCAACTACCATATATAGAAGGATGGAAAATGTTGAATGTGAATCATACTTTAAGGTAATAATTAGGGGTGTGGGAAAAAATCGATTTGAATTCGAATCGCGATTCTCACGTTGTGCGATTCAGAATCGATTCTCATTTTTAAAAAATCTATTTTTTTTCTTTATTATTTATATTTATATATATATATATATATATATATATATATATATATATATATATATATATATATATATATATATATATATATATATATATATATATATATATATTTTATTTTTTATTTTTTTTAATTAATCAATCCAACAAAACAATACACAGCAATACCATAACAATGCAATCCAATTCCAAAACCAAACCCGACCCAGCAACACTCAGAACTGCAATAAACAGAGCAATTGAGAGGAGACACAAACACGACACAGAACAAACCAAAAGTAGTGAAACAAAAATGAATATTATCAACAACAGTATCAATGTTAGTTACAATTTCAACATAGCAGTGATTAAAAATCCCCCATTGACATTATCATTAGACATTTAGTTTATGAGATGCGATGCAAGTGTAAGCCACTGTGACACTATTGTTAATTTTTTTAAATTTTTGTATTTATCAATGTTTGTAATGATAATATCAGTGAGGGATTTTTAATCACTGCTATGTTGAAATTTTTACTAATATTGATACTGTTGTTGATAATATTAATTTTTGTCTCACTACTTTTCGATTGTTCCGTGTCATGTTTGTGTCTCCTCTCAATTGCTCTCAATTGTTCTGTTTATTGCTATTCTGAATGTTGCTGGGTCGGGTTTGGTTTTGAAATTGTATTGCATTATTATGGTATTGTTGTGTATTGTTTTCATTATTTAAAAAAATATATTTAAGAATTAAAAAAAAAAAAAATCGTTTTTGAATCGAGAATCGTGTTGAATTGAAAAAAAAAAATCGATTTTGAATCGAATCGTGACCCCAAGAATCGATTATGAATCGAATCGTGGGACACCCAAAGATTCACAGCCCTAGTAATAATGTTTTATAATCATGCTGTATGACAATGTCATAAGGAACACTAAACCAGATTTAGTTTTTGGAAAAATATATTAGTTTTAACTAAGGATGGATACCATACAGAATCACAGTATTATTAATGCCAGGATAACAAATGTTTCACTTTTCAAGAAAAATTAATTTTCTCTTTTACCAATATTTGAAACACGTAAACAAAGTAACCCAAATTTCCCTGTTGTGGGATCAATAAAGGATGATCTTATCTTACCTTAAACCACATCGTCAGAGTGGGGGACCTGTTTTTTTGTCCCCATACCGTCAGAGGTCCCCTAAAGGTGACTGTGTAAACAGAGCGATGTCCCCATTAAGTAAGCATTGCCAGAACACACACACACACACACACACACACACACACACACACACACACACACACACACACACACACACACACACACACACACACACACACACACACACACACACACACACACACACACACACACACACACACACACACACACACACACACACACGCAGAGAGAGCCCTGAAAATAGATGTTTCTGCTCGGGCATTATGACATACAGCCTATTGCTAAAAGGACTTCAAACATACTAATATTGACAGTTTGCAGGGTGCTTTATTATTTCCGTCTGGCTTTCGTGACGTCGAATAGGCAGGAAAAATCTTTATTGCGGTGCCTTTTACAACTTAAGAAGGACCCCCCCCCCCACCCCCGAAGGCTATCGTTGCTATGCTACAGCAGCCCGTTAAGAAATGTGAGCTTAAATACAGGACTCGGTCCACTGTAGAATTCCCCGAACATTCCTAATGTGGATTAGCGGCGAGTTTCCATCCATCCATTTTCTACCGCTTGTCCCCTTCGAGGTCGCTGGGGCATACTTGCCAACCCTCCCAAATTTTCCCGGGAGACTCCCGAATTTCAGAGCCCCTCCCGAAAATCTCCTGGGGCAACCCATTCTCCCGAATTTCTCCCGATTTCCACCCGGACAACAATATTGGGGGCCTTTAGCGTCCTCTCTCACCTGAAACCTTCACCCCTTAACAGCCGCATGTTGTCCAGGCGTCCGCTTTTCCTCCATATAAACAGCGTGCCGGCCCAGTCACATAATAATGTAGCGTTGGACGGGTTTAACAATGGTCTTTACTCTAAAATGTCAAGAAATGCTGATACGTTGTATGATCTGTTAACTGGTTTAATGATAACGTTAATTTCACGCACGCACTCAAACAAGTGAATGCAAGGCATACTTGGTCAACAGCCATACAGGTCACACTGAGGGTGGGCGTATAAACAACTTTAACACTGTTACAAATATACTGTGAACCCACACCAAACAAGAATGACAAACACATTTCGGGAGAACATCCGCACCGTAACACAACATGAACACAACAGAACAAATACCCAGAACCCCTTGCAGCACTAACTCTTCCGGGACGCTACAATAACATCTACGGCTTTTGGAGCTCAGCGCACAACTGCACGCACAACAAGAAGGAGACGAAGCAGAAAAACGAAGAAGAGACATGGCGACGACGAGTAAGAAGAAGAAATACGCTTGCAAGTTCCAAAATGATTGGAAAAAATAATTTCATTTAATCCAGGACAGCTCGAAGGGGAAGGGGTATGCTGCCTGCACCTCAACAACGCCCCCCGCCAAACCAAGCCCCCAACACCCCCCCCCCCCCATACTGTAACTATCAAAATCTTATTACAGTATGTTATTTATATAGTTTTATAATTTTCCTCGACTGATGTACTAACATCACGTGATTTATTTTGTACGTATCCACAAAGATACAAAAAATTGCTATTGCGACATCCAGTGGACATATTTAGAACAGTAGTTTCTTTCATTTCAAAATTTCAGGTACATTTTTGTGCTTAGCAAACTATTCCCGCGGGCCGGATAAAACCTGTTCGCGGGCTTAATTCGGCCCTCGGGCCTTACGTTTGACACACCTGGAATTCAATAAAGGGTTTGAATGTTCTCTATACCCAACAATATGTATTATTCTAACTGATCTTTTTGTAACACCATTAATGAATGAAGTGTACATTTGTAGTTATTTCTCCATATTTCTACACAATAGATAGATAGATAGATGGATAGATGGATAGATGGATAGATGGATAGATGGATAGATGGATAGATGGATAGATGGATAGATGGATAGATGGATAGATGGATAGATGGATGGATGGATGGATGGATGGATGGATGGATGGATGGATGGATGGATGGATGGATGGATGGATAGATAGATAGATAGATAGATAGATAGATAGATAGATAGATAGATAGATAGATAGATAGATAGATAGATAGATAGATAGATAGTACTTTATTGATTCCTTCAGTAGAGTTCCCTCAGGAAAATTAAAATTCCAGCAGCAGTGTACAGAATTGAGATCGAATTTAAAAAGTAAAAAGTAAATAATGGGGGTATAAATGGAAACAAAATAGAAAAATATTACAATAAGAATAAAAATAAAAAGCAACAATGAGAATAAAAATATAACAGTAAAATAAGAATATAACAAGAGAAACTAGGCAGTAGTGACCATGTTATGAAAAAGTATTGTATATAAATAAAATAACTAATAAAGTGATTTTTGGTCTAGAACATGTTTTGCTTTATTCATTATTGACGTGTTTGTTGCTACTTTATGTTGTATATGGGGACGGCGTGGCGCGGTTGGGAGAATGGCCGTGCCAGCGACCTGAGGGTTCCTGGTTCGATTCCCACCTACTACCAACCTCGTCACGTCCGTTGTGTCGTTGAGCAAGACACTTCACCCTTGCTCCTGATGGGTGGTGGTTAGGGCCTTGCATGGCAGCTCCCGCCATCAGTGTGTGAATGTGTGTGTGAATGGGTGAATGTGGAAATAGTGTCAAAGTGTTTTGAGTACCTTGAAGGTAGAAAAGCGCTATACAAGTATAACCCATTTATATCTTTTACATGGGATTTCCAGTTCATTTGATCATCAATCATTATACCTAGATATGTGGTTTTATTCACTCTTTCAATTTCTATTCCGTCTATTTGTATTTGACTTTGGTGGAGACATAACTCTAGCAAAAAAAAGTCTCGCAGCCACAGATCTGGCAAGCAGCATAACCTCAAAACCATCAGCACATTTTGATGACATCCTGCATCAACTTAATGCTTTCTTCCTCCAATGTCGTCACGGGCAATACGTTTCCCCGAACATCATTATCAAGAAGGCAAACTTTGCACCTGTGCCCTTTGGCCCGCTCGTCCCACGTCGGCCCGCTTTCACTTTCGCAAACATTCAGTAGACGCTCGCGCAATACCCCGCGGCGGCGTCGGCGTCCATTACAGTGAAAATGAAAGTGGAAATCAAGTGTGCGAGTCATCCATCATGGCCACCTGCTGCATCGCCCTCGTGAAAAGTCTGGAGCTAAATATCTTTTCTGGGCTGGCGCCCAACAGTACCCAACGCTTGTTTTACAGACTCTTTTTTTCCCCTGCTGCTATAACATCATATTGTGACCATTCGGTGCCAAGTTGGGCCAATGTTGAACTGGGCCTCCTGTTGCACGCCACCGTCTGTTCCTCCCTGCATTGGCTGCGGAGGCACGTTTAATAGTCGACGGAGGCTCCCCATCGTGTTCATCAAACTGCAAATATTCAATAAAAAAAAAAAGACAGCTGGCTATCAGTTCCAACGCAACACAATATATGTCGGTTTATTCACATACGCTCCCTACGTAGACGTCAGTTTGTCCAGTCACAGAGTCAATGTAAAAAAAACTATGTCTATTTACATATAGTACACACAAAAAGTTACCATCTGTTTGTAATTCACATTCAAACATACTGTGAACATCCGTTTGTCCATTCACAGAGACTATTTAAAAAATAACTACCGTATTTTTCGGAGCATAAGTCGCACCGGAGTATAAGTCGCACCTGCCGAAAATGCATAATGAAGAAGGAAAAAAACATATATAAGTCGCACTGGAGTATAAGTCGCATTTTTGGGGGAAATTAATTTGATGAAACCCAACACCAAGAATAGACATTTGGAAGGCAATTTAAAATAAATAAAGAATAGTGAACAACAGGCTGAATAAGTGTACGTTATATGACGCATAAATAACCAACTGAGAACGTGCCTGCTATGTTAACGTAACATATTATGGTAAGAGTCATTCAAATAACTATAACATATAGAACATGCTATACGTTTACTAAACAATCTGTCACTCCTAATCGCTAAATCCCATGACATCTTATACGTCTAGTCTCTTACGTGAATGAGCTAAATAATATTATTTGATATTTTACGGTAATGTGTTAATAATTTCACACATAAGTCGCTCCTGAGTATAAGTCGCGCCCCGGCTAAACTATGAAAAAAACTGTGACTTATAGTCCGAAAAATACGGTATGTCTATTTACATATAGTACACACATAAAGTTACCATCTGTTTGTAATTCACATTCAAACATACTGTGAACATCCGTTTGTCCATTCACAGAGACTATTTAAAAAAGACTATGTCTATTTACATACAGTACACACGTAATGTTACCATCTGTCTGTCACTCACATTCAAACATAATGTAAACATATGTCTGTCCATTTACATTTTATTAATGTTAACATCAGTTTGTCTATTCAAAGACAGCGTGAACATGTCTGTCCATTCACGTGCACAGAAACTGTTATTATGTGTCTTTCCATTCACATTCACACCTACTGTGAACATCTGTTTGTCCATTCACAGAGACAATGTAAAAAAAACTGTGTATTTACATACAGTACACACCAAATGTTACCATATGTCTGTCATTCTCATTCAAACAAACTGTAAACACCTGTCTGTCCATTTACATTCTAATAATGTTAACATGAGTTTGTCCATTCAGAGACAGCGTGAAAATGTCTGTCCATGCACATGCGCAAACACGGTTACCATGTGTCTGTCCATTCACATACACACATAAAGTAAACATCTGTCTTTGATGTTATACAGACAACATACAATGCTGTCAATTCACATACATCCACTGTTAGTATGTGCCTGTCCATTCACAAACACATATAACGGAAGACAAAGTGTGTCAATTCACATGTACACAAAATGGTACCATCAGTTTGTCCATTCACAGAGACAATGTAAAAAAACTACTTTTATTCACATACTGTACCATCTGTCAGTTCATTCACATTCAAAACTAACGTAAACATGTCGGTCCATTTAATTCTAACAATGTTAACATCAGTTTGTCTACTCATAGACAACGTAAACATCTCTGTCCATTCACATATGCAAACGCACACAATGTTACCATGTGTTGGCCCATTCACAAACACACATAAACATCTGTATGTCCTTTTACATTCTAACATAATGTTAACATCAGTTTGTCCATTCAGAGACAACGCAAACATCTCTGTCCATTCACATATGCAAACGCGCACACTGTTACCATGTGTCTGTCCATTCACATACACACGTAATGTCAACATCAGTTTATGCATTCATAGACAAAGTAAACATCTCTGTCTAATTCACAAACACACAATGTAAAACATTGTCTGTCAATTCGCATATACACAAAATGGTACCATCAATTTGTCCGTCCACAGAGTCCACATACAATACACACATAATGTTAATATCTCTCACTCCACTAACATTAAAAATTATGTAACCATACGTTTGTCCAATTACATTCTAACATAGTGTTAACATGAGTTTGTCCATTCAGAAAAAATGAAAACATCTCCGTCCATTCACTTACACAAATGCACACAGTGTTACCACGTGTCTGTCCATTCACATACACACATAATGTGAACATCTGTCTTGGATGTCAGAGACAACATACAAAACTGTCAATTCACATACACCCACTGTTTCTATGTGTCTGTCCATTCACAAACACATTGAATGGATAACAATGTCTGCCAATTCACATACACACATAATGTAAACATCTGTCTTAGATGTCAGAGACAACATACAAAACTGTCAATTCACATACACCCACTGTTTCTATGTGTCTGTCCATTCACAAACACATAGAATGGATAACAATGTCTGCCAATTCACATACACACATAATGTAAACATTTGTCTTAGATGTCAGAGACAACATACAAAACTGTCAATTCACATACACCCACTGTTTCTATGTGTCTGTCCATTCACAAACACATTGAATGGATAACAATGTCTGCCAATTCACATATACACAAAATTGTTCATCCGCAGAAAGAATGTAAAAAAAAAAAAAAAGTGCCCATTCTCTTGCAGACATAGTGTTACCATATGTCTGTCAATTCGCATACACACGCAATGTTACCATCAGTTTGTCCATTCACTGACAATGTGAAAATATCTATCCATTTATATACGCAAACACAATATTCCTATCTGTGTGCCCATTTACAGACACAATTTAACACAGAGTGTTGCCATCTGTCGGTCAATTCGCACACACACACACACACACACACACACACACACACACACACACACACACACACACACACACACACACACACACACACACACACACACAACACACACACACACACACAAGGACAAGCACAGCATTTCTATCGGTTTGTCCATTTAAATACACATTTGCAACAAACAACAATGTCCAATCCCCAATTACAACTCTGCTGGTTTAAACCATTTATACAAAAAATACCTAATCTGTCTGTCCTTTCACATACTCACAATGTAAATACACTATCTGCCTGTCCATTTAGATATACAATAATGTAAATATCCCTTTGTCCATTCACAGAGGTGATAAAATATTTCACATACACACACACAATGTTGCCACCTGCCAGTCCATTCACACATGATGTTTAGAAGGCAAACTGTGTGTTTTTGTTACTCCGGTTTTATCTTTACCTCTACGGCTGAAAGCCTCATTGATTCTGATGTCAACATACATCTCCCTCGACTAAGAAGACGGTAATACAGTCTCGTCTTATCACCCAGTCTTTTCTAGCCCTGTTGTCAGTCCTGTCGACAGAATTCCATATCGCTAGAGCACTCCTCTGCCTGCCTAATCCACTGTGCTGCAACAGTGAATGTACAGCCGGCTGGAAAGAAGATAACTTCTCTCCAGGGGGTGATGCACAACTCTTCATCACCGTCTCCCCTTCATTTTGTCTCCTCTTTTCCGGAGGAGACATTCAAATAAGGGCTGGCCCTGGAACTAAACAGCGTTTTATCCTTCAAGAGCCTGAGATGGAACTCGTCCAAAACGGGATGTCTGACTTTTTTTGCACGGCCACTTAAGCACGGTAACAAAGTACCATTGAGGTGATTCGCTTAACCTTTTGTTCCTCAAAAACTCGCCAAGAGACGTCCAATTGGCCTCTCAGCACACTGGCGTGCAAGACAACTTATTAGGCTCTAGTATCTGCATAAGCTGCCAAAATTAGTGGCTTTGTAAACACGTTATATAGTAACTTTAGACGCCATAAGGACATAAACATTATTGTTGTTAAGGCATAGCAACAAAATGTTATTGGCGCTTCCTGAATTTTTGGGGTTTAATAAGAAAGCAAAAACACTTAAGTAGTACATGTTAACAATGTTAAAATAAGTACTTCTTACTAGGAAACCAGAAGTGTCCAAACTACATCCCGCGCGTATCTGGCAAGCGGGGTGTTTCCAAATTAATTTTAGATATCCATATCCAATACTGGAATTGCCAAAAATCTATTAGCCATTCAGAGGACACCATTAATAAATCAAGTAAATGACCATGAATTATATTCACAGTTATCCTTGAGCACAGCATTTACTTATATGACCCAATCCAAACTACCTGTCCCACTCATGGCGCAAAAAAAAAAATGCAACTAACACAAAAAGTCAACACACATGGTCACACATAACACAACCTGCTCACTGAACTTTGTGGATATTACAAAACCCAAAACCAGTGAAGTTGGCACGTTGTGTAAATGGTAAATAAAAACAATACAATGATTTGCAAATCCTTTTCAACCTATATTCAATTGAATAGACTGCAAAGACAAAATATTTAACGTTCGAACTGAGAAACTTTGTTATTTTATGCAAATATTAGCTCATTTGGAATTTGATGCCTGCAACATGTTTCAAAAAAGCTGACACAAGTGGCAAAAAAGAATGACAAAGTTGAGGAATGCTTATCAACCACTTACTTAGAATATCCCACAGGTGAACAGACTAATTGGGAACAGGTGGGTGCCATGATTGGGTATAAAAGCAGCTTCCATGAAATGCTCAGTCATTCACAAACAAGGATGGGGCGAGGGTCACCACTTTGTGAACAAATGCGTGAGCAAATTGTTTAAGAACAACATTTCTCAACCAGCCATTGCAAGGAATTTAGGGATTTCACCATCTAAGGTCCGTAATATCATCAAAAGGTTCAGAGAATATGGAGAAATCCCTGCACTACACAAAAAACAACATTGAATGCCTGTGACCTTGTATCCCTCAGGCGGTACTGCATCAAAAAGCGACATCAGTGTGTAAAGGATATCACCACAGAAAACCACTGTCAGTAACTACAGTTTGTCGCTACACCTGTAAGTGCAAGTTAACACTCTACTATGCAAAGCCAAAGCCATTTATCAACAACACCCAGAAACGCTTTGCTGGTCCCGAGCTCATCTAAGATGGACTGATGCAAAGTGGAAAAGTGTTCTGTGGTCTGACGAGTCCACATTTCAAATTGTTTTTGATAAACTGTGGACGTTGTGTCCTCCGGACCAAAGAGGAAAAGAACCATCCGGATTGTTATAGGCGCAAAGTTGAAAAGCCAGCATCTGTGATGGTATGGGGGTGTATTAGTGCCCAAGACATGGGTAACTTACACATCTGTGAAGGCACCATTAATGCTGAAAGGTACATACAGGTTATGGAGCAACATATATTGCCATCCAAGCAACGTCTTTTTCATGGACGCCCCTGCTTATTTCAGCAAAACAATGCCAAGCCACGTGTTACAACAGCGTGGCTTCGTAGTAAAAGAGTGCGGGTACTAGACTGGCCTGCCTGTAGTCCAGACCTGTATCCCATTGAAAATGTGTGGCACATTATGAAGCCTAAAATACCACAACGGAGACCCCCGGACTGTTGAACAACTTAAGCTGTACATCAAGCAAGAATGGGAAAGAATTCCACCTGAAAAGCTTCAAAAATTGTTCTCCTCAGTTCCCAAACGTTTACTGAGTGTTGTTAAAAGGAAAGGCCATGTAACACAGTGGTAAAAATGCCCCTGTGTCAACTTTTTTGCAATGTGTTGCTGCCATTAAATTCGAACTTAATGATTATTTGCAAAAAAAATGTAGTTTCTCAGTTCGAATATTACATTTCTCGTCTTTGCAGTCTATTCAATTGAATATAAGTTAAAAGGGATTTGCAAATTACTGTATTCTGTTTTTATTTACGATTTACACAACGTGCCAACTTCACTGGTTCGGGGTTTTGTACGAAAAATGTCCAAGCACCATAACAAAACTCTAAATTATACCCAATTAAATCCATTACAATGCATGATGGGAAAAATGCAAAGCACTCTCTCCACACTTATCCATGTTTGGCGCATTTTACAGTAGCTGCTTGATATTTCTGATTGATGACAAAACTTTAAGGAGGTCGTCATAGAAGTGAACAAGTTAGGAGTAGATCTTTCACACACTCTTATAATCCATCTATATTAATTATTAATTACATATCCATTATATTATTTTTATGTACACATATATACATATTGGCTATATATATATATATATATATATATATATATATAGTTACTTTAAATGCTGTTGGCTTTTTCTGTCCTCGGCTAATTTTTTTTTAGCCCAATGCGGCCCTCAAGTCAAAAAGTTTGGACACCCCTGCAGTAAACAGTCATTAGTGGCTAGACTGGCAGCAACTACTTGACTGGCTGACAAAGACACCAAAGGGCGGTGCTGTTATTAAACCTCAAAGTTTGACCTCATAAGTTGACTTGAAATTGATAGACTGTTTTGACATTGTTTAAAACTTCACAAGCACAGATTTTTGGTCAAGTCATCAACCGTCCAAAAAGAGTAGAAAGAAGCAGAGCTTGTCTGGTCCCACCCCTGTGCCATAAAAAGAAAAGGAAGAAAGAACCAACTGATGGACTGTTCAGATTGCCTTAGAAATACAAAGAAAACATGAACAGTCCAGCTGTGATGATTCAGTGTCTTGTTTTTCTCATACTTGCCAACCTTGAGACCTCCAATATCGGAGGGGTGGGGGGACGGCGTGGTTGGGGCGTAGCTAAGGGCGTGGTTAAGAGGAGAGTATATTTACAGCTAGAATTCACCAAATCAAGTATTTCATATATATATATATAATATATATATATATATATATATATATGTATGAAATACTTGACTTTCAGTGAATTCAAGCTATATATATATATTTTTTATTTTATTATACGTATAAATAAAAGACATACTTGAATTTCAGTGTTCTGCAGGCTATCCAGTAGGTGGCAGTATTGTCCTGTTCAAGAGTGTCACAACATTGCTGTTTACGGCAGACGAACTGCTTTACGGTAGACTAAACGTGACTGCTGTTGTTGTGTGTTGTTACCGCGCTGGGAGGACGTTAATGAAACTGCCTAACAATAAACCCACATAAGAAACCAATAACTCTCTCTCCTTGTTGTGCACTCTACTCTCTAAAAGCCGTAGATGTTATGACGTCAATGAGGCAGGCAAGCTGCTGGGAAAGCGGACGTGAGAACGGCTGTCCCCACTCAGGTCCGCATTGAGCTGGAGGGGGCGTGGCCTCCAGCTCCGGCTGAATACCGGGAGTTTGTCGGGAGAGGCGCTGAATAACGGGATTCTCCCGCTAAAAACGGGAGGGTTGGCAAGTATGGTTTTTCTATTCATCCGGAAGATTACAGGTCTATATTGGTCCCCATTTTTTAACAACTAAAGCCGTCACCACCAGCCTTAATGGGGAAGTGCACTTTTTTTGGAATTATGCCAATCGTTCACAATCATTATGAAAGACATGATGACAGAATTATTTTTTTTAATGCATTCTAAATATTAAATACATTCGATCAAAAGTCAGCTTAAAATGGAGCATATGGGAGTCGTTCAATTTTGCCTGTAGAGCCCCTAAAAAAACATCCAAATACCTCCTTCAGGGTTTTATATACATGATGTAAGTATATATATAGTGTAGTAGTATTTTAGTAGTAGTGAAGTAGTATTTTAGTATTTACATCACGTTTGCTTGTTTTTTTTTGTTCATCACTGATTACTCACTGCAGACTTCATAAGAGCCAACACTTATTATAAAACATCACTTACTTTACAAGGTCTGCTGTCATTAAAATGCCGACTGCTGGGATGTTTATATATTCTCATTAAGGTGAAGAATGACTCATATGATGGACGCTTTTGACCTCCCTCCCTCCTAAACGACACCTGGAGTCGAACTTTTGCTTGCATGCAGATCGGCCTCAGTCTATGAACATTACGTCATCACACCCAAGACAACGGGCACATACACACACACACCCCCTCCCCCACCCCACGCCTTCACCACTGCTTGTTTCCTCTCGGGGTGATGAACGGCTGGCAGCGCTTCATAGCAGCAGTCGCCCTCCAGGGCCCCAACTCCCCGCCCCTCTGTTGCGAGTTGTCGTGATTAAATGTAACGTGTTTATGTGTGCATTGCATGGAGGTTTTTTTTCCCACTCCAGACTAGGCCCCCTTAGGAGTCCAGTCTAGATTGTATTTTTTTACTCATCTTCTTCCCCAGCGTTTTACCTTTTTCTTATCTTTTACGGGGCGCCTTTGGCGACCCATCAGCGTTCCTGTTCTGTAACCCTGTACACCAGACCTGGGAATTCTGCAACCTGTGGGCCACATCCGGCCCTTTGTGCGTCCCTGTCCGGCCCGCGTGAGGCCAATCATAAATTACAAAATAAATTTAAAAAAGTATCTATGTCGAGTGTGCAATACAACGGTGCTGCTTTTGTTTTGAAAAGCGTTATTTGTATTACTTCCGTGTGGACGTATGTGCGTGATTGTGAGTGAATGTGAACAGCTGCAATCACAAATGACAAAATAAAGTTGAAAAGACATCTATGTCGTGCGCGCAATACAACTGTGCTGCTTTTACTTTGAAAAGTGTTATTTATGGGCGTATGTCCGTGTGTAACCCGTGAGTGAAGGTGCACAGCGACAAGTGATGCACGGTTTACACCAGAGACGCTAAAAAGAGAAAAGTTGATGACGAATTGCGTGTTTTCAATAAGACATGGACTGCCAAGCAACGTTCCCTCTAAGGTGCGCGCCTGCGCAATTGCGCACTGCTCAAGCGTCCTCTGCGCACAGCAAATATATGCCGCGCACCAAATCAAATCCCATCTGAATTCTAAACACAATAAACACATTTATTCTGTGTAATTTTGCAATGCAACTCTGAGTGACAGTGACAACAAGCGGCCCTAACGGTGTTCGTCAACACCGTTCAATTATTGTAACGTCTATCGAGATGCTTCGAGGCCAGGAATTATATCGATCACTTTATTGAGCAAAACTGTTTATATTCAGCCATAACCACACCAAAAACATGAGTAAAACACTTCTATCTTGAAAAACTAGTCATTTTCTGCCGTACAAACCAGGCCAAAACCAACTTGTCATCTGTCACCAACACGCATACCACTAAACCACTGGTGCGTTTATGGCCACACAAAAAGTCGGACAAGTCAAACACCACACAAAGTTACACTATGACTCCTCAGTCATACGTGTGCTTATTCTACTGTCATTTATTATTAATGTTAATTTATTTATATTAATCATGGAATGCTGTTACTAGAGAAAGTTACAGGAATGCACACTTCATCCTATGCTTGCATTTCATTGTGCAACATGAGGATGTTTAATGGGAACTAAATGTCATCTCTGAAAGGGGTACAAATGATTTCCAAAGCAGTGCTTTTGGTATAAAGTTAAGCTAGGTTAAATGAAAGTATTATTATTAATTATTATTATCATTATTATTTATCTTACAGTATATATAAAAATTAATGTTGAGCAAAATTTAATTAAAATATTGTCGATGTGGCTCTCCAGCAGTGCTCGGGTTGCTCATGCGGCCCCCTGTAAAAATTAATTGCCCACCCCTGCGGTACACTGTTTGTCTAATCTTGAACGGGTTTGTGCTGAAAACATAGTTTCGTTGTACTTGTGCAATGACAATAAAGTCCTATCCTATCCTATCCTATCCTATAATCGTAGCGAAGAAACGAGGTGGAGGGGCGGGGGAGGAACAAGTGCTTTTCGTGTCGTTCTCGCCAGTTCCAGTCAATGTCGGTCAAAGTGTCCCAACTTGTCGGATTATATTCTCAACCACCTTCTGTCCAGGTGAGATGCAAGATTTACGATCTACAATACATTTACAGGGAGCAAGGAAGCGAGAAAGCAGCAGACCACTCGACGATGGTGGAAGTGATTACGTCGCCGCTAAAAATAGTGTGTCTGTGTTAACGCTTGTAATAACAATATCACTAATACTTGGTTAATATTCAAATCTCGAAATGTAAATGGAGTATCGTTGGCGCTTTTTGAATGGTTATTTATCTGATTTTATGGGCGAAATAGTGGAGCTCCCAATGGCTTCGCAGTAAGCAGACTTTTATTTACGTTTATTTAATATTTAGAATGCTTTTTTTTTTTTAAATCCATCCGTCGTCATGTTTTTCATAATGATTGTGAATGATAAGCAAAAAATAAATAAAATAAAATAAAATAAAAAGTGCAGTTCTCCTTTAAAGCAAAAATGATGGTGATGTTTGAGGCAAACTTTGCAAAGTTAGATGCAAGAAGAACGAAAAATGTGCAAAGGTTGTAAAGTAAATATTAGCAAGACAATGTTTCAGTCAACGTCAAGATTGCCAAGTCTTACAGCGGGATTCGATTTATTCGAGAATACCTATTCTCTTGAGAAACAGCTTCCTCTGTAGAAAAAGAAAATGAACGCAAACCCAAAATCCACCGCACCAGCGTGGAAATATTTTGGTTTTAAACCTTTGGAACAAGGTGAAACTATCAACACCGAGGAGGCACTTTGTTGAATTTGAAGAATGGTGCCATCAAAAAAATCCAACATGACAAACTTGCATGCCGATTTAAAACACCAGCACCCGACTCAGTGTTTCCAACTGATAAAAGACGTGCACATGAAGATGCATAAAGTGTAGCCAGGTGTACGTGGACAACATTTATTTAATCTCATCATCATTTGGATTAGAATGTTACTGTGTACATGGACCCTGAAAAATATATCTGATTATGACGTGCATGTTCATGCATCACACCTTAAATATTTAACTTTGACATGCACAGAACATAACAAACGAAAATGTGTGTTATTGTTTGTGCTACGGCGCCATCTTTTGGACAAGTTCGCTCACTACAGGTGCTGAATAAGCAGTGACCTTCACTGTAAACAAACACGGCTTGGTGCATTTCTGCTTGTCCGGCGTTATCGCGGTATTTATCTTTTGTTTTCCTTCTGTTCACTACTTTTGTTTTACCTCTCTTTTTGTAAGGGTACGCCGCATCTTTATGTTACAACATTCTGTGTATGTGTCTGAGGCTATAAGTTAGCACTTGGAGTAAGTGTAAGGTCATGACTAAAACAGCTCGTTAAGACGACTACTGGATACCTTATTTTATTGTTACATCGACACATGACACTCTGGACCTTTTGTTTTGGCTAGTCTTGTTTTAAAGCAACAAACACAACAGTATATAACACTAGTCATGTACATGTTGAATTGGGGGAGACTGCAAAAGGACAATCACTTCATTCCGAGACTATTAAATTTAGTCCCCGCTCCACCACCAAAGTATAGCTGACATCACAGAAATGCGAAGTAAGAGTTATTCTAACCTAAATTTCAAAAGGTGTCTTTTCATGCGCAACAACTGGAATGACTTTCGGCATAAACCGAAATGAAATTTGGATCTCGACGTATGTGATCGGGTCAGAATATTCCGAATGGCATGTTTACATGAAGCCTTTTCATTCCGGTTCGACTTTTAATCCGATTCAATGTGTCCATGTGCACAGTGCTACTGAGGAGTTTGGTGAACAAGGTCAGTGTAAACGAAACGGCGCAAAATGGTGTGCGCTCACAGAAAGTGTGGTTCAATTCACTACATCACCAAAGACATGCTGCCCCTTAAAAGTGTTGTAAAAAGTATTGTTTAAAAAAAACCGATGCAAACGTTTGACGGACATTTGTCATGTTTCCTTGCTCGGAATCTGCCAGGTTAAAGTTTTTTTGCATGTGGCCTAAAGATACAGCTGCTTATAATGTAGTGTTTATATTGTTACTCTGCACTTTTTAACATGATTGTCAGTTAAGTAATGTACAACTCTACCTACATGTTCAATATTGATGTACAACTTTCTTTGTCAATACTTTATTTAGCCATTTTATTTACTGTTTTGGTTGCGTATACTTAAGGGTGCCCCAACCCCTCCTTAACAGAACCAATTGTATCGCTTGTGGTTGTGATTTTTTTTCAAGTGCTCACAGGAAGTATGGTTTATTATCATCATGTGTTTGTTTTATTTATTGTTTCACTTTTTATTTGAGTTCTTGGAGTGCGTATCCTGTATTAAAAACTGGTTGTCCTCAAACTTCCTCTAGATAAATTCAAACAGAACGGAAAATCTGATAATTGCTCCCGACAAAAAGATGCCCTTGATCAAGAACTCCCTTGGTGCTCTGGGTGCATCTGTTAAAAGCAGCCTCAGAAACCTTGGGGTTGTGTTTGATCAGTCCATGTCTTTGGAGGGTCACCGTCGTCAACTGATCAAAAACTGTTTTTATCATCTCAGAAATATTTCTAAAGTGAGAAATTTGTTGTCAAAATTGGATCTTGAAATGATCATTCACTCGTTCATTTCGTCTCGCATTGACTATTGCAATTCTTTTTTTCACTCTCTTCAACAAGTCAACGCCAAAGAGACTTCGGACTGTACAAAATGCGGCTGCCAAACTTTTTATCCAGTCTTCCCTGGCTTCCATTCAAATTCCGCATTGAGTTTAAAATTTTAGTCCTGACTTTCTGTGCGTTGCATGGTGGGGCCCCTCAGTACATCACTGACTTGCTATGCCCCTACTCTCCAGGCCAGGGTCTTCTAAAGATCCCAAAAAATTGTTTTAAAACCCGTGGAGACCTGGCATTCCAGGCTATAGCTCCCAGACTCTGGAACAATTTGCACCAGTCCCTCCGTGATTTTCACTGTGTTGAAACTTTTAACATTTGAAAACTTCTCTTTTTAGTAAAGCTTTTACTTAATGCACCTTTTAACTATCATTTTTAATCCACTTTGTAGCCTCTTTATGATGTTGCCCCTGCTGTTTTAAATTGGAATTGTTGTTTTACACCTATGTTTTGTACAGCACTTTGTGATTTTTATATATAAATGCTTGTTTTATATAGACTACTAAGGTAAAGTTTTGTACCTGACAAGTTTCGGCTACCTTGCTTCTGCAGCCTTCATCAGAGGTGTCACTTGATGTTAGCGTGATGTCGTCTGTGATGTGTTATATGGATTTTTCCATCCCACCTGAGGTGGTGGGATGGAAAACTTTACCTTACTAGCCTTTATAAATCAACCATTTATATATACACATCAGTAGGCTAAATGAACCTCTTCAACATGCTTTGTGATTTTATCTGTGAAAAGCGCTTTATAAATAAAATGGACTTACTTACTTAAGTTGGAGATTTACAATATTACATTCCAATTGCTATGTTAAAATATTCAAGAAATACAAGTTTATTGCATTTGAAAGGGTATACATGCATGGTTATTAAGTATTAGCATAACATCAATGGTTAATTAGGTCTCAGAATGATGTTGACAAAAATATTGTTTATCAGCAATAATTTGCAGCTACGCTGAGGCATAATTTGTTATCGCCCTGGCTCAAAATGCATTGTACTATTTTGCCACCGCACAGTGGAATGCACTACCAACAGACCTTAAAATTCGAACATCCCTACTAGATTTTAAAACTCCCATAAAATCATGGCTCAGCTCAACCTCTACCTGATCTGAACCAAAATTGATCCCCAGCAACTCTTCGAAGCATCAAACAGGTTTTTATGTGGTTATAGTGTATATATACTTTCTCATTCTGTTTTGCACACTCTTGGAGTCAACATGTGCATAGTCATAGAATAGAATATAATAGAATAGAATAGAATGGACTTTATTGTCATTATATTTGCACATAACGAGATTAAGGACTCCAACTCAAGGTGCGGTAGTGGGAACAAACATGGGATAAAAGTAAATTACACAAGAAGTAATAAAGATAAAACTAAGAATTTAAATAAACAGACTACTATCCGATAAAAATAATAGTAAATCCTGTACAATATACAAAACACTATACAAATACAAAATACTGTACAATATACAGAACAAGACAAGAGTACCGGAGTAATAAATAACAATCAGTGTCGGATGTATTGCACTCGAAGGGTAATATTGCACAGTAGGGTATGTAGTGTCCAATGTTCCCTATAATTTTTCATGTGTGTGAGCAAACGCACAAACTTCCTGAGCATTCAGTGGAGCACATGTGAGCAACATCAGACGTGCACACTGTGGCCACACCAGCGTCACACCTGTCCCAAACCTGACATCATAACAATTTAAATGTTTTGTTAAAATTATTTTCTGACATAAGTGATTTTGCCCCCTTAGAATGACAATAACAAAAAAACATGTTTTTCATGACCTATGTGCTAGTATTGTATGTTTGGCTGTGGGTCCTGCCTTTAAAGGAAATGTTACCCCTTTCAGAGATTACATTTAGTTCCTGTAACTTTCTGTCTGTAAAATACATAATTTTATTAGCATTTATGAAATCTAGTGACAACATTTCATGAATAATATCCTTAGATTAACATCCTTAATAAATGGCAGTAAAATAAGCACACATCTGATTGAGGAGTCAGAGTGTTACAACCTGGCATTTACACATTTTGTGGCGTTGGGGTTGTCCGACTTTTTGTGTGGCCATAAACGCAGCACTGGCTAAGTGCCATGAGTGCGTGTGTTGGTGCAGGTGAGACGGAGCGAGCGGGTTCTGTTGATATGACGGATGACAAAGTTGGTTTAAGCCTGGTTTGTATGGCAGAAAATGACCAGTTTTTCTGGATAAAAGTTTTTTTACTCATGTTTTTGGTGTGGTTTTTGCTCAATAAAGTGATTGATGGAATTCCTGTCCGTAAAGTGTCTCGACAGACGATAATTGAACTGTGTTGACAATAAGGCTGAAACGACGCGTCGACGTAGTCGACGTCATCGGTTACGTAAATACGTCGACGCCGTTTTTGTGCGTCGACGCGTCGCATTATGACGTCACACTACCGTCATGGCGAAGCGCAAAGCAGACGATCAAAGAAGACGATGCGAGCGGTGCGAGCGAGGGGGGAAAAGCATGCCAAAAGTGGTCAAAAGTGTGGGAGTATTTCAATAAACGGCCTAATAATGTTGTTGTATGCACACTGTGTCGAGTGGAAATGGCCTATCATAGCAGCACAACGGCTATGAACGAACATTTGAAAAGAAAACCATCAACTAGTCAATCGTCCGCGCGAGCATACGTTGTCATCATTACACAAAAACATGAATGTGTCATTTGTATCTGCTAGGGGTGTAACGGTACGTGTTTTGTATTGAACCGTTTCGGTACGGGGCTTTCGGTTCGGTACGGGGATGTACCGTACGATTTTGTAAGCTAAAGCTAAAGTCTTAACAAGCTGCTTTGCTCCGTCTGCCTCTGTCTCAGCACGCAGCATTGTCCCACCCACACAACCATCTGATTGGTACACACGCAGCATTGTCCCACCCACACAACCATCTGATTGGTACACACGAAGCATTATCAGCCAATCAGCAGTGCGTATTCAGAGCGCATGTAGTCAGCGCTTCAGCGTGGAGCAGATAGGTGTTTAGCAGGTGAGCATCAGGCAGCGGACTCTCCCCAAATGATAATAAACACCTCCCAGTCAACTACTAGTAACATCACTATGAGCCCGTTGACCTTCTAGAAACTTAAACTGCAGCTCAGCTCACTCGCAGTCCTGGCTTGAGGTGAAGGCTAATTACCTCTCAGTTCCAGCCACATCGACCCCTTCTGAGCGCCTATTTTCAGCTGCTGGGAATATTGTAAACAAGAAAAGAAGCAAAGCATGTAGACATGCTAACCTTTCTTCATTACAACTGTTAAGACACTCACTGGAATGAGTAGAATTGGTTATTGTGTACTGTGTTGGACTGGATGTTTATTTTGCACATTTTAAAAGCAATATTTACTGTTTACAGTGCTCCAGAATATTTAGATTGGCACTTTTTTGTATTGGATGTTTATCTTTATTTTTGCACATTTTAGCAAATAAGCAATACTTTCACTTTTGTTGAAATGTTTACACTGTTGTTACAGAATATTTCGTTTTGCAGTTTTTTGTATTGGATGTTTATCTTTATTTTTGCACATTTTAAAGCAAAATAAGCAATACTTTTACTTTTGAAATGCTTATACTATTGCAGAATATTAAGATTTGCACTGGATGTTGACTTTTATATTTGCACATTAAAAAGCAAATAAGCTACTTTTAATTTTTTTAAATGTTAAAAGTTTTAAATGTTTACATTGTTACAGAATATTTAGTCATGTTGTTGTCAATGTTGACTGAGTGGCCATACTTCTTTTTTTTTTGTAAATAAAAGCCATGCCTTTTGAAAAAACGGGCCTACATTTATTTTTTCATCTTCATTTTGAATAAAAAAATAATCGGTAAAAGGAAAAATAATCTATAGATTAATCGAAAAAATAATCTATAGATTAACCGATTAATCGAAAAAATAATCTATAGATTAATCGATAGAAAAATAATCGTTAGCTGCAGCCTTAGTTGACAAAGATTGATTTATTCATTGGGGCCACTCTTGTTGTCACCTGTCACTCGCAGAGTTGCATTGCAAAATCATACAGAATAAATTGTAGTGTGTTTATTTCGTTTAGAGTTCAGATGGGATTTTTGATTTTCTGCGTGGCATTAATTTGCTGTGCGCAGAGGACGCGTGAGCAGTGTGCAATTGCGCAGGCACGCACCTTAGAGGGAACGTTGGTAGTGTCATGTATACCCCCCCACCCCCCCATTTTTTTTATATATTGTATACATGTATACTGTGTATACGTACATTATTTATCAATTTTTTTAACCTAATTTTTTATATACACGTTACAGGTTATATATCTTTTATTATTGAATGTATAAAATGTGAATATTTAAATGAAATGTTCTTATTTAAACGGGGATAGCAGGTCCATTCTATGTGTCATACTTGATCATTTCGCGATATTGCCATATTTTTGCTGAAAGGATTTAGTAGAGAACATTGACGATAAAGTTCGCAACTTTTGGTCGCTGATAAAAAAGCCTTGCCTGTACCGGAAGTAGCGTGACGTCACAGGTTGTGGAGCGCCTCACATCTGCACATTGTTTACAATCATTCCCACCAGCAGCGAAAGCGATTCGGACCGAGAAAGCGACGATTACCCCATTAATTTGAGCGAGGATGAAAGATTTGTGGATGAGGAAAGTGAGAGTGAAGGATTAGAGGGCAGTGGAAGCGATTCAGATAGTGAAGATGCTGTGAAAGGCGGGTGGGACCTGATATTCAGCTGGGAATGACTAAAACAGTACATAAACACAAGACATATACAATATATACTCTATTAGCGACAACACAACCAGGCTTATATTTAATATGCCACAAATTAATCCGCATAACAAACACCTCCCCCTCCCGTCCATATAACCCACCAATACAACTCAAACACCCGCACAACACACTCAATCCCACAGCCCAAAGTACCATTCACCTCCGTAAAGTTCATACAGCACATATATTTCCCCAAAGTTACGTACGTGACATGCACATAGCGGCACGCACGTACGGGTAAGCGATCAAATGTTTGGAAGCCGCAGCTGGTACTCACGGTAGCGCGTCTGCTATCCAACTCAAAGTCCTCCTGGTTGTGTTGCTGTAGCCGGCCGCTAATACACCGCTTCCCACCTACAGCTTTCTTCTTTGCTGTCTTCATTGTTCATTAAACAAATTGCAAAAGATTCACCAACACAGATGTCCAGAATACTGTGGAATTTTGCGATGAAAACAGACGACTTAATAGCTGGCCACAATGGTGTCCCAATATGTCCACACAATCCGTGACGTCACGCGCAAACGTCATCATACTGAGACGTTTTCAGCAGAATATTTTGCGGGAAATTTAAATTTGCACTTTACTAATCTAACCCGTATTGGCATGTGTTGCAATGTTAAGATTTCATCATTGATATATAAACTATCAGACTGCGTGGTCGGTAGTAGTGGCTTTCAGTAGGCCTTTAAAGGCCTACTGAAATGAATTTTTTTTATTTAAACGGGAATAGCAGATCCATTCTATGTGTCATACTTGATCATTTCGCGATATTGCCATATTTTTGCTGAAAGGATTTAGTAGAGAAAATCGACGATAAAGTTCGCAACTTTTGCTCGCTGATAGAAAAAGCCTTGCCTGTACCGGAAGTAGCGTGACATCACAGGAGGTAGTATTCCTCACAATTCCCCATTGTTTACAATGGAGCGAGAGAGATTCGGAGCGACAAAGCGACGATTACCCCATTAATTTGAGCGAGGATGAAAGATTTGTGGATGAGGAACGTTAGAGTGAATGACTAGAGAGGCAGTGAAGGACATATCTTTTTTCGCTCTGACCGTAACTTAGGTACAAGCTGGCTCATTGGATTCCACACTCTCTCCTTATTCTATTGGATCACGGATTTGTATTTTAAACCACCTCGGATACTATATCCTCTTGAAAATGAGTCGAGAACACGAAATGGACATTCACAGTGACTTTTATCTCCACGACAATACATCGGTGAAACACTTAGCTACTGAGCTAACGTGATAGCATCGTTCTCAAATGCAGATGGAAACAAAATACATAAATCCCTGACTGGAAGGATAGACAGAAGATCAATAATACTATTAAACCATGCACATGACATACACGGTTAATAACTCTCAGCCTGGCAAAGCTTAACAATGCTTTTGCTAACGACGCTGAAGCTAACTTAGCAACTTAGCAACCGGACCTCACAGAGCTATGGTAAAAACATTAGCGCTCCACCTACGCCAGCCAGCCCTCATCTGCTCATCAACACCCGTGCTCACCTGCGTTCCAGCGATCGACGGCGCGACGAAGGACTTCACCCGATCATCCGTGCGGTTGGCGGCTAGCATCGGCTAGGCGTCTGCTATCCAAGTAAGTAGTCCTTGTTGTGTTGCTACAGCCAGCCGCTAATACACCGATCCCACCTACAACGTTCTTCTTTGCAGCCTCCATTGTTCATTAAACAAATTGCAAAAGATTCACCAACACAGATGTCCAGAATACTGTGGAATTATGAAATGAAAACAGAGCTTTTTGTATAGGATTCTACGGGCTCCGAATACTTCCCTTGCCCTCGTGACGTCACACGCATACATCAGCATAATAAAACGTTTTCAACCGAAAGTGTGGCGGGAAATTTAAAATTGCACTTTATAAGTTAACCCGGCCGTATTGGCATGTGTAGCAATGTTAAGATTTCATCATTGATATATAAACTATCAGACTGCGTGGTCGGTAGTAGTGGGTTTCTGTAGGCCTTTAATGGACCACAATGGAAACAAGCCTTTTGGCTTTTTGCGCCATCCATTTGCCTTTTTAAAGCATTACATGGATTCAATTCTTTAAAATGTCAATAAACTTCTCAATCAATCAAAAATATATTTTGTCAGAGTTAGACACGTGTGCAAAACACACATGTCTACTGCAGTTAGACGCTGGTTCTCGGGAGTAAATTCTTGGAAAGGAGTCCACTAAGACTAAGTCACAAATGATCTTGCTTGATTAAGCAGCAAAGATATCTTCTGTGCGCTGGCGCGGTTTGGGTCGGTTCAGCTGAGATCAAAGACGAGCGGCGGTGTTAAGAACGAAAAAAACGGTGGGGAAATCGCAGAACTTCACCAGTTTGTGCAACTATTTCCAATTCCTGGAGTTCTTCCATGTTTCTCAAACTGTACACTCCAGACACAGACATGCATGGAAGATTAAACGATCTGGAGAGAGCTGATGAGGTCAGCCTGTGTTAATAACCGCAGCAGGTGGAGTCCGACGTAGTTTGCCTGCTTAGATACACACACGGACTTAATATCCTTTGTTCAGGCTTGCGTGATCCTAATGCAAATTCCCAGCCATGTGTTGCCATGACAGTGCCGCTATGTGATAACACACGTGGTACATGACAGCAGGGGGAAAGCATGTCGATCTCAGACGACTCGGAGCCTCTGAAGCATTTTTCTTGCTTTAATGAGTCGCTCAAAGTGCTTTGAACCGAGCTAACCTGCCACGTTCTGAATAAACACGCCGTCATCTCAACTCTTTAACCGCATCAAAATGCATCTTTTACTCAAGGTCCTCTTATTGTCCTTTCCATTCCTTCCTAAGCGTTTAATACAGTTTTTAGAGTTTCCACAGTTGTCATGGAGACGCCTTAGTGTCAGGCAATTCATGCATAGCACTTTTATAAGCTCTCTCTTTCACTCTCTCTCTCTTTCGCTCAGCTGTCATTGAGTCGAAGATTTTCTAGGAATTGTCGCGTGGTCTTCATCAGAGCTGCTAACTTTTTAGGCTTACCTCACATTGTTATGTCATCCCGGTTGGATAATCGAGCGGATGTTTGTTGGTTTTGTCAGGTCGTCGCTTCTTGATTGCAGCCTCCATTGATTAAAAATAGACGCAGTGTATTTTTGGAGTTGTCGAAAGCTACTTCTCAACAGTGAGTGATTGGTATGCGATCCCAGCGCCGATGGACCTAATGTGATAAAACTGATTTTCTTTTTTCTTGTGGTAGCGGCTGAGGATACAGGCTGTAACTGGCAATATGTCTATTGCTTGTTAAAGATTGACAGCAGCATGTCATGCGGGGTCAAGACTATTTATTGGCATGATATTTTGCTGCATGCTCAAATTTTGGTCCTTGGTCCATGCTAATATTAGTCACGACTCACTAGGGTTATACGGTATACCGGTATTGGTATAGTACAGCGATACTAATGAATCATATTCGGTACTATATCGCCTCTAAAAAGTACCGGTCATCCAACCTCCCACCCCTCCGTCGTCGTCACGTCATGAGATTGCTGGGTTTACGAGCAGAGGAGCATGTTCGGCAGCGCACAATCACGGAGTACTTCCAAGCAGACACAGTGTGTAGACAGAAAAGGGAGAACGGACGCATTTTGGCTTAAAAACTAACGATAAAGGGGAAGTTATAACACGGAAACGCCCTCAGGAAGAGGTGCTTTAAGACATGGCTATACCTAGCTAGCGGCTAAAGACCAGCCGCAGTCGGCAGTGTTTTAGCTACTTCTAAATCACTAATCCTCGTCTCCATGGCGACAAATAAGTTTTACAAGTATCATCCCTGCAGGACGAGGAATAGCTAAACATGCTTCACTACACACCGCAGCTACCGGAGTGACAATGTAAACAAACGCCATTGGTGGATCTACACCTGACCTCCACTGTAATAATACCAAGTATAGGAGCGTATCTAGTCGATACTACTATGATTACATCGATATTTTTCGCCGTCACAACATCTTCTTTTGTTTTTTTAAAATGTATATTATGTTTATAAACTCAGGAAATAATGTCCCTGGACACATGAGGACTTTGAATATGACCAATGTATTATCCTGTAACTACCTGGTATCGAATTGATACCCAAATTTGTGGTATCATCCAAAACTAATGTAAAGTAATAAACAGAAGAATAAATGATTATTACATTTTAACAGAAGTGTAGATAGAACATGTTAAAAGAGAAAGTAAGCATATTTTAACAGTAAATGAACAAGTAGATTAATAATTCATTTTCTACCACTTGTCCTTAATAATTTTGACAAAATAATAGAATGGAAAATGACACAATATGTTATTGCATAAATTAGGAGACTTTGTTTGCTTACTACTGAAAGACAAGTTGTCTTGTATGTTCACTATTTTATTTAAGGACAAAATTGCAATAAGAAACATTTGTTTAATGTACCCTAAGATGTTTTGTTCAAATAAAGCCAATAATGCAATTTTTTGTGGTCCCCTTTATTTAGAAAAGTATAGAAAAGTACCGAAAAGTATCGAAATACATTTTGGTACCGGTACCAAAATATTGGTATCAGGACAACACTACGACTCACCAACACTACGACTAGCATGTGTATTAACAGTGAATTAGACATCTTACTCTTGATTTAAACTGTATTCAATTATATATAACCTACCTAAACTTTACAACCTTGTCAAATGATATGAAACAATGTGTTAATCACAAAGATAATTATTACCACCTAACCCTTAGGATTAGGTCAGGCTGATTAGAAAAATAATTACTAACCAAATGCACTCCATAGGAAGGGACTCAAAAATAACTGAGGGAAAATAAATGTACACACAATTTACGCTGTGCTAAAATAAATACACTAAATCAATAATGAATTCCCGAACTAAACCGTCAATACAATTTAAGTGCAAATGAAAATACAGTTTCACCACTATAGAGATCATTTTTGCGCTTAGGAAACTTAGCTCCAGACTTTTTCTGTTTGATATTGTCATTACTGCCACAAGTGGTGCAATAGTGTACTACAACAGACCACAGCTGAGAAACAGATATTTTAGGTGGCCCTCTAAGTGGCGCTTGTGGCCTAATTATAGGCTATAGGGGAACTGCACTTTTTTTGGAATTTTGCCGATCGTTCACAATCATTATGAAAGACATGACAACTGATACATTTTTTTTTAATGCATTCTAACTTGTAAATAAACGTAAATAAAAGTCTGTTTACAACGGAGCCAATGGGAGGTTCTCTATTCCGCCCATAAAAAACAATAAATAATCATTCAAAAACCACCAACAAAACTGTATTTACATTTCGTGACTTGAATATTAACCAAGTATTAGTGATATTGTTATTATAAGCGCTAACACAGACAAACTATTTATAGCGGTGCGGTGATCACAAGCTTGCGTGCCAGTTTTGACAACTGCTGCTTTCTAGCTTGTGGAATTTTATTGTAGATCATAAATCATGTCTCTCACCTAGATAGTAGAAGGATGAGGACGTATTCCGACAATTAGTCAACTTTGACAGCCAAATTAGACCCAGCAATGGCAAGAACGACGTGAAGAGACGCTTGGTTCCACCCCCTTTTTCTTCGTCTTCATCTAAACGGGACTATAACAAGATCTTATCAGTCGGCATGCTAATGACAGCAGACCTTGCGCAGTAAGGGATGTTTTATTATGTTTATTGGCTCTCATGGAGTCTGCAGTGAGTAATAATCAGTGGCGTCGTTGAAATAAACCAGGATGAGTATTTCAAATTAATGTGCCGCTTATGTTTAAAATGAGCAAAATACGCAAATTTTAAATGTTATTATACATGTGCCTTTTACTACATTACATATATACTTACATCAGGTATAAAAACCTTGATGGCCTTGTTTAGATGTTTTTGTGTAGATAAAACATGTTAAAATAGAAAGTAAGCAGATATTAACAGTAAATGAACAAGTAGATTAATAATTAATTTTCTTCCCCTTGTCCTTAAAGGCCTACTGAAACCCACTACTACCGACCACGCAGTCTGATAGTTTATATATCAATGATGAAATCTTAACATTGCAACACATGCCAATACGGCCGGGTTAACTTATAAAGTGCAATTTTAAATTTCCCGCTAAACTTCCGGTTGAAAACGTCTATGTATGATAACGTATGCGCGTGACGTTAACGGTTGATACGGAAGTATTCAGACCCATTGAATCCAATACAAAAAGCTCTGTTTTCATTTCATAATTCCACAGTATTCTGGACATCTGTGTTGGTGAATCTTTTGCAATTTGTTTAATGAACAATGGAGACTGCAAAGAAAAAAGTTGTAGGTGGGATCGGTGTATTAGCAGCGGACTACAGCAACACAACCAGGAAGACAGAGATGGATAGCAGACGCGTTAGCCGGCGAACTCACCTTAACTTCCTCCGTCTCGCCGACCGCATCTGTGATCGGGTGAAGTCCTTCGTCGCACCGTCGATCGCTGGAACGCAGGTGAGCACGGGTGTTGATGAGCAGATGAGGGCTGGCTGGCGTAGGTGGAGAGCTAATGTTTTTAGCATAGCTCTGTGAGGTCCGGTTGCTAAGTTAGCTTCAATGGCGTCGTTAGCAACAGCATTGTTAACCTTCGCCAGCCTGGAAAGCATTAACCGTGTATTTACATGTCCATGGTTTAATAGTATTGTTGATTTTCTATCTATCCTTCCAGTCAGGGGTTTATTTTTTTTGTTTCTATATGCAGTTAAGCATGATGCTATCACGTTAGCTCGTAGCTAAAGTGCTTCACCGATGTATTGTCGTGGAGATAAAAGTCACTGTGAATGTCCATTTCGCGTTCTCGACTCTCATTTTCAAGAGGATATAATATCCGAGGTGGTTTAAAATACAAATCCGTGATCCACAATAGAAAAAGGAGAGAGTGTGGAATCTAATGAGCCAGCTTGTACCTAAGTTACGGTCAGAGCGAAAAAAGATATGTTTGCACTGCATTCTAGTCTGTCACTCTAACGTTCCTCATCCACGAATCTTTCATCCTCGCTCAACTTAATGGGGTAATCGTCACTTTCTCGGTCCGAATCGCTCTAGCTGCGTTGAAAACAATAGGAAAATATGAGGAAGCGAACAACCGACTACGTCACGCTACTTCCGGTAGGGGCAAGGCTTTTTTTTAATCAGAGACCAAAAGTTGCAAACTTTATCGTCGTTGTTCTATACTAAATCCTTTCAGCAAAAATATGGCAATATCGCGAAATGATCAAGTATGACACATAGAATGGATCTGCTATCCCCGTTTAAATAAAAAAATGTCATTTCAGTAGGCCTTTAATAATGTTGACAAAATAAAAGAATGGAAAATTACACAATATGTTACTGCATATGTCAGCAGACTAAATTAGGAGCCTTTGTTTGTTTATTTACTACTAAAAGACAAGTTGTCTTGTATGTTTACTATTTTATTTAAGGACAAACTTGCAATAAGAAACATATGTTTAAAGGCCTACTGAAATGAATTTTTTTTATTTAAACGGGGATAGCAGATCTATTCTATGTGTCATACTTGATCATTTCGCGATATTGCCATATTTTTGCTAAAAGGATTTAGTATAGAACAACGACGATAAAGATTGCAACTTTTGGTATCTGATAAAAAAAAGGCTTGCACCTACCGGAAGTAGCGTGACGTAGTCAGTTGAACATATACGCAAAGTTCCCTATTGTTTACAATGATGGCCGCATGAAGTGAGAGAGATTCGGACCGAGAAAGCGACAATTTCCCCATTAATTTGAGCGAGGATGAAAGATTTGTGGATGAGTAAAGTGCAAGTGAAGGACTAGTGGGGAGTTGAAGCTATTCAGATAGGGAAGATGCTGTGAGAGCCGGGGGTGACCTGATATTCAGCTGGGAATGACTACAACAGTAAATAAACACAAGACATATATATACTCTATTAGCCACAACACAACCAGGCTTATATTTAATATGCCACAAATTAATCCTGCATAAAAACACCTGCGTGTTTGTTATGCTAGCTCCTAGCTCCTCTGCTAGCTCCTAGCTCCATAGAACACGCCAATACAATTCAAACACCTGATCAACACACACAATCACTCAGCCCAAAAGACCGTTTACCTAACCCAAGGTTCATAAAGCTTATATATTTTTAAAAAGTTACGTACGTGACGCGCACATACGGTCAAGTTATCAAATGTTTAGCAGCCAAGGTTGCATACTCACGGTACCTGATATTCAGCTGGGAATGACTACAACAGTAAATAAACACAAGACATATATATACTCTATTAGCCACAACACAACCAGGCTTATATTTAATATGCCACAAATTAATCCTGCATAATAACACCTGCGTGTTTGTTATGCTAGCTCCTAGCTCCTCTGCTAGCTCCTAGCTCCATAGAACACGCCAATACAATTCAAACACCTGATCAACACACACAATCACTCAGCCCAAAAGACCGTTCACCTAACCCAAGGTTCATAAAGCTTATATATTTTTAAAAAGTTACGTACGTGACGCGCACATACGGTCAAGTTATCAAATGTTTAGCAGCCAAGGTTGCATACTCACGGTACCTGATATTCAGCTGGGAATGACTACAACAGTAAATAAACACAAGACATATATATACTCTATTAGCCACAACACAACCAGGCTTATATTTAATATGCCACAAATTAATCCTGCATAATAACACCTGCGTGTTTGTTATGCTAGCTCCTAGCTCCTCTGCTAGCTCCTAGCTCCATAGAACACGCCAATACAATTCAAACACCTGATCAACACACACAATCACTCAGCCCAAAAGACCGTTCACCTAACCCAAGGTTCATAAAGCTTATATATTTTTAAAAAGTTACGTACGTGACGCGCACGTACGGTACGGTACGTGTTATGCTAGCTCCTAGCTCCTCTGCTAGCTCCTAGCTCCATAGAACACGCCAATACAATTCAAACACATGATCAACACACACAATCACTCAGTCCAAAAGACCGTTCACCTAACCCAAGGTTCATAAAGCTTATATATTTAAAAAAAGTTACGTACATACGCAAAAAAAAGCCAAAGCTGCATACTCACAGTAGCACGTCTGCGTCTTTGTCATCCAAATCAAAGTAATCCTGGTAAGAGTCTGTGTTGTCCCAGTTCTCTACAGGCGTCTGTGTATCCAAGTCAAATGTCCTCCTGGTTAGAGTCTCTGTTATCCGAGTTCTTCCATCTTGACTGCATCTTTCGGGAATGTAAACAAAGAAGCGCCGGCTGTGTACTGTTGTGGCTGACTACGTTCGAAAAATACGTCCATTTCGCACCGACAACTTTCTCCTTTGCTTGCTCAGCTTCCTTCTTCATAATGCAATGAACATGATTGAAACAGATTCACGAACACAGATGTCCAGAATACTGTGGAATTATGAAATGAAAACAGAGCTTTTTCGTATTGGCTTCAATGTGGAAGGCATACCCGTGTTCGCCGGTCTACGTCACGCGCATACGTCATCCTCAGAGGCGTTTCGAACCGGAAGTTTAGCGGCAAATTTAAAATGTCACTTTATAAGTTAACCCGGCCGTATTGGCATGTGTTATAATGTTAAGATTTCATCATTGATATATAAACTATCAGACTGCGTGGTCGGTAGTAGTGGGTTTCAGTAGGCCTTTAATGTACCATAATATTTTTTGCTAAAATAAAGCCAATAATGCCATTTTTTGTGGTCCCCTTTATTTAGAAAAGTATCGAAATATCTTTGGTACCGGTACCAAAAATATTGGTATCAGCACAACACTATTACAAAGCTAGTAAGATAATAGTGCAGTGGTGCGCAAAAAAAGATGATGACGTGAACACGAGTTAGTACATTCAGGGTTATTTCACAGCGTTCATCAGATTGATAGCCTGGGGCAAGAAACTGATCTTATTGCGGTTTGAGTTTGAACAGCTTGTGACCAGGATGTGAGGGTTCTGCAGGGATGCTACCTGCCCGTTTCCTGGTGCAAGCCCTGTAACACAAACATCCTTTCATCTTTCCCTGCTACGTGTCCACAGATTTTAGGTCAATATCAGCTTCCTAGAAGCTCTTCTTCGGGGATTTCAACCTCCACATTTTTGCCCCGATAAACGAACGTAAAGAAAAACGCCGACGCACACTCCCTTTGTCTGTACCCGTTTCAATTCCTCCAACTCCCGACTGAAGGTCGAGGATGAGTCAGAGTCGCATCTCCCCGAAAACAGAAGTGCAAATTGACACATCAACCACAAGCCCCGAGCAGCCGTAAAAGTTCCTTTCCTACGTGCTGTAAAAACGCTGTCGGGGGGACGTGACTGCAAGCAGAACCAGAGCACAGACCGTTTCAGCCACGTACAAAAGCAGACCGGTAAATAATTACTCG
>NC_084735.1:77279297-77334297 GCF_033978785.1 Entelurus aequoreus
AAATAGTCAAAGGGAAATGAGTATCAAGTCTGCGCACAGGTGGCTCGGTCCCATGACCCAAAAAACAAGCACTGTAACAAAAAGCAGGCAAGCCAATCATGCCACTCCTGCTCCGGTCCGGTTGCGCCAAACACTAAATATATCCAAAATTCAATGAAGTTCAAAACAAACATGGCAACAGGAGAAGTATCCCACACTTCTGTTTTGAAAATTAAATTAATTAAATTAAAACCTTCTCAGTGGCGTTGAGGTTAGAGTGTCCCCCCTGAGATCGGTAGGTCGTGAGTTCAAACCCCGGCCGAGTCATACCAAAGACTATAAAAATGGGACCCGTTACCTCCCTGCTTGGCACTCAGCATCAAGGGTTGGAATTGGGGGTTAAATCACTAAAATGATTCTTCCCCTCACCTCCCAGGGGGTGAACAAGGGGATGGATCAAATGCAGAGGGTAATTTCACCACACCTAGTGTGTGTGTGACTATCAGTGGTACTTTAACTTTAACTTCAAATCTTCACAGCAGATACGGGCATCTAGATTAACAATCTTATTGTCCAAGTGGCCAAACAGGACAGGGTAGGGGGGAAAAAAACCTGTTGGAAAAAATAATAAGAAAAACAGGATCAATATGTCTTTGTATAAAATGCAAATGACAACATCACACTGTTTTTTTCCCAACAGGCCAGACTGGTATGGTCTTCGGATAGCAACTTTCCATTTCTGTTGAGTGGTGATTCTAATTTGTGTTTTATGTTCTCAATTTGTTTTCAATTTTACGTTTTGTACTTTCAAATTAAATTCAAATACAGCAAATCGTTTTTTTAATTCCCATTAGTGAAAATAAAATCCAACAAACCAAAAGGTACATTGACCTCGTACTGTAGGTATACAAGGTGCAGATGTGGGCTGATTTGTCCCTTTTCTACAGCAGCAGCAGAAGCGTCACACTATGCTAACGTTAGCTTCCAACAACGAGTCGTACAAGGCAAAACTGCTTTTGTGGTATTGGGCCTTCTTATTTTTCAGATTTCATTTCATACTATGAACCCTCCAGGACCCTGAGATCCTCCGGCACTCGTCTCCTAATTATCCCAAAAGTCAGGGCACAAAGTCACAGGAAGGCATCTGTCAGCTATTATGACCCTGGTCTTTGGAACAGCTTGCCGGGAAACCTCAGGGCTTCAGAGAATGTTCATGGCTTTAAGAGCAAACTTAAGACTCACCTTTTTGATTTGGCTTTTACTTTATATGTATTATTTTATTGAAGTCATTAGGGTTGTACGGGACACCGGTATTAGTATCGTACCGCGATACTAATGAATCATATTCTGTACTATACGTTGTGTCCTTGTTGGTTTCACGAGCAGAGGAGCATGTTCGGCAGCGCACAATCACGGAGTACTTACAAGCAGCCACAGTGTGTAGACAGAAAAGGGAGAACGGACGCATTTTGGCTTAAAAACTAACGATAAAGGTGAAGTTATAACACTGAAACGCCCTCAGGTAGAGGTACTTTAAGACGTGGCTAGCTAGCGGCTAAAGTACACTCGCAGTCGGCTGTGTTATAGCTACTTCTAAATCACTAATCCTCGTCTCCATGGCGATAAATAAAGTATGTTTCTTACAAGTATCATCCCTGCAGGACGAGGAATAGCTAAACATGCTTCACTACACACCGTACCTCACCGGCTTGACAATGTAAACAAATGCCATTGGTGGATCTACACCTGACATCCACTGTAATGATACCAAGTACAAGAGCGTATCTAATCGATACTACCATGATTACATCGATATTTTTTAGCATCACAAAATCTGTTTTCGTTTTTAAAAAATGTATATTATGTTTATAAACTCAGGAAATACGTCCCTGGACACGTGAATATGACCAATGTATGATCCTGTAACGACTTGGTATCGGATTGATACCCAAATTTGTGGTATCATTCAAAACTAATGTAAAGTATCAAACAACAGAAGAATACGTGATTATTACATTTTAACAGAAGTGTAGATAGAACATGTTAAAATAGAAAGTAAGCAGATATTAACAGTAAATGAACAAGTAGATTAATAATCCATTTTTACCACTTGTCTTTAATAATGTTGACAAAATAATAGAATGGAAAATGACGAAATATGTTACTGCTTATGTCAGCAGACTAATTAGGAGCCTTTGTTTGCTTACTTACTACTAAAAGACAAGTTGTCTTGTATGTTCACTACTTTATTTAAGGACAAAATTGCAATAGGAAACATATGTTTAATGTACCATAAGATTTTTTGTTAAACTAAGGCCAATAATGCCATTTTTTGTGGTCCCCTTTATTTAGAAAAGTACCGAAAAGTATGGAAATACATTTTGGTACCGGTACCAAAATATTGGTATCGGTACAACACTAGAAGTCATTTGTACTTAGCTTTTTTTAGTCTTATAATTTATGCTAAATGTTATTTAGTTCTATATACTGTGCATATCATTTTGTCATCATACTATTTTTAACTCATATTTTAACCTTGTTTCTTACCATTTATTATTTTTACTTTCCAGAGTTCCTCGGAGGGAGCCCTCTACATCAGGGATTATATCCATGGCTGCTTTGGTCTGACCCCCTGGTGCAGATGGCTCCTGTGATAGTGTTTCTTCACCTGGCTCCTCTGTACTCAGCCATGCATTCAACCGCGTGTGTTTGTTTGTGACTGATTACCGGGGGAGGTGGGTCAATAATATCAAAAATATCAATATCAACTGAAACTTACTAGCATTTCCACCCGATTGTCCGTGGGCCGTGAAGATGCCGTAACGAGGAAATTGCAACTTTTGTTGGTAAAGATTTACTTGCGGACGTTCTTCAGTGTCGTCAAGTGTTTAAAAAAAACCTAAGAGAACACAATAAAATCGTTGAGCGCTACATTTATCTGACTCATGACAAAATAAGGGTCTGCGAAAAATAGCTTACATATTTACCGCTATTATTAAAATACCCCTATGTAACTTGCACTGGTAATGCTAATGAGAAAACGAGCCTCAAACCCTAAACCGAGGTGAGCTTTTTTTCAAACACGCCTGAATGGTCCTGCGTTTAATCCTTGATCACTATGCTAATGCATGAATCATCTCTCCCCGCCGCCATGGGAAGGCGTTCTGTCAAGTGAAGACCTTTCTTTCCATTTTCCTCTTTTAATATAACCCCCGCCCCGCCGAGGTCAGTGCCAGATTGCACTGTCAAGTGTGCGCGTCTGGCTTGTTGAGCAAATTCCAAACAACTCACTTTGCTATTCATCTAAAATCATCTCTTTGGTAATAAGCAAAACAAATACTTCTTTTTCTCCCCCCACCCCCGCGCCAGCCTATAAGATGAAGTAATGGGATGCTGCGGCAAATTGTTCATTCAGGCCTGGCACAAACAAGTACATTAACACTGCCACTTGGTTCTTCAGAGGCCCCCCCAGCACTCCCTTAAAAAACAAAAAACAAAACACATTAAACCTCTGCTATCACAGCAGAATAAGATACAATCCCTACTGGCACCTGTTTTGGGGTATTTGGGATCTGCATAAGTCCCTTACTTACAATTACAAACATGATACATCACAATTTCCAGTTTCTCCTTTCAACATGTTCGAAAAGGAGTAGGAAGAAGCAGATCTTATTTTAATAATACCCCTTTTTTCCATTAGATAGTAGTTGCTAACACTTATGTTCACTTCCTGTTCTCAATTTATTCATAATGTACTCCAGTGGTCCCCAACCACCGGGCCGATTGGTACAGGGCCGCACAAGAAATAAAAATACAAAACAATAAATAAATAAATAAATTAATTAATTATTTTTTAAATTTTTTTATTAAATCAACATAAAAAACACAATATATACATTATATATCAATATAGATCAATACAGTCTGCAGGGATACAGTCCGCAAGCACACATGATTGTATTTCTCTATAAAAAAAAAATTGGATCATATTAGTACATTGTAGGGTTGTACGGTATAAAGTACCAATGATTGTCACACACACACTAGGTGTGGCGAAATTATTCTCTGCATTTGACCCATCACACTTGATCACCCCCTGGGAGGTGAGGGAAGCAGTGGGCAGCAGCGGTGGCCGCGCTCTGGAATCATTTTTGGTGATTTAATCCCCCATTCCAACCCCTGATGCTGAGTGTCAAGCAGGGAGGTAATGGGTCCCATTTTTATAGTCTTTGGTATGACTCGGCCGGGGTTTGAACTAACGACCTACCGATCTCAGGGCGGACACTCTAACCACTAGGCCACTGAGTAGGTATAGTATAGTATAGTAATACCGGTATTAGTATAGTACCGCGATACTAATGAATTATATTCGGTACCGGTTCACCACCACCACCGTCATCGTCGTCACGTCATGAGATTGCTGGTTTACAAGCAGAGGAGCATGTTTGGCAGCGCACACACACGGAGTACTTACAGGCAGACACAGTGTGTAGACAGAAAAGGGAGAACGGATGCATTTTGGCTTAAAAAATGAAGATAAAGGTAAAATTATAACACTGAAACGCCCTCAGGAAGAGGTGCTTTAAGACATGGCTAGCTAGCTAGCGGCTAACGTACATCCCCGGTCTGCATTGTTTTAGCTAATCACTAATCCTCGCCTCCATGGCGATAAATAAAGTACTTTTCTTACAAGTATTATCCCTGCAGGACGAGGAATAGCTAAACATGCTTCACTACACACCGTAGCTCACCGACTTGACAATGTAAACTAGGGGTGTCCAAACTTTTTCCACTGAGGGCCGCACATGGAAAAATTAAAGCATGTGGGGGCCATTTTGATATTTTTCATTTTCAAACCATAACAAAATATATGCATTTTTTATTTATTTTACCTTTAGGGGACCATAAAAGGGTCTCAGTCATTAAAATGTTAAAAATAAATCAGATTATTCTTTTTTTAAAATTATTTAACACTTACAGTAAATCTCTATATCAACTTCAAGTTGATATAAAGTAATACAAATTTTAAAAAATGTTTTATGGCTTTTCTGTCAAAAACAACTTAGTTTTTTTTTATAGTAAAACTGAAATATGCAGTATTTAGTAATTAGAGCCCTACAAGATCAATAATGCAGGACACCATTGATTTTAATTATTTCATATTTTTGAGTAATCACAGTGAAAAGATAAATATATATATATATATATATATATATATATATATATATATATATATATATATATATATATATATATATATATATATATATATATATATATATATTTGGGATCCAAAAGGTGCCCCACTCATAAAGTGATACATTTTTATTAGGATTTTCTTTTACTTTCAACACTAAAGTTACGAGATCAACTTCAGATATATCTGTCGATTTTATGCTGGAACTATTATTTTGTTTGTTTTATGCGCTTTTGTCAAAGAAAACTTTGATGTTTTTATATGGCTACTACATAATGTATGCAATATTTACCACATAAAACATTTTAAAGTGAAATATTTGAAGTAATTGGAGCCCTGAAAATAATTCATTATAACATGGATTTTTTGTCATTATTTTTTTTTTTGAGCAATGGCAAAAAAAGAAAAATGAAGAAAGACAAAAGAAAAAAAAGTAGCCTGCATGGCAGCTTTTGTGTCAACATTGCAACTTTTTCTCATTATATTTCACCTCATTCCACTTTTTTTAATGTTCTTTTTTATTTTTACAATAGTATTTCCAGAATGTGTGGCAGGCCGGTAAACAATTAGCTGCGGGCCGCAAATGGCCCCCGGGCCGCACTTTGGACAACCCTGATGTAAACAAACGCCATTGGTGGATCTACACCTGACATCCACTGTAATGATACCAAGTACAGGAGCATATAGTCGATACTACTATGATTACATCAATATTTTTTAGGATCACAAAATCTTTTTTCTTTAAAAAAAAATTATCTTATGTTTATAAACTCAGGAAATATGTCCCTGGACACATGAGGACTTTGAATATGACCAATGTATGATCTTGTAACGACTTGGTATCGGTTTGATACCCAAATGTATGGTATCATCCAAAACTAATGTAAAGTATCAAACAACAGAAGAATAAGTGATTATTACATTTTAACAGAAGTGTAGATAGAACATGTTAAAAGAGAAAGTAAACAGATATTAACAGTAAATGAACAAGTAGATTAATATTTCATTTTCTACCACTTGTCCTTAATAATGTTGACAAAATAATAGAATGGAAAATGACACAATATGTTACTGCATATGTCAGCAGACTAAATTAGGAGCCTTTGTTTGTTTACTTACTACTAAAAGACAAGTTGTCTTGTATGTTCACTATTTTATTTAAGAACAAACTTGCAATAAGAAACATATCTTTAATGTACCATAAGATTTTTTGTTTAAAAAAAAAGCCAATAATGCCATTTTTTGTGGCCCCGTTTAATTAGAAAAGTACCGAAAAGTATCGAAATACATTTTGGTACCGGTACCAAAATATTGGTATCGGGACAACACTAGTACATTGTTTATTAATCAATTCCATAATTTAATTCCAAATACTGATATACTTAAGGTTTTAAGTGCTGTACGTACATACGAATGTTTTAAGTTACATTTTTCTGCCATGTTGTATTTCTCCTCTTTTGTTGGGAAGAATTGTTGTACGTTATTGTTTGCTTTGTGCACAACATGCCATGGAGGCATGACGGAAATATTAACAAAACAATCTTGCTTTCCTTCATACTTCCTCCAAACAAGCTCGATCTGTGACCTTTTTTCCAAGTGTGACGTCGGCAGCTATCTCATACTTGAAATGTTCTCCCGACAAACTCCCGGTATTCAGCCGGAGCTGGAGGCCACGCCCCCTCCAGCTCAATGCGGACCTGAGTGGGGAAAGCCTGTTCTCACGTCCGCTTTCCCACAATATAAACAGCTTGCCTGCCCAATGACGTCATAACTGTAGAATGATCGAGGGCGAGTTCTTGGTTTCTTATGTGGGTTTATTGTTAGGCAGTTTCATTAACGTCCTCCCAGCGCGGTAACAACACACAACAACAGCAGTCACGTTTAGTCTACCGTAAAGCAGTTTGTCTGCCGTAAACAGCAATGTTGTGACACTCTTAAACAGGACAATACTGCCATCTACTGGATAGCCTCCAGAACACTGAAATTCAAGTATTTCTTTTATTTATATGTATAATAAAATATAAAATAAAAAATACATATATATATATATATAGCTAGAATTCACTGAAAGTCAAGTATTTCATACATATATATATATATATATATATATATATATATATATATATATATATATATATATATATATATATATATATATATATATATATATATATATGAAATACTTGAGTTGGTGAATTCTTAACCACGCCCCCAACCCCCCACCCCCCACCCCCCACCTCCCGGTATCGGAGGTCTCAAGGTTGGCAAGTATGAGCTATCTCCATACATGGTAGAGGTTTACCCGAAGAGCTTTGCGCGAGTCCGCCATTGTAATCCATCGAGTTCCTTCTTTTTTGTCTATCCTCCTGTTGTGGGGCAGACTGGCTCATACATGCACATGCATCCTCCGCTGTTGCCATTTCTAATACAAAGTGGCGCACAGTTCTAACATATTTGTCAGTAGACTCCATATGGAAGCCGCTAAAAACGACAACATGGCTGAGGGTGAGAAGACGCAGTCGAAGTGGAGGCACGTAAATAAAACCGCCCACAAAACGGCGCATCCTGAAGAGACGGTCAGGAAGCGGCTTGAAAATGGTCTGTAATATATAATCTATGCAAAATTTTGACCAAAGACCCACCATTACATGTTAAGTAGACCACAAGGAAGAATTTTAAATGTAGAAAGAAAAAAAATCATAACATGACCCATTTAAACTAAGAGGCCCTGTTTTGTTAGGATTACACCGCTGAAGGTGCTTCCTCAGGCAGTTTCGCTCCCAGGGAAGTGCCCTAAGAGAGGTAATGGAGCCAATCCCCGTGACAGCAGCTATCAGTCTCCTCGCTTCCCGTCAGCGAGAGTAAAGCGATGTGACACAAGCAACATGTTGCTTTTGTGGCGTTGTCACTTCCGATGTTTGGAGGGAGGTGTAAAGTCGTCATACCACGTCTTTCGGTTCCCCGGAGGCTCCACGCTTTTAGGTTGCATGTACAAGACATGGAATAAATATCTCTCAAGGACTGAACCATGATGTCCCACATTGACGTTTTCGCAGAAGTAAAGTGAGTAGTCGGTAGTAGTGAGTAGTAGGTCTCAGTCCGGACGCTTTTTATGGCAATTTCAAGGATTTTTTGCAACCTTGTGATAATTTTTTTAAACAAATTATTTGGCGTAGGAGTTTTAGAGAGAACAGGGCAAGATGTCTATGGATGTTCTCATTCATCCAGGTCTTGATGTTCCCAAGGCATTCCATTGATCGCAACTGGACTCCAAACATTTGAATATCCTGGTTTATTCTAGCAATTAGATTTACAAGGTGACACTAACATAGTGTTGTCCCGATACCAATATTTTGGTACCGATCCGGACTAAATTGCAATAAGAAACATATGTTTAATGTACCCTAAGATTTTTTGTTAAAATAAAGACAATAATGCAATTTTTTGTGGTCCCCTTTATTTACAAAAGTACCGAAAAGTACAGAAATAATTTTGGTACCGGTACTGGTACCAACATATTGGTATCGTGACAACACTAATTACCATATATATTATACAGTAATGGATATTTTATGTCGTAGCAGTAGTAGTATTTATACTTATTTGTGAAAAGTGTTATCAATATTTTCATAATCCATCCATCCATTTTCTACCGCTTATTCCCTTTTGGGGTCGCGGGAATCGGGCGGAAGGCGGGGTACACCCTGGACAAGTCGCCACCTCATCGCAGGGCCAACACAGATTGATAACATTTGTATTTATTTATTTTAATTTCCTCATAAGAAAATTCATCAAAACCAAAACAAAAATAGTAATATATATTTGATCTTATAGCAATAGTTGTATTAGTAATTATTTGTACAATTATTATTCATACAAAAAAAATAAAAAAATTATACCTCCAAAAGAGGAAATTTATTAAAAATTATTAATATTAATGTGAAATTATACATCACATTTTATCATATAAGAATGTATGAGAAACATACATATACACATACTGTACATATACATTCACTGTACAAACATAAATATACACATACTGTACATATACATTCACTGTACAAACATACATATACACGTACTGTACATATACATTCACTGTACAAACACAGATATACACATACTGTACATATACAAGTACATATGCACACATACACTCATGCACATAATCACGTTTCATCAAACATATATTAACGTTGTTGCCCTAGGGTAAACTGGGTAACACATGGCACACTGACAAAGCTTAACCTATTGTTACTATAACAATCTACAAGGTTAATACAGGTTGCTTCTCTTTCTTCCCCTCCATTTTTCTGCATTCTTTCGTATCTCTAGTTATCATTACGTATATGTATTGTTGCATTTGAACAACTGTATTGTTGTTAATAAAGGTAAATTATTGGTATTGTTCATTATCATTAGCGCTATTTCTTTTAGTATCTGTATTGCTCCATTTTTAGTGTAATAATGCTCATTGTCATTTCTGTATTATTTTTGATTTTTCACTAAATTTGATGATGTTGCTCTATTGTTGTTGTTGTTATTGTTGTGTTTGCTGTTGTTGTTTTTGTCTCTCTGTCTTATCCCCCTCTTGTCCCCACAATTCCCCCCTCTGTCTTCCTTTTTTTCTCTTTCTATCCCCTCCTGCTCCGGCCCGGCTGCACCAAATGATAATATAAATACATTTAATAAAGTCAAATACAAATGAGGCAACAAGAGAAGTATCCTACACTTCTCTTATGTAAAGTAAATCTGAACAGCCGATATGAGCGTCTACATCAACCATATGATTTGCCTAAGAAGATGGACAGGACCAAAAAAAAAAAAAAAAAAAATGTATGAGAAAATACACTGGCTTTGCACATAATCTATACATGATAAATCAAATAAGAAAAATAAAGGCCATCTTCTTCGTAAAGACTTAGAACAGTAAAAGATGATACTTCCTCTGTAGGAAATAGACCAAAAATATACAAATAATAATAATCTAATAATATAAGAAAGTAAGGACTCTAAAATGTTGGTTACTTTCTTGAGCGACATGATGCAGAGCATGGTCTCTTGGCGCAGTAACAAGACATGCCAAGTGGGAAAGCCGGCTAATTACAAGCAGCAAGCGACTGGGTCTCACTTTCAGCCCGCAGAGTCAAACACTGCGGTCGACCTCAATCAGGAAAAGGTTGCTGAGGAGGCAGCCGCCGCCTGTTAAACACGCCACACCCGACCGCCATACAGTCGTTTCTGTCAAAAGTGTGAGACGTGCAGAAGTTCTATCGGTACTCTTTTGTCCTCCTCCTTTCGGGCCTTCATCTTATAATTACGCCAGGCGCTCTCAAATTGACCGGCGGCCGATAAAAAGACTTTTAGCACAAACCAGCCAGACTTTCATCCACTTTTTTTCCTAATTGCGCTTTTTTTGATGACTAATTTGGCTATTTTCGTTTCTCATGGAACGTTCTCTGACTAGCACATGAAGCATTTAAACCTGCAAATGTGGAGCAAGTGAATTATGCACATCAATGCTGTAAGCCAGGGGTGTCCAAAGTGCTAATTGTTTACCGGCCCGTGACACATTCTGGAAATGCTATTGCAAAAATAAAAAAAAAACATTACAAAAAGTGGAATGAGATGCAATGTTGACACAAAGCTGCCATGCAGGCTGTTTATTTTTCTTTTGTCTATCTTTATGTTTCTTTTCTTTGCCATTGCTCCAAAAAAAAAAAAAACGTTATAATGAATTATTGACCTATTCAAGGCTCCTTTCTTTGACAAAAGAGCATAAAAACAAACAAAATAATAGTTGAAATGTAAAATCGACAGATATATCTGAAGTTGATCTCGTTACTTAAGTGTTGAAAGTAAAAAAAAAACTAATAAAAATGTATCACTTTATGAGTGGGGAACCTTGTGGATCCCAAATATATTTAATGGGATTTTATTTATCTTTTCACAGTGATTACTCAAAAATAATAATGAATTAAAATCAATGGTGTCCTGCATTATTGATCTTTTTAAGGCTCTAATTACTTCACATCAAACTTTGCTTTCGGAATGTTTTGGGCAGTGGGGGAAATACTGCATATTTCAGTTTTATTATAAAACACAAAGTTGTCTTTGACAGAAAAGGCATGAAACCTTTTTGGGTTTTTTTTAACTTTACATCAACCTGAAGTTGATATACTGTAGAGATTTACTGTAAGCGTTAAATAAAAAAATACAATAATAATTTGACTTGTTTTTAACATTTTAATGACTTAGACCCTTTATGGTCCCCGAGAGCCCTGAAGGTTAAAAAACGAAAAAACAAATCCATATACACTACCGTTCAAAAGTTTGGGGTCACATTGAAATGTCCTTATTTTTGAAGGAAAAGCACTGTACTTTTCAATGAAGATAACTTTAAACTAGTCTTAACTTTAAAGAAATACACTCTATACATTGCTAATGTGGTAAATGACTATTCTAGCTGCAAATGTCTGGTTTTTGGTGCAATATCTACATTGGTGTATAGAGGCCCATTTCCAGCAACTATCACTCCAGTGTTCTAATGGTACAATGTGTTTGCTCATTGGCTCAGAAGGCTAATTGATGATTAGAAAACCCTTGTGCAATCATGTTCACACATCTGAAAACAGTTTAGCTCGTTACAGAAGCTACAAAACTTTGAGCAGATTGAGTTTCTGGAGCATCACATTTGTGGGGTCAATTAAACGCTCAAAATGGCCAGAAAAAGAGAACTTTCATCTGAAACTCGACAGTCTATTCTTGTTCTTAGAAATGAAGGCTATTCCACAAAATTGTTTGGGTGACCCCAAACTTTTGAACGGTAGTGTATTTTGCTACGGTTTGAAAATGAAAAATATCAAAATGGCCCCCGCATGCTTTAATTTTTCCGTGTGCGGCCCTCAGTGGAAAAAGTTCGGACACCTCTGCTGTAAGCCGTTCAGCATCTCCGGTGTTTGATTCCAGGCTTTGACGTTAAACAGAGCTCCTGAATTTTCAAAGAATGATGAACGATCAAGCTAGATAGAGGGCCGGTCAGGTCCTGTGGTTTGATGATCTTAAAGTGTAAATACCTTCATGAAAATACCATAACTAAAACCCTCAGCTGATTAAATTTTGTGCCAATTCGTGGTTATGATGATACAGTTCCTTGAATTACGTTCACCTGATATACAACAGCAAAGGTGTTATTGTTCGATTTGTTATCAGGATTACACAAAAAACTTTTTTTTTGTAGGGTCAACGCATGATGTACAAAAGACTGTCTCTGTAACGCTTGTTTTCTCTTTGTGTCATTGGGTTGCTTGAGTGTAGTTCACTTTCACGACACAGGAGGGGGCATTGAACGCATCATTACATCAGCAAGCTCTGAAAGTCAAGGTGAATTGTTTAATTGGCAGTGTGCGTCAAGACAAAATGAGTTGCAATACAGTTTTAAGCACACAACAAGTGATATTAAAGTGTCCATAAAGTAACTCACTTTGTATTGACTTACGATTTCAAAACAAATAATCAAATTGTAGACTGTAAAATTGACAGTAGATTTTACGATTAAATTCCGCCGACTGAGTTTTTTTTACCGTAAAATCAACTTTGATACTGTTTTTTTTTTCCATGTACAGTAAAACACTAAAACATTAAAAAAAAAACAAAAAAAAAACATTAAAACAAAAAGATTTTACGGTAAAAGCAAAACAAAACTGTTAGCTCTATTGCTTGAATTTTACCGCTAAAAACAGTGCTATTGTTTTTCCATTACATTCATTAAATTATTGTATATGCTGTAAAAAAAAAAAAAAAAAACACTGGTTTTACTTTAAAATTCTGGTGCTGAGCTGCCAGTTTCTAAAGTAAAATTAAAAAATATTTTTTTGCAGCTTATGTAAAAAAATATATTGTTAATGTATTATATATATATATATATATATATATATATATATATATATATATATATATATATATATATATATATATATATATATATATATATATATATATATATATATATATATATATATATATATATTAGGGGTGTAACGGTACACAAACATTTCGGTTCGGTACGTACCTCGATTTAGAGGTCACGGTTCGGTTCATTTTCGGTACAGTAAGAAAGCAACAAAATATACATTTTTGGGTTATTTATTTACCAAATTTGCAAAATCTTCCACCAAAAATATTTTTCTTACTGGAATATTTGATGTGAAGTAATCGGAACCCTGGATAGGTCAATAATTCATAATAACATTGATTTTGATTCAATATTATGTTTTGAGCAATGACAGTTTGAAAGAAAAAAAGACAGCTTTGTTTTATTAGTCAACATTGCAACTTTTTCTAAATTACATTCAACCTTTAAGCTTTTTTATTTCACTTTTGTTATGTTTTTGTTTATTTTAATAGTATTTTTAGAATGTGCCATGGTCCTTTAAAACATTAGCTGTGGGCCGCAAATGGCCTCCGGGGCACACTTTTGACACCCCTGCTATAGATAATAAAAAATTAAATCTGATAAATCTATGGATAAAAAGCAGAGCCTGGCGACGCATGCGCGTTTATCATAACTCTCTCGCTCTCTCTGTCTCTGCCCCTCCCTCACAAATGCTGCTGCGCGCACAATTTGTTTTGTTTTCAACCCCTTCTTAGTCCTGAACGTACATTAAAAATACACGCAACCCTAACTCGAAATGCCGTTCATTTGAGGCATTTAAGAAACTCCGCTCTGACAGCTCCGCAAAAGAGGACATGTCCGGTGAAAAGAGGACGTATGGTCAGTCTATCGTAGCTCGTTAGCTGCTAGCATGCCGTGTGTTGTGCCTCGGTGTGCATTGTTTACACAACGCACGTTACGCTACTTAATATGTCTGTGTGGAAACTCGTTCAGTACACCTCCAAACCGAACCGGAACCCCCGTACCGAAACGGTTCAATACAAATACACGTACCGTTACACCCCTAATATATATATATACACACATGTATATTTATATATTTCTCATTGTTAAACGCGGAAAGTGGACTGTTGACAATTTTACCCAGAATACACTTGGAGACAACATTGTCGATCCACTTGTAAATGTGCACGTTGCAAAGTGAAAATAAAGCCAGCCGTACAGCACAACATTTTATTAAAACGCCTACTAAATCACTAAAGTCCGTCTTGTAAAGTTTTTAGCACCCATGACTCATCCTGACTGGGTCACCCAATAAGTCCAGCTCCTTTATTGATGTTGAATATAATAAAACTGTTTGCATGATCCGAGCTCCTCCGGGCCCAAGTCTTGGCAAGGGGCGCCGCCCTCCCAGCCCCCACTGTAGCTCCGCCCCTGATTTTCCCATCGGGACCGTGCTTTATGATGATGAAAAAAAAAAGTTTACACCTGAGATAATAAAACTAACGTTCTCATATCTCCGTCTTCCTTGCAGCGACACTGGGAACACTGGACTTCAGTTTGCTGTATGACCAGGAGAACAATGCACTGCACTGCACCATCAACAAAGCCAAGGTGAGGCACGGTGATGACCATGCAGATTAATTGCAAAAAACAAGTCACGGTTTTTCGATCAACGAGCCTGTGAATTGATCATTTTGCTCATTAAAACGGTCAATAAAGCGGAAGTTTGCCAACTACACTCTGATTGTATCCCCTTGCGTATTGAAATGTTTGGGGGAAAAACAACAGCCCCTGGATGAGTCCACCACGTCACAGCGGACAGATTTATTTTTAAGGCTTGGCCACACATCTTAAAATAAATTAAAATAAACCCCGGGGCTCAGGGCCGGCCCGTGGCATAGGCCGTATAGGCAAATGCTAAGGGCGCCGTCCATCAGGGGGCGCCACGCCAGTGCCACAAATGTTGGAGGAAAAAAAGAAAAGAAAAAAAAAAGTTGGTATTATTATTTCTAAATACATAAAATAATCCCACGTTAATTAAAATGCAAAGTAAAGCCTATTTAATACAAATATTATTTGTTACAACATTACGGCCCCCCTCCCCCGGCATGGTGCACCCCCCCCTTTCCCGTATCATGACTCTTTTTGGACGTCACCACATAAAAAAAATCAACACAAGATGTCAAAACGGCCAAAACTGTCAGGTGCCCAGGGGAGAAAAGAAGAGGAGAAACGAGAAAAAGACGGAGGTAGCAGGTAGGTAACGTTAGCCTACATTAAATTATTTGTCTGTTACATAATGTGATAGTAACCTGTCTTTTTAGCATTAAGCTAATGTTACATGATTCGGCGATTGTTAATCAATAAATAGCTAGTTCTGTTTTAACGTCGGGTTAATATTGTGGAGGGGGCTAAATTGTTATGGAAAATAATAATGTAACGTTAGGTAATTACAGTACTCCCTGGTGTACAGTAATTTGTAAGTCATTCTAGTTAATGCAATATTAAAAAGCACAAATAGAGAACTCTGTAGGATCCCCTTTTTTTGTAATATAGTTGTTAAAGTCATACTGGTTTGATATCTTGTTTTGTGCAGTGCCTTATTTATATTGTACTTTTAATTTATTTTATGCAACTTGTTGACACGTTTTATTTTGTGTTTATGTATGTAAAGAATATTGTATTTCATATAATCATTTTTTATTTTTTGTATTCATTTATTTATCCATATTTTTTTTGATCTTGTTAACTATTCTGATTGTTAATTTGCTTTCTTTAAGTAAAAAAAAAGGTCAAAGACAAAGCTATTCGGTTTCTTGTGAGTATATACACTTCACTGCCGATGTGGGGGGCGCCACCTAAAATCTTGCCTAGGGCGCCAGATTGGTTAGGGCCGGGCCTGCCGGGGCTGTCAGTAAGGTACAGACGCGGGAGATGTACGTTTTATCGTTTTTTTGTCTTCAGCAAACAGGCTAACTTAGCAGGTTGTTCAAATGTGATTGTAATGTCAGCACTGTGTCCCACTCCGTGATGTTACATTCGTAATGAAGTGTATTTCTGGTCTTGTTGTTGTCGTTCGTTGTTTAGTCTTTATTTGAAGGGACAATGCACAGAAACATTAAGCTCCGACATCCTCGTCCGGACAGAAGGCTGACACGGCAGTGCGGCTGGATCAAAAGAACCCTAACCAAATACCTCTAAATTAAGTCTTTATGACTTAGAATATGTTCCCCTAGTGTCCAAATAACTCTAAATGATGTCTTTGTTACTTAGAATATGTTCCCCATACTAAAGGGTTACCAAAAACATATAACTTTGTCTTGAATTTGAAAAAAAAAAATTGTATTTTTCACTAAAGAAGGGTTCGGTGAATGCGCATATGAAACTGGTGGGGTTCGGTACCTCCAACAAGGTTAAGAACCACTGCTCTAGAGCTATAAATTTTGCATTCCGAAGCCTGGTTTTATTGCTTCTTCTCGTGAGAGAGCAATTCCAGTCCACATGCGAATATCAAACTAAGGGGTCTTATCTTATTGTGTGCTCAAACTGAAATACCTCTATTTAATTAAACTTGGTGGTTTGCGCTCTCCAAGTTGGATGTAAATCTTCGCCATAAGCAAAACATGATATGAGTTAATTAATTCACTTCAGTATATAATAAGTTGTTTCTCTTAGTAAGTGGTACAGTATTGTGAAGTAAATTTTATTTATATAGCGCTTTTCTCTAGTGACTCAAAGCGCTTTTACATAGTGAAACCCAATATCTAAGTTACATTTAAACCAGTGTGGGTGGCACTGGGAGCAGGTGGGTAAAGTGTCTTGCCCAAGGACACAACGGCAGTGACTAGGATGTATTCCAACGAGTGATTTCTTCCCGAAAGTGAGAACCGGTGGTCGACAACCAAACTTAGATGGCAGCGTGCACAGAGTACACAAGGGGGCCTATATATATTCCTGCCTATATATTCTTGCAAAAAATCCAACTATGCAAAGGAATAGATCCCTTTACTTTACATGTAAAAAAAATAAATAAAAAGAGTAATAATGGATTATTTGTCGGTGGAGTTCCTAAACATATCAAACTATCGTGTGCTCCAGACTTCATTCTACATGACAAAACAAATGAAAACTTGGAAACAAATGGAGGTCTACAACTTCTTTGTGTGTGGCTGGGTCAAGGATATTGGTATCAAGACTCTAAATATGCATCGTTTTGCTCGGGTAAGGTTGCATTTTATGACTTAACTTCGCGTCTACGGCCATGTTTGTTGCCTACCCTTGCTGTTGCACGCGCCGTTTATGAGTATGTGTGTTTAATTTCCTTGTCTTTATGACAATATAACGATAGATGTCAACGTTGTGTATGTGCTGAAAGCTTGATTTATGATTGCTGCCTTTGGTAAAAGCTTAACTCTTTTAGGTTTTGCTCACATTTGCTTTCTTTTATTTAGACTTGCTGAATTGGTCGCTTTACGAAACACTCGTAGCAAAAATGTGTCTTAAGAAATACAAATAATATCAAGGTAATACTTCAATGGGAAACGCTAAACGTTAAAAGTACTGTATTTTTCGGGCTATAAGGCGCACTTAAAAGCCTTTCATTTTTTTCAAAACTCGACAGTGCGCCTTATAACCTGGTGCGCCTAATGTACGGAATAATTCTGGTTGTGCTTACCGACTTCGAAGCTATTTTATTTGGTACATGGTGAAATGATAAGTGTAACCAGTAGATGGTAGTCACACATAGGAGATATGTGTAGACTGCAGGATGACGCTTATAAACAACTTTAAATGTTCGATTGAGAATATAGAACATTACACGCGGCGCTCAAAAATCTAAAATGTTTTTAGTACGACTTTGGTAAGCTATGAAGCCGCACCGCTTGATGGATTGTCAACATACGCGTATTATTATGGCGCCGAAAAGGGGGGATAAAGGAGACGGATTCTAGGGGCCCATGATGGAGGGGGGCCCAGAGAGGCCCCTAATGATGATGAAATTATAATAAAGATTCTTTTCATGGGGCCCAAAATCCCTAGCGGCGCCCCTGTGTGTGTATAAGGACCGGAAAATGGCACCTTTTAGCAGACATATTTATATATATATATTTACTTACTGAAATTGCTAATTTACTGGTGGTGACGGACCTTGACTTTTTCTCTTTCCGGGTGCGTGAACGGTAAACAACAGCAAGGGGCTGGAGGGGGGGTCTAATCAGAATTAGCATAAAGCATCTGACATACTTCCAATATGTTTCCTAGGTCAAAAATAACACAAATATGTTCGCGGCTGTCACGCTACACATCCTACACAGTGCAAGATAACACGCAGCGAGAGAGACTTACGCGTCTATTTCCACTTCTGCAGGCGCTAATTATTTCTAAAAGCATATTGCGCCACACCAGCAGCACTGATCCGTAACATGAGCAGTAGCACATAAAGGGGGAGAACACAGACATATGCATCAGGATTCATGTTAAATGCCAACTGCGACGAGGCTCTTCCATTCATGCTATTAATAGCGTAGACCTTTATTTGTTAATTCACTGGCTTTTTCAGGAGAATTCCATATAAGTGCAGCGCGGCACCCCCTGCAAGTTTTTCTAATGATTCAAATCTCTTTGTCGTGGCATTAATCTAGACTGACATGACTAAGAGCTCAGTCTACAGTAGAAATGACTTCCTCCCGCTACCTGGACTATCTGCCGATCCCCGATACCATCTTTGTACTCTCTGGGAGGGAGAGGAAATACACAAGCGGTATTATTTATGTCATGGCTTTTTTTTTTAGCTTTGTCACAAGCAAAACTTTGGGAAAAGTTGGGCTAGGTCAGGGGTCGGCAACCCAAAATTGAAAGAGCCATATTGGACCAAAAATACAAAAACAAATCTGTCTGGAGCCGCAACAAATTAGAAGCCATATTACATACAGATAGTGTGTCATGAGATATAAATTGAATTAAGAGGACTTAAAGGAAGCTAAATGACCTCAAATATGGCTACAAATGAGGCATAATGATGCAATATGTACATATAGCTAGCCTAAATAGCATGTTAGCATCGATTAGCTTGCAGTCATGCAGTGACCAAATATGTCTGATTAGCACTCCACACAAGTCAATAACATCAACAAAACTCACCTTTGTGTCTTCACGCACAACGTTAAAGGATTGGTGGACAAAATGAGACAGAAAAAGAAGTGGCATAAAACACGTCCTAGAAAGTCGGAGAAAGTTACACATGGAAACAAACTAAGGTGAGTTTAAGGACCGCCAAAATTAGTAGGACAAAACGGCGCTCGCCAAATACTTGAATCAGTGAAGCCTGTTTAATATAAACAGTGTGATTTGTAACAATTAGGGAGGTTTGTGTCATGTTTGTCCTCCTACAGTAACCATACTAAAACAAAAAATGTTTTTTTTCCCCCCCATCATCTTTTTCCATTTTTCATACATTTTTGAAAAAGCTCCAGAGAGCCACTAGGGCGGCGCTAAAGAGCTTGGGGTCGGCCAGGGGTCGGCAACCTTAGCAGGTTGCCGACCCCTGGCCTAGGTTTTGGTCTTAGGCTTCCAAACATAAGTTTGCTATGTGTCGATAAGTGATACGGTTAGTTCAACATTTATTAACGCTAACCTGTGTCCAAAATCAGGAGCTTCGACACTTATTTCGCCAATCTGTGTCCAAAATCAGGAGCACCTATTTATGATAGCCTGTGACCGAAATCAGAAGCGTCAACACTGATTTACACCAACCTGTGTCGGAAATCATGAGCTTGAACACTGATTTATGTCAACCTGCGTTTGAAATGAGGAGTTTTGAGACTTACTTACCCCAATCTCTGTCTGAAATCAGGAGCTTCATCACTTATTTACACCAACCTGTGTCTAAAATCAGGAGCTTGAACACTGATTAACAGCAACAATCTTTAAAATCAGGAGCTTCGACACTTATTAACGCTAACTTGTGTTTGAAATCTGTAGTCTCGACACTTATTTAGGTGAAACTAGATCATCTCTCACGGCACACCAGACTGTATCTCGCGGCACACTAGGCACAGTGGTTGAAAAACACTGGTCTAACGTATCCTGGGTCTTCCCCGAGACCCTGACACGTCTCCAGATGCGTGAGCTACCTAATCTTAAAACTGGAATAGTGTCATGTCTTTTGATCATGTTTTTGTTTGGCCATGTGCTGTTTGGTTTTTGGAATCTGTCACGACATGGACTTTCGCGGCGCAAATTACTGCGCGGATTGCTTTCCCGAGATGCAAAACAACTGGACCGGACCTGGCGTGAAGGTAGATACTGTACATCATTTATTTTAACACTAAAAAAAGGTGAAAACAAAAGGCGCGCACAAGGCGGAGAACAAACTTAGCTATGAAAACAAAAACTAGCACAAAGGCAAGACTATGGACATAAAACGAAAACACTTACTGTGATACGAATAAACAAAACTTGGAAGAGCATAGAACTTATGGCATGGCATGAAATAAGAGTATCAACAGGTAAGTATTTTCGTTTTTATGTCCATAGTCTTGCCTTTGTGCTAGTTTTTTGTTTTCATAGCTAAGTTTGTTCTCCGCCTTGTGCGCGCCTTTTGTTTTCACCTTTTGTTAATGTTAAAATAAATGATGTATCTACCTTCACGCCCTGTCCGGTCCAGTTGTTTTGCATCTCGGTAAAGCAATCCGCGCGGTAATTTGCGCCGCCAAAGTCCATGTCGTGACAGAATGTCGCCAGCCGACCAACAGAAAAAGACAGGCTTAAATAACAGTGACATGATTGGTGACAGGTGTGTGAGTCCAAATGAGCAACAGGTGAAACTAATGGGTAACAATGGAAACAAAACAAGGGAGTGAAAAAGCAGGAACTAAGTGTCCAAAAACCAAACAGCACATGGCCAAACAAAAACATGATCGAAAGACATGACAGAATAGTATTGCTTTGGTACAATGATTCTCAAACTTTTTACATCACCTCAAAAATATTGCCATTGCGAGGAGTTAAATATTTCAGCAAAGAAAAATACAATTTCAACTCAAGTTCAGCAAATCTCTGGTTGATAAATGTGTATTTATTACATTACGTGGACCACCAGTGTAAGACGAGAGCTTGACCAGATTGTCTTTTTGCAGCCTTCCAATGTTGATGTAGTAAATCCACTTCAGGAGGTTTCTTCCGCCCGGGTAGGTAGTGGTGATGACGCGGTAGTGTGGTTCCGACTTCCATTTCAGTGGTCATATTTCCTATCTCCTGTGTGTCATTCCGGGATAGCTTGAGCGGAGCCAAGGTGGCACTATAGGCCTTTTGATTTATGACCAACGTTTTCCGGACTGACCGTTTTTTGGCCACCATCTCGCTCTATCCAGACAAGGCTCTTCTTTCTGGAATAACGACATGGACCATGAACTGAATCTGTCTCACTTAACTTTGTTGTTTCTTGACCAGGTCTTAAGTCTTCACCAGACATCAGTCTTTTTTTTCCGTTTTTACAAAGACCCACCGTCACCGCCTCCGTCAAGCAGTCAACACTAAATGTTACCTCCATTACTCGGCCTGACTAAAGCAATTACCACCCCTGCCTTTCCTCCACCTTTTCATTCGAAGACAAATGATGTTATTTCCACATCCAGCCTGTCTTTTGTGCGTGTGTTTCCAACCTACAAAAAAGGGGGGGGGGGGAATTGTACCTTGATGACTCAAGCGTCAGGCCCACAAGGCTTCTTTACACTCTTACATTATTGAAACAGTAACGGTTCGTACCCAGGTTTATTTTGGTCATTGCCCCAAGTGCATTAATCAGTTCCAGCTTGTAGCAGCGTTCCCCATCTCTACTAAACAACGGCGCCACGTAGCTTTTCGTGGCGTTTACTATACATTAGTCTTGTCCCGATACCAATATTTTGGTACCGGTACCAAAATTATTTCGATACTTTTCGGTACTTTTCTAAATAAAGGGGACCACAAAAAATGGCATTATTGGCTTTATTTTAACAAAAAAATCTTACGGTACATTAAACAAATGTTTCTTATTGCAAGTTTGTCCTTAAATAAAATAGTGAACATACAAGACAACTTGTCTTTTAGTAGTAAGCAAGCAAACAAAGGCTCCTAATTCAGTCTGTTGACGTATGCAGTAACATATTGTGTCATTTTCCATTCTATTATTTTGTCAACATTATTAAAGGCCTACTGAAATGAATTTTTTTTATTTAAACGGGGATAGCAGATCCATTCTGTGTGTCATACTTCATCATTTCACGATATTGCCATGTTTTTGCTGAAAGGATTTAGTAGAGAACATCGACGATAAAGTTTTGGTCGCTGATAAAAAAAGCCTTGCCTGTACCGGAAGTAGCGTGACGTCACAGGTTGAAAGGCTCCTCACATTTCCCCATCGTTTACAATGCAGCTAGAGCGATTCGGACCGAGAAAGCGACGATTACCCCATTATTTTGAGCGAGGATGAAAGATTTGTGGATAAGGAACGTGAGAGTGCAGGACTAGAGTGCAGTGCAGGACGTATCTTTTTTCGCTCTGACCGTAACTTAGGTACAAGGATTCATTGGATTTCACACTTTGTCCTTTTTCTATTGTGGATCACGGATTTCTATTTTAAACCACCTCGGATACTATATCCTCTTGAAAATGAGAGTAGAGAACGCGAAATGGACATTCACAGTGACTTTTATCGCCACGACAATACATCGGCGAAGCTCTTTAGCTACGGAGCTAACGTGATAGCATCGGGCTTAAATGCAGATAGAAACAAAAGAAATAAACCCCTGACTGGAAGGATAGACAGAAAATCAACAATACTATTAAACCATGGACTGTAACTACACGGTTAATGCTTTCCAGCCTGGCGAAGCTTAACAATGCTATTGCTAACGATGCCATTGAAGCTAACTTAGCTACGGGACCTCGTCAGACCTATGATAAAAACATTAGCGCCCCACCTACGCCAGCCCTCATCTGCTCATCAACACCCGTGCTCACCTGCGTTCCAGCGATCGACGGAGCGACAAAGGACTTCACCCGATCATAGATGCGGTTGGCGGCTAGCATTGGATAGCGCGTCTGCTATCCATCTCAAAGTCCTCCTGGTTGTGTTGCTGTAGTCCGCCGCTAATACACCGATCCCACCTACAGCTTTCTTCTTTGCAGTCTTCATTGTTCATTAAACAAATTGCAAAAGATTCACCAACACAGATGTCCAGAATACTGTGGAATTTTGCGATGAAATCAGAGCTTTTTGTATTGGATCCAATGGGGTCCGAATACTTCCGTTTCAACCATTCACGTCACGCGCATACGTCATCATATCTAGACGTTTTCAACCGGAAGTTTCGCGGGAAATTTAAAATTGCACTTTATAAGTTAACCCGGCCGTATTGGCATGTGTTGCAATGTTAAGATTTCATCATTGATATATAAACTATCAGACTGCGTGGTCGGTAGTAGTGGGTTTCAGTAAGCCTTTAAGGATTGTAGAAAATGAATTATTAATCTACTTGTTCATTTACTGTTATTATCTGTATTATTATTACACTTCTGTTAAAATGTAATAATCACTTATTTTTCTGTTTGATACTTTACATTAGTTTTGGATGATACCACAAATTTGGGTATCAATCCGATACCAAGTCATTACAGGATCATACATTGGTCATATTCAAAGTCCTCATGTGTCCAGGGACATATTTCCTGAGTTTATAAACATAATATTAATTTTTTTTAAACAAAAGAAGATGTTGTGATGCCAAAAAATATCGACGTAATCATAGTAGTATCGACTAGATACGCTATTGTACTTGTTATCATTACAGTGGATGTTAGGTGTAGATCTACCATTGGCGTTTGTTTACATTTTGACGCTAGTGAGCTACGGTGTGTAGTGAAGCATGTTTAGCTATTCCTCGTCCTGCAGGGATGATACTTGTAAGAAATGTACTTCATTTGTCACCATAGAGGCGATGATTTTAAAGTAGCTAAAAACACTGCCGACTGTGGATGGACGTTAGCCACTAGCGAGGTAGCCATGTTTAAAACACAGCTTTCAGAGCTTCAGTGTGAAAAGCTTCAACTTTATAGTTTGTTTTTAGGCCAAAATACGTCCATTCTCCCCCTTATGTCTCCACAGTTTGTCTGCTTGTAAGTACGCCGTGCGTATGCGTTGCCTAACATGTGCCGCTTGCCCTTTTTACAAGCAATGTCATGACGTGACGACGGCGCCATCATGGCAAGCAGTATAGTACCGTTTTTAATTCATTACTAGGATAGGATAGACTTGTATTTATTCCACAATGGGGAAATTACGTTGTTGCAGTGCAGGTTTTTACATATACCGTATTTTTCGGACTGTAAGTCACAGTTTTTTTCATAGTTGTGACGTATACTCAGGAGCGACTTATGTGTGAAATGATTAACACATTACCGTAAAATATCAAATAATATTATTTAGCTCATTCACGTAAGAGACTAGACGTATAAGATTTCATGGGATTTAGCGATTAGGAGTGACAGATTGTTTGGTAAACGTATAGCATGTTCTATATGTTATAGTTATTTGAATGACTCTTACCATAATATGTTACGTTAACATACCAGGCACGTTCTCAGTTGGTTATTTATGCCTCATATAACGTACACTTATTCAGCCTGTTGTTCACTATTCTTTATTTATTTTAAATTGCCTTTCAAATGTCTATTCTTGGTGTTGGGTTTTATCAAATAAATTTCCCCCAAAAATGCTACTTATACTCCAGTGCGACTTATATATGTTTTTTTCCTTCTTTATTATGCATTTTCGGCCAGTGCGACTTATACTCCGAAAAATACGGTAGTAACAGAGGTAAAGTGTAACAAAAAATAGTAATACATGCTACATATTACGCAGCGGTATTTTATTAGTATCGGTATAGCTTACAACCCTACCCGGGATTTCAACCTGGGTCGCCAGCATGAGAGACGCAAGTGCTAGCAACCGAACTAAAAGCCTGCACTATCAACTCAATGGCCAGCACTGCTCCTGAGGTCTTCAGGAAGTGAGGTTTTTCTACGTACTTGAGGCCCAGCCACACAGCCCGATAAAAAGTGGCTCAAAAGTAAGGCGCCACTTCTAAAAATGAGCCCGCTCGCTGGTAATTTACATTGCTTATGACATCTACATTATTAGCATTAGCGATTTTACATGGCAATTTCCACACCTCCAAAAGTGGTAACGAAAACTACAACTAAGATGCACATTACAATCAAACAGCTGGGGTGTAATAAGTACAACACTTACAGTATGAACACATAAATTGTGAACAGGAAGTGAACAAAAAGTTTTAGCAACTGTTATGTAAAGAAAAGGGGTAGGATTAAATAAGCTCTGATTCTTCCTACTCCTTTTCGAACATGTTGAAAAGAGAAACTGGAAATTGTGATGTATCATGTTGTATGCTTGCATGTTCGAAATAAACTCAAACTCAACTCAACTCAACAACTCAACTTTGTAGGACTTTAGAAAAACAAAGTGGCACTTGCAAAGAAGGCTGAGAAATTTAAGAAAGAAAAAAATACACCAACTGGACAGCACAGATATTATCAACTGATCTTATCAATGAACAAATTAAGATTTATTATCACATAACCACACAAGATAATAAAATAAAATTGGTACTTTTGGGTGCTGATATCAATTCTCAGGTACCACAAATTGGTACCGTATTGGTTCAATTGTGAAGATTTCTATCTTATTCTATCGTAAGACTTGCTGAAGCGTGAGGGCTGTACTCACTTTTGGGATTTGCAGTAACACACTTTACATTACACGCACAGGTTTATTTCTGTTGTGTTTTTATTTATGGACCCATGGGAGGGAAAAAAAACCAAAAAAAACATCTGCTTGCTCATGAATCAGACACGAAGGTCTAAGACCTGTTAATTCATCCCCGCCTACACGACAACCTACCTTAACACGCCGCTGCCGTCTTCTCATCCGGCTCTTTTTCCTGCGGTTTGTCCTTTTGTTTCCCAGCACACCCACGCTAACATGTAAAAGAGAACACACACCTCAGGTTTCCACATCCTTGCCCATGTGGGTTTCTTACAGTTGTTTTTTATGCATTTATTTTGACTGTGATAAAAAAACTTACTACTAGTAGTAACACAGAATGTTGCCAAGGGACAGTTAAGAGAGCATAACCTTGACAACCACAGTGTAATGTACCGTATTTAGGGCGCACCGGATTACAAGGCGCACTGCCGATGAATGGTCTATTTTCGAACTTTTTTCATATATAAGGCGCAACCATTATAGGGCGCATTAAAGGAGTCTTTTTTTTTTTTTCTAAATGGAAAACACTTCCTTGTGGTCTACATAACATGTAATGGTGGTTCTTCGGTCAAAATGTTGCATAGATTATGTTTTACAGACCATCTTCAAGCCGCTTTCTGACAGTCGCTTCTCTATTAACTAAAGTTCCTTGGGTGAATAATGTAAACTCACTACACCGGTATGTTTTAGCGCTTTCATGGCGAGTTTACTGACAGATATAAGTAAGAACTTTACGCTACTTTATATTAGAAATGGCAACAGCGGAGGATGAATGTCCCATAACAAGAAGATAGAGTAAAAGAAGAAGCTTATCGACTACGGACTACAAAGGCAGACGCGCACAGGACTTATGCAGATCCCAAATACACATCAGCAGGAACCAGAAGGTAAGAAAAGTTGGTTTTGCATAATATTGCGAAACAAAACGCCAGATACCACCATAATAATAGTTGTATGTTTAATGCACGACAATCCATCAAGCGGTGCGGCTTCATAGCTTACCAAAGTCGTACTGAAACATTTTATTAGATTTTTGAGCCCAGTGTGTAATGTTCTATATTTTCAATGGAACATATAAAATGTTGGTGTTGTTTACTTGAGTCATATTGCCATCATAGTGCAGTCTACGTGTATCTCTTATGTGTGACTGCCATCTACTGGTCACACTTATCATTACAGCATGTACCAAATAAAATAGCTTCGAGGTCGGTAAGCAAAATCAGAATTATTCCGTACATTAGGCGCACCGGGTTATAAGGTGCACTGTCGACTTTTGAGGGAAAAAAAGGATTTTAAGTGCGCCTTATAGTCCGGAAAATACGGTAATAAAATACGTTTTTGTATTAGGATTTTTCATTATGGTATCGAGGCGTATCGATTTCCCACACAGAACTGCGATATTGTCACCCTAATGGTGAGCGATAGTGCCAAAGGAAAGGCGGTTGTTGTAACATTTGTTCGGGAATACTTGGCCTTTCCCGTTTTGAAATACATGAACGGACAAACACAAATGGAATAGACGAAAGCAGCGTGTCGGCACGAGCTGGAACTATTCACGCGGAATTTGAATTTTCTAAAAATAAAATAATAATTCTGTTTTTTCAAACTGTTATTGTTGAATTTCACTACTTTTTGCAACTACTTAACAAGAAAATATTCTAAACAATGTGGACATTTGCAGAGGTTGGAAAAACAATCGATTTTTTGATGCCTCACGATTGGAACGTGGATGATTCTGAATCGATGGACAAATGACCAAATCCCGATTATTTATGTTTTATAAGATATACGTTAAATAAAGGAATATGCATGGTTCTAAAATGCAGAATTAGCGAGGACAAACAAGGAGGAGGGAGGAGGAGAGTACAATCTATATGCTAGTCGTGGTGCTAAGGTAGCTTCAATGTAAACCCCAGAAAATAATAAATGCTTTCCACACTTCAACATAAGTCTGAAATTGCGTTTCAGCAGAGAGTAACCGACAAACGAGGAAATTAGCAAGTCGATTAATAAAATCAGGAGATTCTGGCAATAATATTGCCAGAAGCCATAGATATGAATGAGTAGATAGACGATGCATGTTTTTGAGCTGCAAGTTTATGGTGACTGGGGGCAAAGTGTCTGAAAATTCTTACATTTTCTAAAAATGAAATAATTCAGACTGTTTAAATAGTTACTGTTAAATTTCACTAGTTTTTACAACTATGTTTTCTAAGAAAATTAAAGCTTAAAGGTTTTAGGCCGTTTTCACAATGCTACTCTGAATAAAGAAATAGCCAAAAAACAAACATCTACTACAGAGGCTCTTAGGACGATATGTCGTCTTTTTTTGTTGTATTTTTTAAATTCGGAAATAGTAGTTATTGGATAGTTACCTTCAAGCAGTTTGCAATATTTTAAGTTTCATTCTAAAAATCATAAAGTTCAAGGTGACCCTGATTTGTACCCGAAGGTAGATTTGTTTTGTGGTGTAAAATGGAGAATGGCATCTGCATATACATTCAAATAAAAATAAAAAAGTATTAACACAAAATAAATCACAACATGACAAAAGCTAAGCAGTCTTATGTTTCACAGTTATTTAGTAAAATAGCAAACCGTGACCTTGTGACAGAAGCACATACCAAATTGTGACTGTGGAAGTCGCTTCCTAGCTCTCCCACTGTCAGACACGACACCGGAGCCAAGCGTGCAGGTTTAACAAGGTTTTTAATGATAATGTTGTCAACAAAAGTTTTCTCTCCTAGTAGAACTTGACTTTTCAGTCACGTCCGTATCCTCTCTCCCCTCCTGCTCCCGGCCGCTTACTGTTAAAGACAACAGATGATTAGATTAACACGTACCACCTCTGAAATCTAATCACCTGCCAGCTGTGTCTCGCCATCAGCACAGCCACGCCCCCGTCTGATGGTGCTCTGTCCTCAGCACCATGGACAGAGGCGGTGACCTTTGCTCCTGCAGGCAGCGCTGGCCACATCTCCCTCCACAGTGACCCTTACATTACTACCAATAGGAACGGAGAATGTTGCTGAGTGACAAACTGTCAAACGGTGATAGACGGTGCGTCGTGGAGGACGCAGGAGGTTGTTGTGATTTAAGGATGCAGACGAAAGAGGTAGGAGCGTGCAGTAAACAAATATTATTTATTGATGTAATGAACAAAAAGCGAGAGCAACGGGGAAGAGCTTTGACTCGACAGGCGATGACGAAAACAAAACAAAATGCAAAACACTTACAGGAGATGTTGAGCAGATGGCGTCCACAAAGTAGTGTACTTACGCTTAGCATCAAAAGGATCATCTATGGTTACCAGAGAATAGAGAATCGATAACAATGTCCCGACCACAAAGGTAGAAAAAGGATCAAAATAGTGTTGATTGCAAACAGAAAACAGGTGAGGGGAAATGCTTCGGAACAGAAGTGAAGCAGCCAGGGGAAAACAGCAACAAAACCGGAAAAGCCGCCAAAATAAAAGCACAGGACAGGAACTAACACAAAACACCGGAGAACACTGACAAACATAAAGGGTGTAACCAGCCGTGACACAAACAGGGGACATGTCGAGAAGGCGTAACCGTGGCGACCGCAGCCTAAAAGGTCGACAAGTGGCCATCTGACAGTGACAAAGTGAGAAAGCCACTTGGACTGCTGACTCAAGGGTTTCAATATGGGGGGAAACATGTAAACATCCTATGTTGTTAAATTCTCTTATGTCCCTAATTGTTTTATTTTCCATCTTATTAACTTTGACATTGTCCTGTCTCTTGTTTCTTTTCCCTCCTTTTTTCTTCTTTTGCATGCTTCCACCACGCCTTTGTGTTGCCGTTTTATATGTGCAAACAGCTCCCTGTTCCCAGATACAAAAAGGTAAGCCACTGAGATCCTTCCAAAAGCCCAAGCAGTCCCCTTTTCGTCTTGTATAAACCAGCAGATCCGCACCTGTGAACCCTGATTGACACCGCCACCCCTCATTGTGATTCTATTACCAAATGTACTGAACGTGCTCTTCCGTCAGACGCCATTCCTCGTCGTTAGAAAGCGCTACGCATCTGAAATAGATCATTAGGCCAGTCAACTAATCGCGAGCATTTGTTACACTATAGCCACAAATGGCGACAGGCACATACGTTGGCGAAACCGGGCCGGAAAAGGTCAAGCAATTTCCCGTTAAAGCTGATTAATTTCAGCTTAAACGGCATCCCTCGGAAGCGGACGCACCAGCAGGGCTGATTAAATGGAGTTGGGGCAGCTGATTTTATTTAGGCTTTTTGACTCATTTATCCTGACGCATTTGCTCGGCTAGCAATTTGCTGATTTTCTTCACAAAGCCTGTAGTCCGGAGGTGTCAAAGTCATTTTAGATGGGGGGGGGGGGCACACGGAGAAAAATCTACTCCTTGATAGGGATGATGTTTGATAAGGAATTATCGAGTTTGAGCCTATTATCGAATCCTCTTATTGAACCGATTCCTTATCGATTCTCTTATCGAGTCCAGATAGGTTGTTGTATGTGGAAAAAAACACACAATATTTGGTTTAACAAAAGCTCACTTTTATTATATAATAAAAATAAAAAAATCTAATAAATAAATAAATATTGACTGTTACCCACCTAAAAAAATAAAATAAAATAAATAAATATTGACTGTTGTTACCCAAAGTATATTAAGTGGGATTTTTCAGAGAAACAAATATATACAGTAACACAAAAACAACCTGTCTCTGTGATCACTATAGGTGTATAAATAATAATATAGTGTTAAATAAAATCAGTCCCTTGGGCACAAAACTGAAAATAATACAGCTCTCCAAAAAGTGCACTTCTGCTGCTATTTGACATAACTGTTTGTTATGATGCTTTGACATTTTTGCACTTTATTTCTTTATTGAAAGAACATTCTATGAAGAGAAAAGTTCTTTGCAAATGTGGTTACAATGCTAAAAAATGAAAAGTCAAAGCTAAAAAAAGAAATACACTTTATTGAGTTAACATTATTTCTTTATAGGGGGAAAAATGTTATGAGCTAGAGAATATAACAACGACACTACCCAGCATGCAACGGGAGTTACGAGCATGCGCGGTAGCCCCGAAAAGTGTTGCATGTTGCCACGCTGTGAAAGTAAACGTCAAGAACTCAGCCAACACGCCTCGTCTGCATTATTTATAATTAGACAGACAACACATCTACAGTGTGATTTTGTTTTGTTTACAAGGAAAGAAAAACAAAAGTTAAAAAAGGGAGATATGTTGTATATATATGTATGTGCTGCGGTTGTTTTAAGAACGTTGCGACAGCTGCCGTAAAGGAGGTGCGTTGCTAGCCTGGTTGCTATGTTTCCGGTTTGTCGTAAAAGTGGCATTTCTGGTCGGGATGGGATTCGAATAAAGAATCAACTCTTTTCCTTTACTATAGTGGTCTCGATAACGGGTACCGGTTCTCAAAAACGGATTCGAGTCCGAGGACTCGGTTCTTTTCTTATCAAACAACCGGGAAAACCGGTTTCGAGTATCATCCCTACTCCCAAGTGGGTCGGACTGGTAAAATCCCGACATGTTAACCATAAAAATAAAGACAACTTCAGATTGTTTTATTTGTTTCGAAATAGAACAAGCACATTCTGAATATATCCATCCTTTCATCCATTTTCTACCGCTTGTCCCATTCGGGGTGGCGGGGGGTGCCGGAGCCTATCTCAGCTGCATTCGGGCGGAAGGCGGGGTACACCCTGGACAAGGCCGAGTCATACCAAAGACTATAAAAATGGGACCCATTACCTCCCTGCTTCACTGCAAAAACTGAAATCTAAGTAAGATTAAATATCTCAAATAAGGGTGATATTTGCTTAATTTCTGTCTGATAAGATAATTCTTCTCACTAAACAGATTTTATGTAAGAGTCAGTGTTTCCCACGCATTCATTTATTTGTGGCGGCCCGCCACGAAAGAATTACGTCCGCCACAAATTTAAAAAAAATTAAAAAATAAATAAATAAAAAAATAAAAAAATGTTTTTGTTTTTTTTGTTTTTTTGTCCTCTCCAGCTTTTTAGGCAAATCATATAGTTGATGTAGATGCCCATATAGGCTGTTCAGATGTACTTTACAAAAGAGAAGTGTAGGATACTTCTCTTGTTGCCTTATTTGTATTTGACCACTACTGTTTTCTGTTTATTGGTTACTGACTGTGGCAGGACACCTCTGCCTCTGTTTCACTTTATGTTGCTGGTAAATAATATGGTTGTAGTAGTAGGCTAAAGTTAAATTATTTAGTATGCACTAATTAAAGGGGCAGAGCTTTAAGAGACATTTTAGCTTTTATATTTTATAAGATATATTTTTTGTAAGAACCACAATTAATAAATATATTTCAGTGAATAACTTTTTGTTCAAATCTGTATAAAAATATGTACATAAAGTGTTGTAATTATATTGTAAAATGGATGGATGGATGGATGGATGGATGGATGGATGGACGTTTAAAACAAAACTGTTATTATTAATTAGTAAGTATACATTTTTTGAGCCATTTTAGAGAAAATCATATCATTGTAGTAAATTATGCAACTTACTCGATGATGTCATGGTGACCACGCCCATAGCCACGCCCCCACCGCCACAGGTATCTTGGCAGTTTATGGAAAACACTGAGAGTGTTTTACTTGTTTTAAGGGTTTTGGTCCTAAATGATCTCAGTAAGATATTACAGCTTGTTGCTGAGATTTGATGACCTATATTGAGTAAAACATGCTTGAAACTAGAATATCAACTGATGCAAAGCTGTGTCATTAACACTCACAAGTATAAAACTGCTTTTTTAAAGTAATAATTTTCAATGAAACAATAGAAAATGCGTACTCATATAGTAGTACAGTTGGCACAGTACAGTAAACTGACAGTTAATATTTAAACATTCAACATGTGATATTTCTAACAATTTTGAACAGAAAAGTTTCATGCACATTCAGATAAATTCTTCAAAATTACAATTAAAAAATGTTTGGCCTGGGGCCGGGCTGTATATATGCGCACTAATTGACTGAAAGAGCACGCACTTGTCGCGATGATGTCATGTTGTCGATGGAAAAATTCATTTTTAGACAATATGATTTGCCTGAGCGGCTAGGAGACCCCGAGAGTAACAAGCGGTTGCCTTGTTGCCTTTCCATTAAGAACAATAAATTTGTTTTTAGTATAAGTTTGCTGGTTTGAAGAAATGTAATGCCGAGCGCATATCATTATGTCAAGATAATGGCACTAGCATTTACTTAATTTAAGAATATTTTTCAACATATTGAGCAAAAAGGTCTCTTTTTTTCTACCAAGTAAAGTGCACTTGTTATTACTGAGAATACACTTATTTTAAGGTATTTTGGGGTTCATTGAGGTTAGCTCATTTTACTTGTTTTGGAAAGTCTTGACAAGCCACATTTTCTTGTTTTATTGGCAGATAATTTTGCTTAGTTCAAATAAAATACCCCTAATTTTTGTTTTTGTTTTTCTTGTTTTTGAACACTGACTTTTTGCAGTTTTGGCACTCAGCATCAAGGGTTGGAATTGGGGGTTGAATCAACAAAAATGATTCCCTGGGCGTGGCCACCGCTGCTGCTCACTGCTCCCCTCACCTCCCAGTGGGTGATCAAGAGTGATGGGTCAAATGCAGAGAATAATTTCGCCACACCTAGTGTGTGTGTGATAATAATTGGCACTTTAACTTTATCATGTTGTTGGGTTTTTTTTTACACTTACATGTTGCGGTTAATAAAATTCTATCTTTATTTGTTGTTATTTCTATTTTCTGAATAAATGACGTGATAATGTTCATCAGTCAACTCATTGGTGTTCATTTTTAATCCATCAAGATAAAAAAATGATATCAAAATCGAATTAAAGTATGTTATTTATGTAGTTTGCTCATTTTACTCTAACACTATGTGGTTTATTTTGTACATATCAAAGATACAAAGAATTGCTATTGCAAAGACAATGCCAATATGCAAATGCAAATACAGTGGAAGGCCACACAGGAAAATTTATGAAAATATGCCACAAAGGCATCCATTTATGTAAATGCTGTAATTATAGCTAAACCATGGCGAGAGAACAGATTAAGCAAAACAAAGAGCTATTAGATAGATTTAAATGTGTATTTAGAGGACGTCGGCAGCGGCAATATGGATCAAATCTACAGTAATGTTTTTTTGACTCTGCACTAGGGCTGAAAACTGTATTACGATATAGGTGTTTTATATTGATGATTATTGATATTTTTTATGACCTATGGCAAATATGGACCAGGAGAAAGAAATATTAACATTTTTATTTCAAACGTAAACTTTCTCTGATTATAATGTCCTCAAATATCAAGGCAGAAAGGAAAGCAAATGGCAACACAACTGTGGAAAACCACAATAAACACTCAATCATAACCTCTTTAAATTGAGGTGCGAAAATAAGGAAAATGTTTGAAATGCAAACAAAACAGTGCAAAGTGTGAACATGTAAACATAGAGAAACCGGACACGAACAATTTCTTGCAAGTTTACCGGCAAGAAGTTACGTGGCCTGTGTAACATTTAATTTGGTCTGTTATTCTTATTTAGGTACGGAAATGATTTTACGTTTTGCAGTAATTATTGTTTAAATATTATTGGACAAAATTATATTTTTAAAGTAGCACATTTGTTTTATGCTGCTATTTATTTTTATTCAGACAGCCCTGCACTTATGTCCCTACCCGCTGTTTCCGTACATTCGAATAGGGAACGGCCAGGGGTTGAAAAGAAAAGAGGACTACCATCTGTTTGAAAAAAATCCTAAAAAACTGTAAAGGTGACTTTTCCTGTTTTATCGACAATTTCATCGCCCTCTGCAGCACATCTTTCATTTCTCTCCTCACTCCATGTTGAGAATCAACAAGACGGAGCAACCAAACTGATACTGTTACGTGATTGGCTGTTAGCGTGTCTGTCCCATTGCTCAGCGATCCCTTCCTGTTTTGCTAGGTTCAAATTTCCTCCGAACCAAAAATAAAAAATAAATACATTTAAAAAAAATAAAAACAACAAAATATATATATATATATATATATATATATATATATATATATATATATATATATATATATATATATATATATATATATATATATATATATATATATATATATATATATATATATATATATATATATATATTTTGTTGTTTTTATTTTTTATTTATGTTAGGTCAGGAAAAAACACAGAGGCTATTTCATCCCTACAAGCCTGTTTCGCAGGTTTCCCTGCTCTTCAGGGGATTATGTTTACAAAATCCCCTCACGCTCAAACACACAACGCAACACAACAAACACACTGATTTTGTAAATATATTTCCGTGAAGAGCAGGGAAACCGAACATGTCCTCTTTTGCTAGCATGCTAGCAGCTAACGGGCTACGATAGACTGACCATACGTCCTTTTTTTCCACCGGACATGTCCTCTTTTGCGGAGCTGTCAGGGCGGAGTTTCTTAAATGCCTCGAATGTCCGGCATTTTGAGTATTGTTTACACAACCTGCGGTACGCTACTTAATATGTCCGTGTGGAAACTCGTTTGGTACACCTACGCACCGAACCGAAACCCCCGTACCGAAACGGTTCGATACAAATACACGTACCGTTACACCCCTATTATTTTGATTATTGTTTCTCAGCTGTTTGTAAATGTTGCAGTTTATAAATAAAGGTTAAAAAAAATTTAATTAACAAATAAAGCTTCAGCGCATGCGCATAGCATAGATCCAACGAATCGATGACTAAATTAATCGCCAACTATTTTTATAATCGATTTTAATCGATTTAATCGATTAGTTATTGCAGCCCTAATATATATATACATATATATATATATATATATATATATATATATATATATATATATATATATATATATATATATATATATATATATATATATATATATTTATTTATTTATACATATTCGTTAGGTCAGGAAAAAACACAGAGGCTATTTCATCCCTACAAGCCTGTTTCGCAGGTTTCCCTGCTCTTCAGGGGACTAGGTTTACAAAATCCCCTCACTCTCAAACACCCAACACAACACAACAAACACACTGATTTTGTAAATATAATTCCGTGGAGAGCAGGGAAACCTGTGAAACAGGCTTGTAGGGATGAAATAGCCTCCGTGTTTTTTCCTGACCTAACAAATATTCTGCTCTACCACAGTATTGAGCACAGTCTAACGAATAAACCACAGTAACCTCAACTATATATATATATATATATATATATATATATATATATATATATATATATATATATATATATATATATATATATATATATATATATATATATATATATATATATATATATATATATATATATATATATATATATATATATATATATATGTATATATACAGCAACACTTTAGTATGGGGAACACATATTCACCATTAATTAGTTGCTCATTAACATGCAACTTAGTAACATATTGGCTCTAAATTTGTCATTATTAAATACTTATTCATGCCTTATTCTGCATGGCCTTATTATACGACCAGTAAGCCATTAACTAAGAGTCTTCCCTCAATAACCTCAGAATTATTGCTTATTAGTAACCCTAACCCTAACCCTAACCCGTATATGTTCCCCTAGTGTCCAAACAACTCTAAATTAAGTATTTATTACTTTAATAAGCAACTAATTAATGGTGAATATGTTTCCCATACTAAAGTGTTACCATATATATGTATATATATTGAACGTTTTATCGAACACATTTTTTAGAGATATTTATTACTCGTGTGTCGCAATATAAGTTGATGTCGCTTTATTGGCCCGGCCTTACTCTGCACTAATAAACAACCCGGCAGCTGTTCTTTTTTTTTTTTTTGGCTTCTTTAGACCACATACAACGGCAACTATGTCAGACCGGTGGTTAATCAAATCGAGGCGTTAACGCACGTGTTTTATGTTGGCTTCAAACAAGACACTGGAGGCTCCGTAAAGCTGCTGCTCGACAATGGCCGCCTCCTCCGTGTGAGCTCTGGCAGGGCAATGATCGACTGGTCCGTGTTGTGCGCAATCACAAATGAGTCATCCGGCCGCCTTGGACCATCTCTGTCTGCTGATGAAAATCCCAAAATGAGTCCATGTGCCGTGTTTTTTTTCACCAAAATCCATGACTCTTTATCATGGTGTCCCTGTGTGACCCTCCCTGAAGCCTCGGGATCATCAACGTCGACACTCGCCGGTGATGAATTGGACCCATCTGCCGGCTCTCCGTATTACCCGCTTCCATCACTCGGGCGTGTTCGTCAAGTGGCCTTGATCGGAGCACCTGCGTCGATCCCATGCGTCCCCCAACCGCACACCCCTCCACCATTAACCCCTTCGTTAACGCCACTCTGGTATCGACTGGGTCTAGATTCAATCGATGGCCCGTTTAACCCACCCACCGGCCCGTTATCTGCGGCTCGCAGTGACTGACGTGTCATCCGCCCGCGGTCAGATATGATAATGAAGACGTTCGCGGGACCGATGAGGAGGCCGATAGGGAAATCAAAGCAACAGCACAGTTTCCTGCACAGCACCAGACAAAGGAGCGAGGACACACCCGGTTTAAGAAATAACCAAAGGGGATGAGTCACAAATGACATAAAGAGTGTAGACCTCTGCCAAGGCAGTAAATTGGACATCATCATTGATTCCCACCTCCTGCATATTCTCTTGTAGGGCAAAAAAACCCACATGAATTTAATCTGTCGTTATCTGGATTCAAACCAAAGTGTAAACAATGTGTAAATATACAAATTATAAATATACTACCTCCAGAACAATAGCAATCGAGTACCCATTCATTCAAAAAAAACTTAAACTAAAGTATGTCCACACCAACAACAACTTTTGGATATAAATCAGATTTTTGTCATTTGAACACTGCATTTATCGCTGGGAAATGGACAAAAATAGTAAAAACTGCCGAAGAAATTGAGATTAAGTGTGGAACTTTACCCTTTTTGCGTTATATTATAGGGGGGTTTTTTTCTCGGGCTTTACACAATTTCTTGAACATGGCATGAGTAGTTTTAACGTAAAACTAGTAAATAAACGCACAAGCTAGCAAAAAAAACATTTGGATATAAATCAGATTTTTGTAATTAGACTAATGCATTTATCGCTGGGAGAGGGACAAAAATAATAAAAACTGCCGAAAGAAATTGAGAAAAAGTCCGGGACTTTGCGAAAACTTAACTTTTTCTCGGGCTTTACACAATTTCTTGAACATGGCATGAGTAGTTTTAACGTAAAACTAGTAAATAAAAGCACAAGCTAGCAAAAAAAACATTTGGATATAAATCAGATTTTTGTAATTAGACTAATGCATTTATCGCTGGGAGAGGGACAAAAATAATAAAAACTGCCGAAAGAAATTGAGAAAAAGTCCGGAACTTTACGAAAACTTAACTTTTTCTCGGGCTTTACACAATTTCTTGAACATGGCATGAGTAGTTTTAACGTAAAACTAGTAAATAAACGCACAAGCTAGCAAAAAAAACATTTGGCAAGGCAAGGCAAGGCAAGGCAAGGCAACTTTATTTGTATAGCGCTTTTCATACACAAGGCAGACTCAAAGTGCTTCACAGACAACAAAGTGAAATGAAAGAAAATAAAAGCAAAATTAAAATGCAGACAATAAAAATAAAAATAAAAACAGTGCAGACGTTAAAAGTTAAAAGATTAAAAGATTTAGCTGAAAGCTAAGGTGAACATAAAAGTCTTCAGTCTAGTTTTGGATATAAATCAGATTTTTGTAATTAGACTAATGCATTTATCGCTGGGAGAGGGACAAAAATAATAAAAACTGCCGAAAGAAATTGAGAAAAAGTCCGGAACTTTGCCAAAACTTTACTTTTTCTCGGGCTTTACACAATTTCTTGAACATGTCATGAGTAGTTTTAGCATAAAACTAGTAACAAAAAGCACAATCTAACAAAAAAAAAACTATGTCCACACCAACAACAACTTTTGGATATAAATCTGATTTTTGTTGTTTTTTTTCTCTGGCTTTACACAATTTCTTGAACTTGTCATGAGTAGTTTTAACGTAAAACTAGTCAATAAAAGCACAAGCTAGCAAAAAAAACATTTGGATATAAATCTGATTTTTGTCATTAGACTAATGCATTTATCGCTGGGAAATGGACAAAAATAATAAAAACTGCAGAAAGAAATTGAGAACAAGTCCGGAACTTTACCCTTTTTTGCGTTAAAATGTAGTAGGGTTTTTTTTCTTGGGTTTTACACAATTTCTTGAACATGCAATGAGTGGTTTTAATGTAAAACTAGTAACAAAAAGCACAAGAACTTAGGCAACGATATGTCCACACCAACAACAACATTTGGATATAAATCAGATTTTTGTCATTTCAATAATGCATTTATCGCTGGGAAATGGACAAAAATAATGAAAACCGCCGAAAGAAATTGAGAAAAAGGCAGGAACTTTACCCTTTTTACGCTATAATGTAGTAGGGTTTTTTTCCTCTGGCTTTACACAATTTCTTGAACATGTCATGAGTAGTTTTAATGTAAAACTAGTAACAAAAAGCACAAGCTAAAAAAAAAACTTAAGCAACAGTATGTCCACACCAACAACAACTTTTGGATATAAATCTGATTTTTGTCATTAGAATAATGCATTTATCGCTGGGAAATGGACAAAAATATTAAAACCGCCGAAAGAAATTGAGAACAAGTCCAGAACTTTACCCTTTTTGCGTTATAATGTAGTAAGGGTTTTTTTCTCAGGCTTTACACAATTTCTTCAACAGTAATTTTAACGTAAAACTAGTAAATAAAAGCACAAGCTAGAAAAAAAATGTTGGATATAAATCTGATTTTTGTCATTAGACTAATGCATTTATCGCTGGGAGAGGGACAAAAATAATAAAAACTGCCGAAAGAAATTGAGAAAAAGTCCGGAACTTTGTGAAAACTTTACTTTTTCTCGGGCTTTACACAATTTCTTGAACATGTCATGAGTAGTTTTAACGTAAAACTAGTAAATAAACGCACAAGCTAGCAAAAAAAACATTTGGATATAAATCAGATTTTTCTAATTAGACTAATGCATTTATCGCTGGGAGAGGGACAAAAATAATAAAAACTGCCGAAAGAAATTGAGAAAAAGTCCGGAACTTTGCGAAAACTTTACTTTTTCTCGGGCTTTACACAATTTCTTGAACTTGTCATGAGTAGTTTTAACGTAAAACTAGTAAATAAACGCACAAGCTAGCAAAAAAAACATTTGGATATAAATCAGATTTTTGTAATTAGACTAATGCATTTATCGCTGGGAGAGGGACAAAAACAATAAAAACTGCCGAAAGAAATTGAGAAAAAGTCCGGAACTTTACGAAAACTTTACTTTTTCTCTGGCTTTACACAATTTCTTGAACTTGTCATGAGTAGTTTTAACGTAAAACTAGTCAATAAAAGCACAAGCTAGCAAAAAAAACATTTGGATATAAATCAGATTTTTGTCATTAGACTAATGCATTTATCGCTGGGAGAGGGACAAAAATAATAAAAACTGCCGAAAGAAATTGAGAAAAAGTCCGGAACTTTGCGAAAACTTTACTTTTTCTCGGGCTTTACACAATTTCTTGAACATGTCATGAGTAGTTTTAACGTAAAACTAGTAAATAAACGCACAAGCTAGCAAAAAAAAACATTTGGATATAAATCAGATTTTTGTAATTAAACTAATGCATTTATCGCTGGGAGAGGGACAAAAATAATAAAAACTGCCGAAAGAAATTGAGAAAAAGTCCGGAACTTTGCGAAAACTTTACTTTTTCTCGGGCTTTACACAATTTCTTGAACATGGCATGAGTAGTTTTAACGTAAAACTAGTAACAAAAAGCACAATCTAACAACAAAAAAAAACTATGTCCACACCAACAACAACTTTTGGATATAAATCTGATTTTTGTTGGGTTTTTTCTCTGGCTTTACACAATTTCTTGAACTTGTCATGAGTAGTTTTAACGTAAAACTAGTCAATAAAAGCACAAGCCAGCAAAAAAAACATTTGGATATATATCTGATTTTTGTCATTAGACTAATGCATTTATCGCTGGGAAATGGACAAAAATAATAAAAACTGCAGAAAGAAATTGAGAACAAGTCCGGAACTTTACCCTTTTTTGCGTTAAAATGTAGTAGGGGTTTTTTTCTTGGGTTTTACACAATTTCTTGAACATGCCATGAGTAGTTTTAACGTAAAACTAGTAACAAAAAGCACAAGAACTTAGGCAACGATATGTCCACACCAACAACAACATTTGGATATAAATCAGATTTTTGTCATTTCAATAATGCATTTATCGCTGGGAAATGGACAAAAATAATAAAAACCGCCGAAAGAAATTGAGAAAAAGGCAGGAACTTTACCCTTTTTATGCTATAATGTAGTAGGGTTTTTTTTCCTCTGGCTTTACACAATTTCTTGAACATGTCATGAGTAGTTTTAATGTAAAACTAGTAACAAAAAGCACAAGCTAAAAAAAAAACTTAAGCAACAGTATGTCCACACCAACAACAACTTTTGGATATAAATCTGATTTTTGTCATTAGAATAATGCATTTATCGCTGGGAAATGGACAAAAATATTAAAACCGCCGAAAGAAATTGAGAACAAGTCCAGAACTTTACCCTTTTTGCGTTATAATGTAGTAAGGTTTTTTTTCTAAGGCTTTACACAATTTCTTGAACAGTAATTTTAACGTAAAACTAGTAAATAAAAGCACAAGCTAGAAAAAAAAATGTTGGATATAAATCTGATTTTTGTCATTAGACTAATGCATTTATCGCTGGGAGAGGGACAAAAATAATGAAAACTGCCGAAAGAAATTGAGAAAAAGTCCGGAACTTTACGAAAACTTAACTTTTTCTCTGGCTTTACACAATTTCTTGAACATGTCATGAGTAGTTTTAATGTAAAACTAGTAACAAAAAGCACAAGCTAAAAAAAAAACTTAAGCAACAGTATGTCCACACCAACAACAACTTTTGGATATAAATCTGATTTTTGTCATTAGAATAATGCATTTATCGCTGGGAAATGGACAAAAATATTAAAACCGCCGAAAGAAATTGAGAACAAGTCCAGAACTTTACCCTTTTTGCGTTATAATGTAGTAAGGTTTTTTTTCTAAGGCTTTACACAATTTCTTGAACAGTAATTTTAACGTAAAACTAGTAAATAAAAGCACAAGCTAGAAAAAAAAATGTTGGATATAAATCTGATTTTTGTCATTAGACTAATGCATTTATCGCTGGGAGAGGGACAAAAATAATGAAAACTGCCGAAAGAAATTGAGAAAAAGTCCGGAACTTTACGAAAACTTAACTTTTTCTCGGGCTTTACACAATTTATTGAACATGTCATGAGTAGTTTTAACGTAAAACTAGCAAATAAACGCACAAGCTAGCAAAAAAAACATTTGGATATAAATCAGATTTTTGTAATTAGAATAATGCATTTATCGCTGGGGGAGGGACAAAAATAATAAAAACTGCCGAAAGAAATTGAGAAAAAGTCCGGAACTTTACGAAAACTTTACTTTTTCTCGGGCTTTACACAATTTCTTGAACATGGCATGAGTAGTTTTAACGTAAAACTAGTAAATAAAAGCACAAGCTAGCAAAAAAAACATTTGGATATAAATCAGATTTTTCTAATTAGACTAATGCATTTATCGCTGGGAGAGGGACAAAAATAATGAAAACTGCCGAAAGAAATTGGGAAAAAGTCCGGAACTTTGCGAAAACTTTACTTTTTCTCGGGCTTTACACAATTTCTTGAACATGTCATGAGTAGTTTTAACGTAAAACTAGTAAATAAACGCACAAGCTAGCAAAAAAAAACATTTGGATATAAATCAGATTTTTGTAATTAGACTAATGCATTTATCGCTGGGAGAGGGACAAAAATAATAAAAACTGCCGAAAGAAATTGAGAAAAAGTCCGGAACTTTGCGAAAACTTTACTTTTTCTCGGGCTTTACACAATTTCTTGAACATGTCATGAGTAGTTTTAGCATAAAACTAGTAACAAAAAGCACAATCTAACAAACAAAAAAAAATATGTCCACACCAACAACAACTTTTGGATATAAATCTGATTTTTGTTGGGTTTTTTCTCTGGCTTTACACAATTTCTTGAACTTGTCATGAGTAGTTTTAACGTAAAACTAGTCAATAAAAGCACAAGCTAGCAAAAAAAACATTTGTATATAAATCAGATTTTTGTCATTAGACTAATGCATTTATCGCTGGGAAATGGACAAAAATAATAAAAACTGCAGAAAGAAATTGAGAACAAGTCCGGAACTTTACCCTTTTTTGCGGTAAAATGTAGTAGGGTTTTTTTCTTAGTAACAAAAAGCACAAGAACTTAAGCAACGATATGTCCACACCAACAACAACATTTGGATATAAATCAGATTTTTGTCATTTCAATAATGCATTTATCGCTGGGAAATGGACAAAAATAATGAAAACCGCCGAAAGAAATTGAGAAAAAGGCAGGAACTTTACCCTTTTTACGCTATAATGTAGTAGGGTTTTTTTCCTCTGGCTTTACACAATTTCTTGAACATGTCATGAGTAGTTTTAATGTAAAACTAGTAACAAAAAGCACAAGCTAAAAAAAAACTTAAGCAACAGTATGTCCACACCAACAACAACTTTTGGATATAAATCTGATTTTTGTCATTAGAATAATGCATTTATCGCTGGGAAATGGACAAAAATATTAAAACCGCCGAAAGAAATTGAGAACAAGTCCAGGGGCCGTACTTATCAAGTTTCTTAGAATTACTCCTAAGAAGTCTGCTAAGAGTTGACTTAAGAGTAAATAAATTATTCGCTGAAAGCTGCACTTAAAAGTTAGTTATCAAGCGTCTTACTCACACTTTCAGCTAAGTGTAGGACTGAATCTTAAGTGTCACACTCAGAGCTGAATTACAACATTACTATGTGCCGTAAACGGAATTTTAGGTGACGTCATTTCTGTGTCCATAGAAATGACCAATCACGGAAGGGAATCCGTTGTCTAAGAATAAAGAAATATCTTGGAAATATTTAAGTGGACAATGGGAGTGTATATTTTGACAATAAACTACAAAATAATACAAAACAAACTAGTCCCCGCCGGCACTCACGCTACCGCTCCCTCTCTTCTATCGCCCACACACTCACTGACGTCACTCACCTCACGGCCACACACATACGCTACTGTCATAACATTTTCTTTCCAATTCATTAATTAGGCAACTAATTTGAAACTGGTGTGGGTGGCTCTATATATACTAGCCCACTGCAGACACATGCAGAAATCAACAAGGAATCGAAAAGTATTAAATCTGTGACAAAAATAATATCCGCTCTGTCTAAACGATACCGTTTGATCAGCTGCTCGTCATCAAAAAAAACAACAACATTGTTCCGTTCCCTGAACGTTCGCGCACGTCTCTCTCGCCTCAGTGCCATCCCCTGCTGGCAACTCCTAACCACTTAAGACACCTCTGAAGGTCTCTTAAATATCGTGGAGAGTAGGAGTGATTCTTAGACTTAAGAACGTTGATAAAAAGCTTTTATTGTTAAGTTTGAGAGTAGGACTAAATTTCGCAAATTCTCAGGACTTAAGTGTAAAATGGCACTCTAAGAAGCTTGATAAGTACGGCCCCAGAACTTTACCCTTTTTGCGTTATAATGTAGTAAGGGTTTTTTTCTCAGGCTTTACACAATTTCTTCAACAGTAATTTTAACGTAAAACTAGTAAATAAAAGCACAAGGTAGAAAAAAAAATGTTGGATATAAATCTGATTTTTGTCATTGGACTAATGCATTTATCGCTGGGAAATGGACAAAAATAATAAAAATCGCCGAAAGAAATTGAGAAAAAGGCCGGAACTTTAACCTTTTTGCGTTATAATGTTGTAGGGTTTTTTTTCTCGGGCTTTACACAATTTCTTGAACTTGTCATGAGTAGTTTTAACGTAAAACTAGTCAATAAAAGCACAAGCTAGCAAAAATTTTTTTTGGATATAAATCAGATTTTTGTCATTAGAATAATGCATTTATCGCTGGGAAATGGACAAAAATAATAAAAACCGCCGGAAAAAATCGAGAAAAACGCCGGAACTTTAACTTTTTTGCGTTATAATGTTGTAGGGTTTTTTTTCTCGGGCTTTACACAATTTCTTGAACTTGTCATGAGTAGTTTTAACGTAAAACTAGTCAATCAAAGCACAAGCTAGCAAAAAAATTTTTTGGATATAAATCAGATTTTTGTCATTAGAATAATGCATTTATCGCTGGGAAATGGACAAAAATAATAAAAAACGCCGGAAAAAATCGAGAACAAGTCCGTAATTTTACCCTTTTTGCGTCATAACGTAGTAGAGTTTTTTTCCTCTGGCTTTAAACAATTTCTTGAACTTGTCATGAGTAGTTTTAACGTAAAACTAGTAAATAAAAGCACAAGCTGGCAAAAAAAACTTTTGGATATAAATCTGATTTTTGTCATTAGACTAATGCATTTATCGCTGGGAAATGGACAAAAATAATAAAAACTGCAGAAGAAATTGAGATTAAGTATGGAACTTTACCCTTTTTGCGTTATATTGTAGGGTTTTTTTTTTCTCGGGCTTCACACAATTTCTTGAACAGTAGTTTTAACGTAAAACTAGTAACAAAAAGCACAAGCTAGCAAAAAAAAAAAAAAAAACTTCAGCTAAAGTATGTCTACACCAACAACAACTTTTGGATATAAATCAGATTTGTGTCATTAGAATAATGCATTTATCGCTGGGAAATGGACAAAAATAATAAAAAACACCGAAAGAAATTGAGAACAAGTTTGGAACTTTACCCTTTTTGCATTATAATGTAGTAGGGGTTTTTTCCTCAGGCTTTACACAATTTTTTGAACATGTCCTGAGTAGTTTTAACGTAAAACTAGTAACAAAAAGCACAAGAACTTAGGCAACGGTATGTCCACACCAACAACAACATTTGGATATAAATCACATTTTTGTCATTAGAATAATGCATTTAACGCTGGTAATGGACAAAAATAATAAAAACCCCTGAAAGAAATTGAGAAAAAGGCGGGAACTTTACCCTTTTTACGTTATAATGTAGTAGGGTTTTTTTCCTCTGGCTTTACCAAATTTCTTGAACATGTCATGAGTAGTTTTAACGTAAAACTAGTAACAAAAAGCACAAGCAAAAAAAAAACCTAAAAAAAACTTAAGCAACAGTATGTCCACACCAACAACAACTTTTGGATATAAATCAGATGTTTCTCTTTAGAATAATGCATTTATCGCTGGGAAATGGACAAAAATAATAAAAACCGCCGAAAGAAATTGAGAACAAGTCCGTAACTTTACCCTTTTTTGCATTATAATGTGGTAGGTTTTTTTTTCTCTGGCTTTACACAATTTCTTGAACTTGTCATGAGTGGTTTTAAGGTAAAACTAGTAAACAAAAGCACAAGCTAGCAGTAAAAGCTTCTGGATATACTGTAAATCAGATTTTTGTCATTAGAACAACAGTATGTCCACACCAACTTTTGGATGTAAATCTGATTTTTGTCATTAGAATAATGCATTTATCACTGGGAAATGGACAAAAATAATAAAAACTGCCAAAAGAAATTGAGAACAAGTCCGGAACTTTAACTTTTTTGCGTTATAATGTAGTAGGGATTTTTTTCTCGGGCTTTGCACAATTTCTTGAACATGTCATGAGTAGTTTTAACGTAAAACTAGTAACAAAAAGTACAAGAACTTAGGCAACAGTATGTCCACACCAACAACAACATTTGGATATAAATCAGATTTTTGTCATTAGAATAATGCATTTATCGCTGGGAAGTGGACAAAAATATAAAAACTGCCGAAGAAATTGAGATTAAGTGTGGAACTTTACCCTTTTTGCGTTATATTGTAGGTTTTTCTTTTCTCGGGCTTTACACAATTTCTTGAACATGTCATGAGTAGTTTTAACGTAAAACTAGTGACAAAAAGCACACGCTAACAGAAAAAACAAAAAACTTAAGCAACAGTATGTCCACACCAACAACAACTTTTGGATATAAATCAGATTTTTGTCATTAGAAAAATGCATTTATCGCTGGGAAATGGACAAAAATGATAAAAACCGCAGAAAGAAATTGAGAACAAGTACAAAACTTTACCCTTTTTGCGTTATAATGTAGTAGGGTTTTTTCTCAGGCTTTACACAATTTCTTGAACAGTAGTTTTAACGTAAAACTAGTAAATAAAAGCACAAGCTAGCAAAAAAAACTTTTAGATATAAATCTGATTTTTGTCATTAGACTAATGCATTTATCGCTGGGAAATGGACAAAAATAATAAAAACCGCCGAAAGAAATTGAGAAAAAGGCCGGAACTTTAACCTTTTTGCGTTATAATGTTGTAGGGGTTTTTTTTCTCGGGCTTTACACAATTTCTTGAACATGTCGTGAGTAGTTTTAATGTAAAACTAGTAACAAAAAGCACAAGAACTTAGGCAACAGTATGTCCACACCAACAACAACATTTGGATATAAATCCGATTTTTGTCATTAGAATAATGCATTTATCGCTGGGAAATGGACAAAAATATAAAAACTGCCGAAGAAATTGAGATTAAGTGTGGAACTTTACCCTTTTTGTGTTATATTGTAGGTTTTTCTTTTCTCTGGCTTTACACAATTTCTTGAACATGTCATGAGTAGTTTTAACGTAAAACTAGTGACAAAAAGCACACGCTAACAGAAAAAACAAAAAACTTAAGCAACAGTATGTCCACACCAACAACAGCTTTTGGATATAAATCAGATTTTTGTCATTAGAAAAATGCATTTATCGCTGGGAAATGGACAAAAATATTAAAACCGTCAAAAGAAATTGAGAACAAGTTCAGAACTTTACCCTTTTTGCATTATAATGTAGTAAGGGTTTTATCTCAGGCTTTACACAATTTCTTGAACAGTAATTTTAACGTAAAACTAGTAAATAAAAGCACAAGCTAGAAAAAAAAATGTTGGATATAAATCTGATTTTTGTCATTAGACTAATGCATTTATCGCTGGGAAATGGACAAAAATAATAAAAACCGCCGAAAGAAATTGAGAAAAAGGCCGGAACTTTAACCTTTTTGCGTTATAATGTTGTAGGGTTTTTTTTCTCGGGCTTTACACAATTTCTTGAACATGTCGTGAGTAGTTTTAATGTAAAACTAGTAACAAAAAGCACAAGAACTTAGGCAACAGTATGTCCACACCAACAACAACATTTGGATATAAATCCGATTTTTGTCATTAGAATAATGCATTTATCGCTGGGAAATGGACAAAAATATAAAAACTCCCGAAGAAATTGAGATTAATTGTGGAACTTTACCCTTTTTGCGTTATATTGTAGGTTTTTCTTTTCTCTGGCTTTACACAATTTCTTGAACATGTCATGAGTAGTTTTAACGTAAAACTAGTGACAAAAAGCACACGCTAACAGAAAAAACAAAAAACTTAAGCAACAGTATGTCCACACCAACAACAGCTTTTGGATATAAATCTGATTTTTGTCATTAGAATAATGCATTTATCGCTGGTAATGGACAGGCGGCTGCGGCCTGTGGGCCGGCTCTAATACTAATCAAATATCATCCCGGGGGCCATAGATAATTCCTTGACTTTGACACCCCGGCTTTAAAAGGTCTAGAAGTATCACAAGCATCCAAAGAACAGGAAGTTTGAGTGTTGTGGATTGAAAGGCAATCACTTTTCTTTTGATCCATAATGCTATTTATAATCTAGGAGAGGTAGCGGATGATTGGTCAATTGGAAGCAAAGGATTGATTACGTGTGAGTCAGACGGCAAATAGACATCCTGATGCATGTTGCCCATCTGCCTGGGTCATCTGTATGAAAGCCTCTGTAATTATGATCAAGCTAGTATTCAAAATTCTGCTCTCCATTCCAAACCTCTCCAATCAGCTGCTGTGCGGGAAAACAAGTCAAAGAACGTAGAAACGGCAGCGATATCAAACACTGATTTGCAGGGCCGGCCCGTGGCATAGGCCGTATAGGCAAATGCTAAGGGCGCCGTCCATCAGGGGGCGCCACGCCAGTGCCACAAATGTTGGAGAAAAAAGAAAAAAAAGTTGGTACTGTTATTTCTAAATACAAAAAATAATCCCACGTTAATTAAAATGCAAAGTAAAGCCTATTTAATAGAATTTATATTTGTTACAACATTACGCGCCCCCTCCCTTCCTGTATCATGACTCTTTATGGACGTCACCGCATCAAAAAATCAACGCAAGATGTCAAAACGGCCAAAACTGTCAGGTGCCCAGGGAAGAAAAAAGAGAAAAGAAGAGGAGAAACGAGAAAAAGACAGAGGTAGCAGGGAGGTAACCTTAGCCTACATGAAATGATTTGTCTGTTACAGAATGTGACAGTAACCTGGCTTTTTAGCATTAAGCTAATGTTACATGATTCGGCAATTGCTAATCAATAAATAGCTAGTTCTGTTTTAACGTCGGGTTAATATTGTGGAGGGGGCTAAATTGTTATGGAAAATAATAATGTAACGTTAGGTAATTACAGTACTCCTACCTTACATTCCTCAGGGACATTTGTATTAGATCTTTTAAGCAGGTGTTTTTTGTTTACATTGTTATTGCCTTCTGGTTAGCTAATGTTTGCCCTGCAGGTAATAGTCACTTTTCCACCCCTTTATATATTAGGTATAGTTGTAAGCCTAGTTGTTAAAGTGCACGTCATTAATGTTAATTAAGCAATATCACATGAGAGGGAATGCTGTTTTTTAATTTGAGCACTGCTGTGATTCGGTTAAAGATAATCATAACATAACATTCTCATATATGTTAATTTGCTTTCTGTAAGTAAAAAAAAAGGTCAAAGACAAAACTATTCGGTTTCTTGTGAGTATATACACTTCACTGCCGATGTGGGGGGGCGCCACCTAAAATCTTGCCTAGGGCGCCAGATTGGTTAGGGCCAGGCCTGCTGATTTGTGTTCGAATATGAAAAGTGATTCGGATCAAGTGCGATATACACGGGCGTAGCGGCGATAACTCACCCAGGATGTGGCGTGGATGGGAGGAAACAAGGTGGCAGACAGGAGGAGGGTCACGCGGAGATTGGGGTCGTAAATTGACTCCAGACTGTTTACGACAGCCGCGTCGTGTCTCTTGTAAGGCTTCGCAAACCTTTAGTGACACAGCATGGCTGGAATTGAGTCAAGGAAATGTAAAATAGGGTTTGTTTATATTTACTTCTGGTCGTCAGATTTGTACCTTTAAAAAGGACGTCAGGGTTGCATGTATAGCTAATGTCTTTTTTTTTTTTTAAATAACGCCACTTTTAAGTCCAAACAAGCTCATTTCAACCCACTGGACTCTCAAGACTCAGTGAGAAATACCCTCCTTTTATTTCACTGCGGGAATGTATTGGCTTTACAGTCATATTGGCCAAACAAAAAGGCACGGCCCGGTGTAACCAGCCGTGACACAATCAACATATATTCTCGTCTCAAGGTGCCACGCATTAGAACAATTGTTTACTTGAAAAAATATACAGACATACAGAGCTTTTGTCTACACCAGACCTGGGCAAATTAAGGCCCGGGGGCCACATGCGGCCCGTTAAGCTGTTCAATCTGGCCCGCCGGACATTCCCAAATAATTGTATTAGATCTTTAAGATGGAAACTGTAGCTATAGATATACATAAATGTACTCATGTAAAAGTAGCATTCCCTTTTTACAAAAATACTTAAGTGAAGGTAAAAAGTATGTTGCATCGAAACTACTTCCACGAGTACAATTTATCCAAAAAATGACCTGAGAGAATGTGACAGAGTAAAGCCTGGTGTATACTCACTCTTGCGTCACGTAACTTGCCTAAGCGACGCCGCCTTGCCACCCTCCTCCTGCTTAGCTTCCCGTAAACCTTGTGTGCATCTCCCAAAAATCCGAGGTAACGCAGACTGCACAGCTCTGATTGGTCAGCTTTTAAAAAGGAGGTCCCCGACCATAGGAAAGCAGACTTTGTGCTTGAAAAGCAAAAATTATTGTAGTGATTAAACCAGGGGTCCCCAAACTACAGCCCCCAGCGTCCAAAATCCGGCCCTCGGGAAGTCCAAAAATAGATTAAAATTTTGTATTATTATTTTTTAAAATCTGTCCTTTCTAATCCATTTTCTACCACTTGTTACTCTCGGTGTCTCCTAGCCACTCATTCAAATCATATTGTCTAAAAATGCATTTCCCATCGATAACGTGACATCATCGCGCTCTGAATATATATACAGTCGTGGTCAAAAGATTCATCTGACCACAGAACTTTCCTCCAGAAGGTCTTATCTTTGTCCATGGGATGTCAGATGAAACAAAAATGTAGCTGTTTGGCCACAATTCCCAGCAATATGTTTGGAGGAGAAAAGGTGAGGCCTTTAATCCCAGGAACACCATGCCTACCGTAAAGCACGGTGGTGGTAGTGTTATGCTCTGGGCCTGTTTTTCTGCCAATGGAACTGGTGCTTTACAGAGAGTAAATGGGACAATGAAAAAGGAGGATTACCTCCAAATTCTTCAGGACAACCTAAAATCATCAGCCCGGAGGTTGGGTCTTGGGCCCAGTTAGGTGTTCCAACAGGACAATGACCCCAAACACATGTCAAAAGTGGTAAAGGAATGGCTAAATCAGGCTAGAATTAAGGATTTAGAATTACCTTCTCAAAGGCCTGACTTAAACGTGTGGACAATGCTGAAGAAACAAGTCCATGTCAGAAAACCAACAAATTTAGCTGAACTGCACCAATTTTGTCAAGAGGAGTGGTCAAAAATTCAACCAGAAGCTTGTGGATGGCTACCAAAAGTGCCTTATTGCAGTGAAACTTGCCAAGGGACATGTAACCAAATATTAACATTGCTGTATGTATACTTTTGACCCAGCAGATTTGCTCAAATTTTCAGTAGACCCATAATAAATTCATAAAAGAACCAAACTTCATGAATGTTTTTTGTGACCAACAAGTATGTGCTCCAATCACTCTATCACAAAAAAATAAGAGTTGTAGAAATTATTGGAAACTCAAGACAGCCATGACATTATGTTCTTTGTGTGTATGTCAACTTTTGACCACGACTGTTTATATATATATACAGCCCAGCACCCGGCCAAAAAATTTTCATCCCAATGCCGCCTCCGAGTCAAAAAGTTTGGGGACCCCTGGATTAAACATTTGCATGAAAAAAATAGTGTACTTCATATCTCGGTGCGCTCTAAAAAATATGTACTAAATGTGTCGTTTTTATTGTGTTCTTGTTGCGTCCAGAAGAACGTCACAAAGTACGATTTCGACGCTCTTTTTATCTTTTATTGCCAAACATCAATAACCACACTGCAAAAACTGAAATCTAAGTAAAATTAAATATCTCAAATAAGGGTGATATTTGCTTATTTTCTGTCTGATGAGATAATTCTTCTCACTAAGCAGATTTTATGTTAGGGTTTTTTACTTGTTTTAAGGGTTTTGGTCCTAAATGATCTCAGTAAGATATTACAGCTTGTTGCTGAGATTTGATGACCTATATTGAGTAAAGCATGCTTGAAACTAGAATATCAAGTGTTGCAAAGCTGTGTCATTAACACTCACAAGTATAAAACTACTTTTTTTAAGTAATAATTTCTTATTTGAAGCATGAAAAATTGAAAAAATCATGACTTTGACACAATTGTGTCTCATAATTAAAACAGATCAGAATCAGAATCAGAATCAGCTTTATTGTCATTACGCAGGGTAACGAGATTGAGGCCATTCCATACAGTGCAGATGACAGCCAAATGGACTTTTATGTTTTATTTTCAATGAAACAATAGAAAATACGTACTCATATAGTAGTACAGTTGGCACAGTACAGTAAACTGACAGTTAATATTTAAACATGTAACATTTCTAACAATTTTGAACAGAAATAGTTCATGTACATTGAGATAAATTCTTCAAAATTACAATTTAAAACATTTTGGCCGGGGGCCGGGCTGTATATATGCGCACTAATTGACTGAAAGAGCACGCACTTGGCGTGATGATGTCATGTTATCGATGGAAAAATGCATTTTTAGACAATATGATTTGCCTGAGCGGCTAGTAGACCCCGAGAGTAACAAGCAGTTGCCTTGTTCCCTTTCCATTAAGAACAATAAATTAGTTTTTTGTATAAGTTTGCTGGTTTCAAGAAATGTAATGCCGAGCGCATATCATTATGTCAAGATAATGGCACCAGCGTTTACTTAATTTAAGAATATTTTTCAACATAATGAGCAAAAAGGTCTCTTTTTTTTTCTTCTACCAAGAAGAGTGCACTTGTTATTAGTGAGAATATACTTATTTTAAGTATGTTTGGGTTCATTGAAGTTAGCTAATTTTACTTGTTTTGGAAAGTCTTGACAAGCCAAATTTTCTTGTTCTATTGGCAGATAATTTTGCTTAGTTCAAATAAAATACCCCTCATTTTTGTAATTTTTTTTCCTTCTTTTTGAACACTGACTTTTTGCAGTGCAGGACCATACACATTAACACCAGCATGTTGTTGGAATAGTTATTTAACAGTTGTGTTTAGTTAAAGGCCTACTGAAACCCACTACTACCGACCATGCAGTCTGATAGTTTATATATCAATGATGAAATCTTAACATTGCAACACATGCCAATACGGCCGGGTTAACTTATAAAGTGACATTTTAAATTTCCTGTTAAACTTCCGGTTGGAAAAGTCTATGTATGATGACGTATGCGCGTGACGTCACGACGGCAACGGAAGTATTCGTACCCAATGTGTCACCATACAAACTGCTCTGTTTTCATCGAACAATTCCACAGTATTCTGGACATCTGTGTTGGTGAATCTTTTGCAATTTGTTTAATGAACAATGGAGATTGCAAAGAAGAAAGTTGTACGTGGGATCGGTGTATTAGCGGCTGGCTGTGGCAACACAACAAGGAGTACTTACTTGGATAGCAGACGCGCTAGCCGATGCTAGCCGCCAACCGCATCTGTGATCGGGTAAAGTCTTTCGTCGCGCCGTCGATCGCTGGAACGCAGGTGAGCACGGGTGTTGATGAGCAGATGAGGGCTGGCTGGCGTAGGTGGAGCGCTAATGTTTTTATCCTATGATAAAGGTCCGGTTGCTAAGTTGCTAAGTTAGCTTCAGCGTCGTTAGCAACAGCATTGTTAAGCTTTGCCAGGCTGGAAAGCATTAACCGTGTATTTACATGTCCATGGTTTAATAGTATTGTTGATCTTCTGTCAATCCTTCCAGTCAGGGATTTATTTATTTTGTTTCTATCTGCATTTGAGCCAGATGCTATCACGTTAGCTCAGTAGCTAAAGAGCTTCGGTGATGTATTGTCGGGGAGATAAAAGTCACTGTGAATGTCCATTCCGCGTTCTCGACTCTCATTTTCAAGAGGATATAGTATCCGAGGTGGTTTAAAATACAAATCCGTGATCCACAATAGAAAAAGGAGAGTGTGTGGAATCCAATGAGACCTTGTACCTAAGTTACGGTCAGAGCGAAAAAAGATACACCCTGCACTGCCTCTCTAGTTCTTCACTCTAACGTTCCTCATCCACGAATCTTTCATCCTCGCTCAAATTAATGGGGTAATCGTCGTTTTCTCGGTCCGAATCTCTCTCGCTCCATTGTAAACAACGGGGAATTGTGAGGAATACTAGCTCCTGTGACGTCACGCTACTTCCGGTATAGGCAAGGCTTTTTTTTATCAGCGACCAAAAGTTGCGAACTTTATCGTCGTTGTTCTATACTAAATCCTTTCAGCAAAAATATGGCAATATCGCGAAATGATCAAGAATGACACATAGAATGGATCTGCTATCCCCGTGTAAATTAAAAAAAATTCATTTCAGTAGGCCTTTAATTACTTAGCTCCTTTGTCCCGTGTCTTGAACGGCCGAA
>NC_084735.1:77341797-77411797 GCF_033978785.1 Entelurus aequoreus
GGTTGGTTGAAGTTTATTCCAAACAACTATACATTTTCCATATGATCCATCACATATTTTTCTTTTTCTTTACATGTCCGAAAAGGAGTAGGAAGAAGCAACTCTTATTTAACCCATACTTGCCAACCTTGAGACCTCCGATATCGGGAGGTGGGGGGGAGGGGGGGGCGGCGTGGTCGGGAGGGCGTGTTTGGGGCGGGGGGCGTGGCTAAGGCCGTGGTTAAGAGGAGAGTATATTTACAGCTAGAATACACCAAATCAAGTATTTCATATATATATATAATATGTATATATTTATATATATATAATATATATATATATTTATATATATATATGTATGAAATACTTGACTTTCAGTGAATTCTAGCTATATATATATATATATATATATATATATTATTTTTTTTTTTTTTTTTTTTTTTTTTTTTTTTTTTTTTAAATTTTATTATACGTATAAATAAAAGACATACTTGAATTTCAGTGTTCTGCAGGCTATCCAGTAGATGGCAGTATTGTCCTGTTTAAGAGTGTCACAACATTGCTGTTTACGGCAGACGAACTGCTTTATGGTAGACTAAACGTGACTGCTGTTGTTGTGTGTTGTTACCGCGCTGGGAGGACGTTAATGAAACTGCCTAACAATAAACCCACATAAGAAACCAAGAACTCTCTCTCCTTGTTGTGCACTCTACTCTCTAAAAGCCGTAGATGTTATGACGTCATTGGGCAGGCAAGCTGTTTATATTGTGCGAAAGCGGACGTGAGAACGGCTGTCCCCACTCAGGTCCGCATTGAGCTGGAGGGGGCGTGGCCTCCAGCTCCGGCTGAATACCGGGAGTTTGTCGGGAGAAAATCTCTTCCGGGAGGTTGTCGGGAGAGGCGCTGAATACCGGGATTCTCCCGCTAAAAACGGGAGGGTTGGCAAGTATGATTTAACCCTACCCCTTTTCTACCTCACAGCAATTCCAGTACTAACACATACGTCCACTTCCTCAATTGTACAGAACTCTCTTCAAAAATAATTAAACGATTCACAAAATGAGGTGAGTAATATCTTATTTTTAACAAGTTCAAGCCGTTAATCATAATTCTTCCTTGTGCTTTGTAAACACTTTAAAATAAACCTTGTTTGCTTGTCGATATTTGTAGTAGCGGTTTGTTTTTGTAAACTATTAGCTTACTTTAAAAATCGAGCTCGTCGCTTCAATTAGACAACAATAACACTGCACTTACCTTTTATAGTTGCATACCAATAACATTTGCAATAGTGCTTTGTTTTGAAAGATAGTTAGCTGAGTAGCCCATGACAGCAGTTTGTTTTCCAAGTAATGTTCTGTTATTTGTTTTAAAATAAATGTTTATGTAATAAGTAAACAATAATACTACTCAGTGGCCTAGTGGTTAGAGTGTCAGCCCTGAGATCGGTAGGTTGTGAGTTCAAACCCCGGCCGAGTCATACCAAAGACTATAAAAATGGGACCCATTACCTCCCTGCTTGGTGCTCAGCATCAAGGGTTGGAATTGGGGGTTAAATCACCAAAAATGATTCCCGGGCGCGGCCACCGCTCATGCTCACTGCTCCCCTCACCTCCCAGGGGGTGAACAAGGGGATGGGTCAAATGCAGAGGACAAATTTCACCACACCTAGTGTGTGTGTGACTATCTTTGGTACTTTAACTTTAACAATAATGCTAGAGAACTAGCCAGCTAACAGTCAAGCCAATTTTGCATTGTCAAGAAGCAATTCGAGCTTGTTAGTGGTGTGCATGGTGTTGCTATTTGGCTAAAACACTTCGACAAATTTAATTACAATTCCCTAATTCCCAGTTTCCCATCTGAATATCCCATTTCGGGAGACATGCCAGAATAAACAAGTGATGAAAAGCTGAAAACGTGACGGACTTGGGATTCAAGTGTGTTTGTGCATCCGTCCTTCCTGCGGGAGTCAATGTTTGATTGAGCGACTAAACAAATCCACTGGCGTTGCATTATTGCTGCCCTCTCAGACTGGCAAATAATTACGGCAGTTAATTCATTCAATCCGCCGGGAGCACGTCTTCACCCGTGACTCCCGACACGGTTTTATCACGCTCTCGCGCTTCTATCCCACTGGATAGCACTTGTGTCGCTTTTCACCACCATCATTCTCATCATTTAAAAGACTACAATTTCAGTATTGTACAGAATACAGTATAATAGGGTTGTACGGTATTAGTATAGTACCGCGATACTAATGAATCATATTCGGTACTATACCGCCTCTAAAAAGTACCGGTCGCCCACCCGTCGTGTCATTGCTGGTTTACGAGCAGACGAGCATGTTCGGCAGCGCACAATCACGGAGTACTTACAAACAGACAAGGTGTGTAGACATAAAAGGGAGAACGGACGCATTTAAGCTTAAAAACGAATGATAAGGGTGAAGTTATAACACTGAAACTCCCTCAGGAAGAGGTGCTTTCAGACATGGCTAGCTAGCTAGCGGCTAAAGTCCATCCACAGTCTGCAGTGGGGTAGCTACTTCTAAATCACTAATCCTTGCCTTGCTTCACTACACACCGTAGCTCACCGGCGTCAAAATGTAAACAAACATCATTGGTGGGTCTACACCTGACATCCACTGTAATGATACCAAGTAAAGGAGCGTATTTAGTCGAGACTGCTATGATTACATCGATATTTTTGGGCATCACAACATCTTGTTTAATTTTTTTTTTATATATATTATATTTATAAACTCAGGAAATATGTTCCTAGACACATGAGGACTTTGAATATGACCAATGTATGTGTGGGGAGGCGTGGCCTGCAGCCCTGCAGCGAGGCGGTGACAGGTGCGTAGATGGCCCACCTGGGCGCAGTTGGCTAATCACCTGTCACTCTGTAAAAGAGCAGCAGCCGAGAAGGACGGGGTAGGAGAATTTGAAGCTGATGACAGAGAGAGAACCCGAGAACGAACCCGAGCGAAAACGAGAGCGAGACGTAGACGGAGACGCGGAAGGCTGAAAAGCAACCCAAAGAGCGCGACTGTCACCAGAGGCGAGTGCTGAAAAGCAGAAGGGCAAAAAAAGAAGAGTTTATTGCAAAATAAACAAAATCTCAAAACTGCCACGCATGTCCGTCTTTGGTGGTCCTAGGAACCCGGAGGTGTGAGTCCTCCACAGTATGATCCTGTAACGACTTGGTATCAGATCAATACCTAAATTTGTGGTATCATCCAAAACTAATGTAAAGCATCCAAACAGAAGAATACGTGATTATTACATTTTAACAGAAGTGTAGATAGGACATGTTGAAATGGAAAATAACCAAATATTAAAAAGTAAATGAACAAGTGGATTAATAATTCATTTTCTACCACTTGTCCTTAATAATTTTGACAAAATAATATAATGGAAAATGACACAAAATGTTACTGCATATGGAATTAAATTAAATTAGGAGCTTTTGTTTGCTTACTTACTACTAAAAGAAAAGTTGTCTGGTATGTTCACTATATTATTTAAGGACAAACTTGCAATAAGAAATTTTAAAATAAGGCCAAAAATCAAAATGTTTTTGGTCCCCTTTTTTTTTAGAAAAGTACCGAAAAGTATCGAAATACATTTTGGTACCGGTACCAAAATATTGGTGTAGGGACAACACTGCAGTACATACATTGTGGAATTATGGGAAAAGCGAGATTTTATTTTGGACTCTTAGCAAGAATGTTTGATGCTGGGAATGGTTTGAATTCATTTCGTTGGGACTTTTTTCACCCAGAAAACGTGGAATTAAAAAAATATATATTTTTTTTGTTTTTTTTTGTTTGGATTGGTTTTAATCACAATAGAATTGTGGAAGTAGTAAGAATTCTTAGGATCGTAGGGGTTTGGGTTTGAAAAATTTAGATTTTTGTTAAAAACAAAAATCTTTTTGGAACATCAAACATAAACTGCCGTAATTTCCACAACGAGCTGAATGTTTTGACATCAGGATTGACAAGGTTGAAAAATATGCAACTCGTAAGAATTCTCAAGCCCCAAATCATTTGTGTTATAGAAAATGTGAATCTTTAATTCAGCTTGCGTATTTAGCAGTTAGCCTGGGTTGTGCCGCCATACATACCTACTCAGTGGCCTAGTGGTTAAAGCAGGGGTCCCCAAACTAAGGCCCGTGGGCCGGATCCGGCCCGCCAGCGTCCAAAATCAGGCCTGCGGGAAGTCCCAAGTATTAAAAAAAATAAAAATAAAATTTAAAAAAATTCTGTCTTTTCTTATCCACTTTGTACCGCTTGCTACTCACGGTGTCTCCTAGCTGCTCAGGCAAATCAAATTGTCTAAAAATGCATTTTCTCATCGATAACGTGACAACATCGCGCGTGCGGAAAGTGCGCTATATATATCTAATATATATATATATATATATATATATATATATATATATATATATATATATATATATATATATATATATATATATATATATATATATATATATATATATATATATATATATACATATAATTATATATATATTATATATATATATATATATATATATATGAGGGTGTACCCCGCCTTCCGCCAGATTGTAGCTGAGATAGGCTCCAGCGCCCCCCGCGACCCCGAAGGGAATAAGCGGTAGAAAATGGATGGATGGATATATATATATATATATTATATATACACATATATATATATATATATATATATATATATATATATATATATATATATATATATATATATATATATATATATATATATATATATATATATACCTGTATATATGTATATATATATATATATTAGGGGTGTGGGAAAAAATCGATTCGAATTCGAATCGCGATTCTCACGTTGTGCGACTCAGAATCGATTCTCATTTTTAAAAAATTGATTTTTTTTTTTAATTTTAAATTTTTATTTTTATTTTTTATTTTTATTTATTTTTATTTTTTTTAATTAATCAATCCAGCAAAACAATACACAGCAATACCATAACAATGCAATCCAATTCCAAAACCAAACCCGACCCAGCAACACTCAGAACTGCAATAAACAGAACAATTGAGAGGAGACACAAACACGACACAGAACAAACCAAAAGTAGTGAAACAAAAATGAATATTATCAACAACAGTATCAATATTAGTTACAATTTCAACATAGCAGTGATTAAAAATCCCTCATTGACATTATCATTAGACATTTATAAAAAAAATGTAAAAAAGAACAATAGTGTCACAGTGGCTAACACTTGCATCACATCTCATAAGCTTGACAACACACTGTGTCCAATATTTTCACATAGATAAAATAAGTCATATTTTTGGTTCATTTAATAGTTAAAACAAATTTACATTATAGCAATCAGTTGATAAAACATTGTCCTTTACAATTATAAAAGCTTTTTACTAAAATCTACTACTCTGCTTGCATGTCAGCAGACTGGGGTAGATCCTGCTGAAATCCTATGTATTGAATGAATAGAGAATCCTTTTGAATCTTGGCAAAAATCTTAGCCACACGATTATCAAATGTAATAGGAAAATTAATTCATACTGACCAAACTGGCTTCATGGAAGGTTGACAATCTTCAGACAATACAAGGAAATTGTTTAATGTTATTTACTATGCTAGAAGTCTCCCTTATCCCACAGCAGTATGTACTTTTGATGCGGAGAAGGCATTCCACCGCATAAACTGCTCATTTATGTTTTGCACATTACGTAAATTTGGATTTGGAGATAATTTTATACAATGGATTAAGATGCTTTATACAAGGCCCATGGCATCAGTCAAAACCAATAATCATATTTCAGAACCTTTTTCATTAAAAAGAGGAGTAAAATAGGGATGTCCTGCATCTGGATTATTATTTAATTTGGTTATTGAACCCTTAGCTGCAAAAATAAGAAGTGAAATTAATATTCATGTTATAAAAATTGGCTCTCAGTATAATAAGCTATCGATGTATTGTGACGACATAATTCTCTACCTGTCACATGTTAACTCCTCTCTACACTATATCAATAATGTCATCACTGAATATGGCTGTTTATCAGGGTATAAAGTCAATTGGGACAAATGTGAAATATTACCACTTAACACTGCAAGAAATCACAAGTTCAGAACTCCAAAATTGGGTTTGCTTTTGAAATTGTATTGCATTATTATAGTATTGTTGTGTATTGTTTTCATTTTTTAAAAAAAGAAAGAAAAAAAAAAAAAGTTTTTGAATCGAGAATCGTGTTGAATTGAAAAAAAACCCGATTTTGAATCGAATCGTGACCCCAAGAATCGATTCTGAATCGAATCGTGGGACACCCAAGGATTCCCAGCCCTAATATATATATATATATATATATATATATATATATATATATATATATATATATATATATATATATATATATATATATATATATATATATATATATATATATATATATATATATATATACAGTATATATATATATATATATATATATATATATATATATATATATATATATATATATATATATATATATATATATATATATATATATATATACTGTATATATATATAAATATATATATATATATATATATATATATATATATATATATATATATATATATATATATATATATATATATATATATATATATTTATGCATATATATGTATGTATATATATATATATATATATATATTTATGCATATATATGTATGTATATATATATATATATATATATATACTGTATATATATATATATATATATATATATATATATACAGCCCGACCCCCGTCCAAATTGTTTTAACCCAATGCGGCCCCCGAGTCAAAAAGTTTAGGGACCCCTGGGTTAGAGTGTCCGCCCTGAGATCGGTAGGTTGTGAGTTCAAACCCCGGCCGAGTCATACCAAATACTATAAAAATGGGACCCATTACCTCCCTGCTTGGCACTCAGCATCAAGGGTTGGAATTGGGGGTTAAATCACCAAAAATTATTCCCGGGCGCGGCCACCGCTGCTGCTCACTGCTCCCCTCACCTCCCAGGGGGTGAACAAGGGGATGGGTCAAATGCAGAGGACACATTTCACCACACCTAGTGTGTTTGTGACAATCATTGGTACTTTAACTTTAACTTTAACATCAACGCATTGACAAATTTTCCCTGCATACGGCAGTTCTGTTTACACAATTATGGCAGCATGTCGATTAACCAAACACCCGAGCCATGAGTCGTCTCCGGGAAGCGGGCGGTTAGTCGATGGGGGATCCTCTCCCCCTTTTCCGGTTCGATTGATCGCCAACCTGTCACCTGTCTGCCTTTTTCTCCGCAGGCCAATAAACTTCGAACCAAGACCCTGCACAACACGCTCAACCCCGTCTGGAGCGAGACCCTGACCTACTACGGCATCACCGACGAGGATATGGTCCGAAAAACACTCAGGTACTAACCGCGTACTGTGATGGAGCATAACGAGATAATAATAATAATGACTCGCAATCTCCAAAAAAATCACTGCCAACAATGGCTTGTTGCCAAATCATTTATTATGATATCAATCTAATTATTGCCTATGAGACTGGAAGTCATTACTATTTTTGAGACAGTCCATCATTAGTCTGACATGAAGGGTTATTTATTGAAGCAAGTGTCTTGATGTAATAGGCTTCCATTCTATATTATATTAAATTATTGATCCGGCTTGGAAGTGGTTCAGATCATAACTGTCCGAGAGATGCATTTTTGGAAGATTCGTCCACCACCGCCCTTGACTGTGGAGTCCCCCAGGGATTAATTATTGGGCCACTTCCTGTTTGCTCTTTATATTATCCCATTTGGTGCAATATTTAAAAAGCATGGCCTCACTTATCATTTTTATGTAGATGACTGCCAAATATAGCTGCCACTATCCAAAAATGACCACATCCCCTGTCCCCTATTGAAGTGCTGAAAAGACGTCATAGCCTGGTTAGCTTATAATTTGTTGTACATTAATGAAGGGAAAATTGGAGTTTGAGCTGCGAGGTCACACCGACCCTGTGCTAGACTTGCGCCTTCTCAGGAACTGTACGTCCCAGACAATGACTGTCAGGCGTCATGGAAGACGCAGAGGTTGTGATTTTAGGATGCAGGCGAACGAGGTAGCAGCGTGCAGTAAAAAATGTATTATTTATTGATAAACCGAACAAAAAGCGAGAGCAACGGGGAAGTTCTCTGACCAGACAGACTATGACGAAAACAAAACAAAATGCAAAACACTTACAGGGAATGTGGAGCAGACGGCGTCCACAAAGTACGAGTGTACTTGCGCTTAGCATCAACAGGATCAAAATCATGGCATTAAAACAAAAAAATTAAGACAACTTCAGATTGTTTTCTTTGTCTTACTTTGGCCAAAAATAGAACATGTAAAATGTAGAAAGAAATACCGGCAGCGGTAAAGTTTAGATCCATGAAGGAAAGAAGAAAGTGAATGAATGTTTATAACTGAATAAATTTACATATGCATAAAAATGTGTTTTCTTTCATATTTTTTTTTTTAATGAATTAAGTAACGTTTATGACAACCTTTTTCCAAAATACATTATAGAATGTGAGATATAACAGGATAATATACATTTATGATTTGTTTTCAAAACGATTACCAAAAAGTGGGACCCCAAAATTTTACTGTGGGACCCCATTTTTATGACTTGATGGGGTCCCTGGGACCCCATTTTGAAAATTCCTAGCGCCAACACTGATGGAGTATCGGTGCATGCAAAAAGAGCAGCAGGCGGCTGTGGCCTACGTGCCGGTTCTATTACTAATCAAATATCATCCAGGGGGCCATAGATGATTCATTCACTTCACTTTGACATGGGCTGGTCTATGGTCACCAGAGAATAGAGAATCGATAACATCATCAATGTCCTGACAACGAAGGTAGAAAAAGTATCAACTTAAAGGCCTACTGAAAGCCACTACTACCGACCACGCAGTCTGATAGTTTATATATCAATGATGAAATCTTAACAATGCAACACATGCCAATACGGCCGGGTTAACTTATAAAGTGACATTTTAAAATTCCTGCCACACTTCCGGTTGAAAAACTCCTTTGGATATGATTTATGCGCGTGACGTCACAAAAGCAACGGAAGTGGTTGGACCCCATCGGACCCGATAGAAAAGCCTCTTGTTTTCTTCGACAAAATTCCACAGTATTCTGGACATCTGTGTTGGTGAATCTTTTGCAATTTGTTTAATGAACAATGGAGACTGCAAAGAAGAACGTTGTAGGTGGGATCGATCGGTGTCTTAGCGGCTAAGTACAATACTGTAATATCTGTGATATTTGCATTAGTGTACTGTGTCTTTAAGGGTTTGGGGAACGCGCATGCGCGAGTGAGTTGGCGGAGAACTTGAGTGTGTGTGAGCGTGAGTTTTGGCTAACAGCAGCTCGTGTATGTGTGTGCGTTACTTTTTGAACTACAACCAGTTACCGCTTGTTAATAAAGCGATTGAGCAGCGCATCCTCGTCTGTGTGACTCCTTCTCCACTGCGGGGCATTACAATACTTACAGCAACACAACAAGGACTACTTACCCTGACGCCTAGCCGATGCTTGCCGCCAAACCCACGGATGAAGTCCTTCGTCGCGCCGTTGATCGCTGGAATGCAGGTGAGCACGGCTGTTGATGGGAAGATGAGGGCTGGCTGGCTTAGGTGGAGCGCTAGTGTTTTATCATAGTTCTGTGAGGTCCGGTTGCTAAGTTGCTAAATTAGCCTTAGCGCCGTTAGCAACAGCATAGTTAAGCCTTACCAGGCTGAGAATTTTTAACCGTGTAGTTACATGTACATGGTTTAATAGTATTGTTGGTCTTCTGTCTATCCTTCCAGTCAGGGGTTTATTTATTTTGTTTCTATCTTCATTTGAGAACGACGCTAGCACGTTAGCTCAGTAGCTAAGTGTGTCACCGATGTATTGTCTTGGAGATAAAAGTCACTTTAAATGTCCATTTCGCGTGCTCGACTCTCATTTTCAAGAGGATATAGTATCCGAGGTGGTTTAAAATACAAATCCGTGATCCACAATAGAAAAAGGAGAGAGTACATAGTTTTGTGAGGTCCGGTTGCTAAGTTGCTAAATTAGCCTTAGCGTCGTTAGCAACAGCATAGTTAAGCCTTACCAGGCTGAGAATTTTTAACCGTGTAGTTACATGTACATGGTTTAATATTATTGTTGATCTTCTGTCTATCCTTCCAGTCAGGGGTTTATTTATTTTGTTTCTATCTTCATTTGAGAACGATGCTAGCACGTTAGCTCAGTAGCTAAGTGTGTCACCGATGTATTGTCTTGGAGATAAAAGTCACTTTAAATGTCCATTTCGCGTGCTCGACTCTCATTTTCAAGAGGATATAGTATCCGAGGTGGTTTAAAATACAAATCCGTGATCCACAATAGAAAAAGGAGAGAGTGTGGAATCCAATGAGCCAGCTTGTACCTAAGTTACGGTCAGAGCGAAAAAAGATACGTCCATCACTGCCTCTCAAGTCCTTCACTGTAACGTTCCTCATCTACGAATCTTTCATCCTCGCTCAAATTAATGGGGTAATCGTCACTTTCTCGGTCCGAATCTCTCTCGCTCCATTGTAAACAACGGGGAATTGTGAGGAATACTAGCTCCTGTGACGTCACGCTACTTCCGGTACAGGCAAGGCTTTTTTTTATCAGCGAGCAAAAGTTGCGAACTTTATCGTCGATTTTCTGTACTAAATCCTTTCAGCAAAAATATGGCAATATCGCGAAATGATCAAGTATGACACACAGAATGGATCTGCTATTCCCGATTAAATAAAAAAAAAAACATTTCAGTACGCCTTTAAATAGTCTTGATTCCAAACAGAAAACAGGTGAGGGGAAATACTCCGGGACAGAAGTGAAGCAGCCACAGAAGAGCCGCCAAAATAAAAGCACAGGACAGGAACTAACACAAACCACTGAAGAAAACTAACAAAACGCAACATAAAGGCATGGCCTGCTGTAACCAGCTTTGAAAATGACAATGGTTTTAAGTTGGACAAACAAATCAACGCCAATGTCAAATCGGGTTTTAATCATCTTCAGCTCCTATCAAAGATTAAACATTTTATCTTTTAAACAATTTGGACAAGACATCCACACTTTTATTACGTCACGTCTAGACTACTGTAACGCACTTTTACGCTTACAGTTAGTCCAGAAGTCCAGAAAACCAAAAATCTTGGCTATTATCACATCCCTACATTGGCTTCCTGTTCTTTTTAGAATTGATTTGAAGACTTTGTTTTTACAGTAAAACTTCCAATGGACTGGCCCCAAAGTACACTACGAACGTCATCCAAACTTTTGCTGTAAGTCACACATTGAAGTCCGAGGGTTTGTTTGATTGATTGAAACTTTTATTAGTAGATTGCACAGTGAAGTACATATTCCGTGAAATTGACCACTAAATGGTAACACCCGAATAAGTTTTTCAACTTGTTTAAGTCGGGGTCCATGATACAGATATATACTATCAAATATATACTATCATCATAATACAGTCGTCACACAAGATAATCATCAGAGTATATACATTGAATTATTTACACTATTTACAATCCGGGGTGTGGGATGTGGAGGGGGGGGGGGGTAGGTTTAGTTGTTATCACTTCAGTTATCAACAATTGCATCATCAGAGAAATGGGCATTAAAACAGTGTAGGTCTGACTTGGTAGGATATGTACAGCAAGTAGTGGACATAGAGAGAGAGATCAGAAAGCATAAGAAAAAGTATCTACATTTGATTATTTACATTTGATTATTTACGATCCGGGGAGGGTGTTAGTTTAGGGTTGAAGTTGCCTGGAGGTGTACTTTTATTGCGGTTTTGAAGGAGGATAGAGATGCCCTTTCTTTTACACCTGTTGGGAGCGCATTCCACATTAATGTGGCATAAAAAGAGAATGAATTAAGACCTTTGTTAGATCGGAATCTGGGTTTAACGTGGTTAGTGGAGCTCTCCCTGGTGTTGTGGTTATGGCGGTCATTTACGTAAGGAAGTAGTTTGACATGTACTTCGGTATCAGGGAGGTGTAGTGGATTTTATAGACTAGGCTCAGTGCAAGTTGTTTTACTCTGTCCTCCACCCTGAGCCAGCCCACTTTGGAGAAGTGGGTAGGAGTGAGGTGTGATCTGGGTTGGAGGTCTAAAAGTAACCTGAGTAGCTTGTTCTGGGATGTTTGGAGTTTAGATTTGAGGGTTTGGAGGTGCTAGGGAACCAGGAGGTGCATGCGTAATCGAAAAAGGGTTGAACGAGAGTTCCGGCTAGAATCCTCATGGTGCTTTTGTTGACCAGAGAAGAGATTCTATAGAGATATCTCGTTCGTTGGTTGACCTTTTTTGGGCTAGTTCCAACCTGTAGTGCCTAAAACGAGACTTACCGTAATTTCCTGACCATAGGGTGCACCGGATTGTAAAGTGCACTGCTGATGAATGGTCTAGTTTCGATCTTTTTTCATAGAAAAGGCGCACCGGATTGTAGGAGTCATACTTTATTAATTTTTTTTTCCTAAATGTAAAACACTTCCTTGTGGTCTACATAACATGTAATGGTGGTTCTTTGGTCAAAATGTTGCATAGATTATGTTTTACAGATCATCTTCAAGCCGCTTTCTGACAGTTGCTTCCGGATGTGCCGTTTTGTGGGCGGTCTTATTTATGTGGCTCACCTTCGGCAGCGTCTTCTCCCCGTTGTCTTTGTTGTAGCGGTGTAGCGTGCAAGGACGGGAGTGGAAAAAGTGTCAAAAGATGGAGCTAACTGTTTTAATGACATCCAGACTTTACTTCAATCAATAACGGAGCAGCAGCTCCTCATGCGGAAACAACAACAAGGCCGGAAATGTGTCCCGTGAAAGACCATCCGACCGGAACTATCTAATAACTAAAGTTCCTTGGGTGAATAATATAAACTCACTACACCGGTATGTTTTAGCGCTTTAATGGCGAGTTTACTGACAGATATAAGTAAGAACTTTACATTACTTTATATTAGAAATGGCAACAGCGGAGGATGAATGTCCCATAACAAGAAGATAGAGAAAAAGAAGAAGCTTATCAACTACGTCATTGGTACAGACTACAAAGGCGGGCTAGCGCAATTTTTCAGGATTTATGCAGATCCAAAATACAGATCAGCAGGTACCAGAAAGTAAGAAAACTTGCTTTTGCATAATATTGTGAAACAAAACGGCAGATAATATGTCTTACCTTATACACACACCATAATAATACTCCTATGTTTAATGCGCCGACAATCCACCAAGTGGTGCAGCTTCCTAGCTTACCAAAGTCGTACTAAAACATTATGATAGATTTTTGAGCGCCATGTGTAATGTTCTATATTTTCAATGGAGCATATAAAATGTTGGTGTTGTTTACTTGAGTGATATTGCCATCATACCTCTTACCACGTATCTCTTATGTTTGAATGCCATCTACTGGTCACACTTATCATTACACCATGTACCAGATAAAATAGCTTGATTGATTTTTTGTATTTTAATCTTCTAAAACTGTTCTGAGTGCAATAAGAAACAGATGTTTAATGTATCGTAAGATTTTCTGCTAAAATGAAGCCAATAGTGACATTTTTTTGGGGTCCCCTTTATCATACTTGCCAACCCTCCCGTTTTCAGCGCCTCTCCCGATAACCTCCCGGCAGAAATTTTCTCCCGACAAACTCCCGGTATTCAGCCCGAGCTGGAGGCCATGCCCCCCTCCAGCTTATTGCGGACCTGAGTGGGGACAGCCTGTTCTCACGTCCGCTTTCCCACAATATAAACAGCTTGCCTGTCCAATGACGTCATAACTGTAGAATGATCGAGGGCGAGTTCTTGGTTTCTTATGTGGGTTTATTGTTAGGCAGTTTCATTAACGTCCTCCCAGCGCGGTAACAACACACAACAACAGCAGTCACGTTTAGTCTACCGTAAAGCAGTTCTTCTGCCGTAAACAGCAATGTTGTGACACTCTTAAACAGGACAATACTGCTATCTACTGGATAGCCTCCAGAACACTGAAATTCAAGTATTTCTTTTATTTATATGTATAATAAAATAAATATATATAGCTAGAATTCACTGAAAGTCAAGTATTTCATACATATACATATACATATATATATATATATATATATATATATATATATATATATATATATATATATATATATATATATATATATATATATATATATATATATATATATATATATATAACTTTAACTTTAACTTTAACTTATGTAGACCACAAGGAAGTGTTTTCAATGAAGAAAAAAATCATCATAGGACACCTTTAAGATAAGGAGAGACCGGAACTATGAAATCCTCTGCCACCTCACTATTCCATCTTTTAAGTCTCGTCTCAAAACACACTTTTATTTTCTGGCTTTTACCTCGGCAGGAATTTGTTTTAGTATATTGATTTGTTTTTATTTATTTTAGTGTTTTTTTATTATTATTATTTTTTATCTATTGGTATTGTATTTTTTTTCCCCATTGGTTTACAATTAATTGTTTTATGACGTGCAGCACTTTGGAAACAATTTGCTTGTTAATAGAGTTTTATAAATAAAATGGATTTGGATACATACTATTAGTCCCACCACCTGAAAAAACAAACTTGATAAATATGACACCGTTATGCAACGCTAAGTGTTACTTCACTGTTCTGCGCTCCTTTTTTTAGTTTTACCAAAGTGTTATCCTTGCCCCATCAAAGTGCTGGAAGTAGGTTACATAATCATACATTATGCATCATCACGATTTGGCTTTGCTACACTACACTGTATCGCTGCCCCTAGAATACAGTAGTTTCCATCACTACCACCTAATTGGAAACATATTCGGTAAGAACGTTGTCCAAAATGTTGTGGAATTGACAGTTAAAAGCCACTGTTTTCGCGTGTATCAATCAATCAATCAATCAATGTTTATTTATATAGCCCTAAATCACAAGTGTCTCAAAGGGCTGTACGAATATTAAAAGCTAATGAGTTGTTTTTCCGGCCTGTCTCTGACAGAGTGTGTGTCTCCAAGAAGCACTTTTAATGTACAAAACCAAAAACCAGTGAAGTTGTCACGTTGTGTAACTGGTAAATAAAAACAGAATACAGTGATTTGCAAATCCTTTTCAACTTATTTTCAAGTGAATAGACTGCAAAGATAAGATGCTTAACGTTCGAACTGGAGAACTATGTTATTTTTTGCATATATTAGCTCGTTTGGAAATTGAGGCCTGCAACATGTTTCAAAAAAGCTGGCACAAGTGGTAAAAAAGACTGAGAAAGTTGAGGAATGCTCATCAAACACTTATTTGGAACATCCCACAGGTGAACAGGCTAATTGGGAACAGGTGGGTGCCATGATTGGGTATAAAAGCAGCTTCCATGAAATGCTCAGTCATTCACAAACCAGGATGGGTCACCACTTTGTGAACAAATGCGTGAGCAAATTGTCGAACAGTTTAAGAACAACATTTCTCAACGAGCTATTGCAAGGAATTTTGGGATTTCACCATCTGCGGTCCATAATATTATCAAAAGGTTCAGAGAATCTGGACAAATCACTGCACGTAAGCGATGATATTACGGACCTTCGACCCCTCAGGCGGTACGGCATCAAAAAGCGACATCAGTGTGTAAAGGATATCACCACATGTGCTCAGGAACACTTCAGAAAACCACTGTCAGTAACTACAGTTGGTCGCTACATCTGTAAGTGCAAGGTAAAACTCTACTACGCAAAGCAAAAGCCATTTATCAACAACACCCAGAAATGCAGCCGGCTCTGCTGGGCCCGAGCTCATCTAAGATGAACTGATGCAAAGTGGAAGAGTGTTCTGTGGTCTGATGCGTCCACTTTTCAAATTGTTTTTGGAAACTGTGGACGTCGTGACCTCCAGAACAAAAAGGAAAAGACCCATCCGGACTGTTATAGGCGCAAAGTTGAAAAGCTAGCATCTGTGAAGGCACCATTAATGCTGAAAGGTACATACAGGTTTTGGAGCAACATATGTTGCCATCCAAGTAACGTTATTATGGACGCCCCTGCTTATTTTAGCAAGACAATGCCAAGCCACGTGTTACAACAGCATGGCTTCATAGTAAAAGAGTGTGGGTACTAGACTGGCCTGCCTGTAGTCCAGACCTGTCTCCCATTGAAAATGTGTGGCGCATTATGAAGCCTAAAATACCACAACGGAGACCCCCGGACTGTTGAACAACTTAAGCTGTACATCAAGCAAGAATGGGAAATAATTCCACCTGAAAAGCTTCAAAAATTGGTCTCCTCGGTTCCCAAACGCTTACTGAGTGTTGTTAAAAGGAAAGGCCATGTAACACAGTGGTAAAAATGCCAACTTTTTTGCAATGTGTTGCTGCCATTAAATTCTAAGTTAATGATTATTTTCCAAAAAAAATTAAGTTTCTCATTTCGAACATTAAATATCTTGTCTCTGCAGTCTATTCAATTGAATATAAGTTGAAAAGGATTTGCAAATCATTGTATTCTGTTTTTATTTACCATTTACACAACGTGCCAACTATACTGGTTTTGGATTTTGTAGAACGTATAGGAAGAGCTAATTGTTGATTAGCCACATTTTGGTGATTGGTATTCAAATGTTTATTTTTCAAGCTGCAACCTTATCAACCCTCTGCAAACAGCTACTGTATGTCCGTAGTGGTTAGAGTGTCCGCCCTGAGATCGGTAGGTCGTGAGTTCAAACCCCGGCCGAGTCATACCAAAGACTATAAAAATGGGACCCATTACCTCCCTGCTTGACACTCCGCATCACGGGTTGGAATTGGGGGTTAAATCACACAAAATGATTCCCGGGCGCGGCCACCGCTGCTGCTCACTGCTCCCCTCACCTCCCAGGGGGTGATCAAGGGTGATGGGTCGAATGCAGAGAATCATTTCGCCACACCGAGTGTGTGTGTGACAATCATGGGTACTTTAACTTAACTTTAACTTTGTCTTCCGTGGCCAAACCCAGATCCTTTCAGTGTCTGGATTCCACAGCGACGCCGTGATCGGATGGATAGCGCCCACCGTGGCACGCCGCTGATGAACCCTTTCCACAAACAATCAGCCGTGAGAGAGAAGCCTCCACGTTTCCACACGACACATCATTTCTTTTGCTAAATTGAATTGAGCACCGCCCGCAGCAGATGAGTTGTTTTTACTCCATTTTCATTGTCATGCCGATAAAGCTACTATTATTCGGGTTCATGGAAGCCGCGTGTTTTGCCGGCTGATTATGCGGAGAAAAGCACTTGAAAGGCGCATTATTCCAAGACACGAGCTTCATGTAGGACTCATTTCGTTCGTCGTCTCTGCAATTTTATCGAGTTTTTCCTATCGGTTTAATGGAGTGATGGAGATGTGCCTTGTCTGGAAGAAAACAATAACTGTTGGAGCTCTACGTTAAACATGCTGCCCGCGTTTCAGTTTAATATCTCCTGTAGGCAGACTTTCAGCGCTAACTTTACGTATTTTTTGATTGATTGTAAGTAAGCAGCGTTACCTCACGACTAGAGATGTCCGATATTATCGGCCTGCCGATATTATCGGCCGATAAATGCTTTAAAATGTAATATCGGAAGATATCAGTATCGTTTTTTTTATTATCGGTATCAGATTTTTTTTAATTAATTTTTTTATTAAATCAACATAAAAAACACAAGATACACTTACAATTAGTGCACCAACCCAAAAAAAAAACCCTCTCGCATTTACACACATTCACACTCATTCACACAAAAGGTTGTTTCTTTCTGTTATTAATATTCTGGTTCCTACATAAATCAATATATATCAATACAGTCTGCAAGGGATACAGTCCGTAAGCACACATGATTGTGCGTGCTGCTGGTCCACTAATAGTACTAACCTTTAACAGTTAATTTTACTCATTTTCATTAATTACTAGTTTCTATGTAACTGTTTTTATATTGTTTTACTTTCTTTTTTATTCAAGAAAATGTTTTTATTTTATTTTATTAATTTTTTTAAAAAGGACCTTATCTTCACCATACCTGGTTGTCCAAATTAGGCATAATAATGTGTTAATTCCACGACTTTATATATCGGTATCGGTTGATATCGGTATCGGTTGATATCGGTATCGGTAATTAAGAGTTGGACAATATCGGAATATCGGATATCGGCAAAAAGCCATTATCGGACATCCCTACTCACGACTACAGTGTGTAAACAATTCCTATAAAAAGCTTTTTACAGTTTGTGTGTTTCAAAAATCCTCCGCCAATGGTTCTCGAACAAACCTAAAAAATATTACCGTATTTTCCAGACTATAAGGCGCACTTAAAAACCTGTTTTACCCTCAAAACTCGACAGTGCGCCTTATAACGCGCCTAGTGTAAGGAATAATTCTGGTTTTGCTTACCGACCTCGAAGCTATTTTATTTGGTACATGGTGTAATGATAAGTGTGACCAGTAGATGGCCGTCAAACATAAGAGATAAGTGTAGGCTGCACTATGATGGCAATATGTCTCAAGTAAACAGCAACATTTTATATGTTCCACTGAAAATATAGAACATTACACACGGCGCTCTAAAATCTATCAAAATGTTTTAGTACGACTTTGGTAAGCTATGAAGCCGCACCGCTTGAAGGATTGTCGACACATTAAACATACGAGTATTATTATGGTGTGTGTATAAGGTAAGACATATTATCTGGCGTTTTGTTAGGCGATATTATGCAAAAGCAACTTTTCTTACCTTCTGGTACCTGCTGATCTGTATTTGGGATCTGCATGAATTCTGAAAAATTGCGTGCGTCCACCTTTGTAGTCCGTGTCGACACCGTAGTCGATAAGCTTCTTCTTTTTCTCTATCTACTTGTTATGGGACATTCATCCTTCGCTGTTGCCATTTCTAATATAAAGTAGTGTAAAGTTCTTACTTATATCTGTCAGTAAACTCGCCATGAAAGCGCTAAAACATACCGGTGTAGTGAGTTTACATTATTCACCCAAGGAACTTTAGTTATTAGAGAGTTCCAGTCGGACGCTTTTTCACGGGACACATTTCCGATGTTGTTGTTTCCGGATGAGGAGATGCTGCGCCGTTATTGATTGAAGTAAAGTCTGGATGTCATTAAAACAGTTAGCACCATCTTTTGACACTTCTTCCACTCCCGTCCTTGCACGCTACACCGCTACAATAAAGATGACGGGGAGAAGACGCTGCCGAAGGTGAGCCACGTAAATAAGACCGCCCACAAAACGGCGCATCCGGAAGCGACTGTCAGAAAGCGGCTTGAAGATGATCTGTAAAACATAATCTTTGCAACATTTTGACCAAAGAACCACCATTACATGTTATGTAGACCACAAGGAAGTGTTTTACATTTAGAAAAAACAAAACAATAATATGACTCCTTTATGCGCCCTATAATCCGCCTAATATATGAAAAAAGATTAAAAATAGACCATTCATCGACAGTGCGCCGTATAATCCGGTGCACACTATGGCACGGAAAATACAGTGCTCGATTTTTGCTACCTTTGCTAAACGTTGCGGTTTACCTTTGGATATGTGGCTGATAAATTTGTATTCTTACGACTATTTCATAGGTATGTGTCTAATCAACAGTACTACCCCAGTTTTTGTTTCGAAACCCGAACAAATCCGAAAAACCGAACGCCATACCTATTTTTTTTAATAATGTAAATCCAAATACTTTGTTCCAGACACCTAAAAATATTAACACAAAACATATTTTACAGAGTATCATACTTTTACAGGCAGAAAGCAATGTACAAATAAAAAATCAACATCTGGAAGACCCTTGTTGGTAAAGATGAGCGCTGAGTGGAGAGCAATGAGGGGAGGACAGAACCACGCCAACTTCGTACTTTGCTACGGGTTTACGTTCTTCAGTTCAATTGTGTTTCTCGCCATCTATATTATAGTACTCACTCTTGCAACTTTCTTTGGCCCCATGATGGCTTATTTTGAAATTGTATTCAATAAAAAGTAAAGTACAGGGACGGAGTCAACAAAAGGGGTGTTATGATTCGTGTTAATTCGATTCGAATCATAATTTGAGGTCGCCGATACGATTAAGGGATGGAATTAGTTTATTTAAAACGATACGATCTGAAACGAGTCAGTGAGTTGATATCGATTCATTAACTTTTTAGCAAAAAAAAAAAAAAAAAACAAGCATTGTGACTGTGAAATAAATACTTGACACTGCAGGTAAAGTTTTCTATATTCCTGTAATTTTTTTTGTAAGGGAATTATGTATTATGGATACAAACATATATATATATATATATATATATGGAAAGAAAAAAAAAAAGGAAAAAGAAAAAAAATAATAATTAAATTGTTATATGTATCCAGTGATTATACTAAAGTTATTTTCCATTTTCACATTTGCCGTTCAAATACTGAGAAGAGACGGTGTGGTGATCAGCAGCCAGTTGAGGCACGTCACTGATTTGTGCCTCACCATGGATTGTGCGCAATGACTCGGCTAACTGCTGGCCTGCTGTGCAGTGAGACCGTATTGCTATATGAATTATATTATACATTTCCATAGTTTAGTTAGCTGAGGTATATAATGTACAGTGTATTTGGTCAACAACTGTATGTGTGTAACGTATTTTTAGTGCTGAGCGATCATAAAACTGCTGCCAAGACACACTGTGTGAGGCTCGTCTCATAACCCCGCAGAATGCACCGCCCGACGGGAGCGCCACACCAACCAAAGCCCACACCCAAACCTTCCATGTGCAAGACCGAATCCACCCAAAAAAAGTCACTTAACAAGAAGCCAAAAAGTGCAAAAACAACAATGCTCGCGCTGCGCGCCGGAGGAGCCGTGAACAGGGACACAACATTAGGTACACCTGCAGACTGAAGCGCGGATTTCATATTTCATTCATTCACGACTCTTCCAACACGAACACCACTGCTCCCGCACTTATAAGTAAAGGTAAGACCATAATAACGTTTTTTTTAATTAAATGTGCTTTTTTGTGTGCTACAGTTTGTAAGTGTAAAGTCAAAGTTAAGTATGGGTGAGGGCCGACATCCGGGCAACTGAGCTACATACGGGTTCTTCGAGCCATAGCAACCAGACTGGCGTTGAAAACAAACCATTGCCATTACTCTTTAACCTGTCGACCTACGCTGGTTAAACCCGTCATTCTGCCTCCAAAATGCCGAAAAACTGTGTTGTTTTTAATTGTGCTAACCACAACTGGAAACAGGGAAAACAAAGGTTGTATTTTGTTCTGCCAAAGCGCGATAAAAGCCCACAGAGACGAGACAAATGGCTCGCAGCTTTACACTGGGAAAACGAGGACGGTTCTCACTGGAGTCCCCCAAAGTCCCGGGTCGTGTGTTCGGATCACTTCGTTTCTGGGAAATATAAGGAACAAAAATCCACCTTCTTAACCACAACTTGGCTATACCGTCCGTGCTAATGTTGTACTTGTTGAATTTGTACCTTATAACGTTCGACAGCTGAAGTTGTTGTTGTACAAAAATAACATGCGGTATATACTATATAGTCTATAGCCTAGCTAGCTATTTTCGAAAACCGGACAACGAGAGGATACCAAAGGCAGCGTTAAGATGGACACCACCGGGAAAACGTAAGCCAGGGCGGCCAAAGAACACCTGGCGAAGAACAGTTGAAGGGGAGCTGAAAGAGATGAAGCTTACATGGGGCGAGGCACAGAGACGAGCACAGCAGCGAGATGAATGGCGTCGAGTCGTCGAAGCCTTATTTCCCATCCGGGAAGAAGAGGATTAAGTTAAGTAAGTAATATACTATATAGTCTATAGCCTAGCTAGCTATTTTCGAAAACCGGTTTCGTTTAAATTTGCGCTTAACAGTTGGGTTTTTAAAAACCAATAAACCCTATAATTTTCATGTTGCCATTCAATACATGTAGCCCTCAAATCTCTCAATATTTTATGCACTAACACTTGATCTTGTTGTTGATAACTTCCGCGTCTCTTTCTTAGCAGCGCGCAGGCTAAGCTAACTAGCAAGCTAAGCTAAGCCTGAGAAGCTTTAAAGTTCACTGAGACGAGTCTGACGCAAATAATACATTTTCGTTTTTTCACACGATATGCGAATAAGTAAAAATGCGTAAATGAAGGATTTAACGCCGACTTCCAAGCCACAACGCTCGTTAAATGCTTTTTCTGTCAATGCTGTGTACGCTGTGAGCTGGTTTGTTTTCAACGAATTCCCGGTTGCTAGGAGATTGGTAGGCGGAAGTGACGTAGGTCCGCCCTCACCCATACCAATGATCAGGGGCGCCGAAAAGGGGGGGTAAAGGAGACGGATTCTAGCGGCCCATGATGGAGGGGGGCCCAGAGAGGCCCCTAATGATGATGAAATTATAATACAGAAAAAATAATGACACTAAGTTATTAACTAACATATAATCACACATTTTTTATTTTCCATGTCCTGGTAACAATACCTTTATTTGTTTTGGAAGCATCAACACATGCACGGCCCTCCCTTCCCCCCCCTCTATTTACGTAAAATGGTTCAGTCCGACTGGATCAGCTGCAGGTAGAGCACCGGCGATTTGTCCCAGACAGACAGCGCCACAGCGGGCAAAGCGGAGGAGACAGCCGTATGCCTCAAAAATCAGGCAGCCAAAAAAGAAAGGAAAATAAAATAAGAGAGGAGAAGGAGTTGAAGGGTCGACAATATGTCACAATATTTCCAAAACAAGGTGGGTTTGTTGGTTGTGGTGGAAAGTTATGCATATTAACTTTGTCCCTGTCTGTGGTAATAAGCTAGCATCACCTTTCTCACCATGTTAGCTCAAGAAAACTCTGGATTTTTACATTTTACTGCTATACTAGTTAAATAATCAATCCAGCCAAACATTTATCAAGCTGTTCTTATTCAATAATAGTTGATCTCCCCTCTGTCAAAATGATGCCTCACCTCCTTCCACATGAGGAAGGAGGTGAGCAGCTGTGTGTGTTGAAATAATGAAAATATAATACAAAATATAATACATTTTACTACAGTCTCAAGAATCAGTAGTGCAGCAAATAAATGACTCAAAATGAATTCCATTGTATTCAGAGTGCTCAGTTCTTCCCCTACTGTACATGCCAACTGTGATGCTGTTCTTCTTTCAAAAATATGGTAATGATAGTCAAAAATACCATTAAAATGCATAATTGTATGTAAAATAGCATCAAAAAATGTTTCCGCTGTGTTGGGGGCCATGTAAAGATTCTTTTCATGGGGCCCAAAATCCCTAGCGGCGCCCCTGCCAATGATTGTCACACACACACTAGGTGTGGTGAAATTTGTCCTCTGCATTTGACCCATCCCCTTGATCACCCCCTGGGAGGTGAGGGGAGCAGTGGGCAGCAGCGGCGCCGTGCCTGGGAATAATTTTTGGTGATTTAACCCCCAATTCCAACCCTTGATGCTGAGTGCCAAGCAAGGAAGAATGCTGGTATGAGCTTTTAAACATAACCCGTTAACTGCTGCCAATCAAATGGAGAATAAGATACTCTTTAGGGTTCATATGTTTGTAAATCTGACTGTGATGAAGTCAGTGCCTCACCTGACATGAACCTCACCGCACGCCACTGATATATATATATATATATATATATATATATATATATATATATATATATATATATATATATATATATATATATATATATATATATATATATATATATATATATATATATACACACACACACACATATACAGTACATACATATATATAACATAACAAACAAACTCCAGGTAAAATGTTAAAAAAAGTTAAAGTTAAAGTACCAATGATTGTCACACACACTAGGTGTGGTGAAATTTGTCCTCTGCATTTGACCCATCCCCTTGCTCACCCCCTGGGAGGTGAACATATTTGCCGTTCAAATACTGAGAAGTGACTTGCGGTGAGTCACCAGCCAGTTGAGCCTCACCATGGATTGTGCAATGACTCGGCTAACTGCTGGCCTGCTGTGCAGTGAGACCGTATTGCTATATGAATTATATTATACATTTCCATAGTTTCGTTAGCTGAGGTATATAATGTACAGTGTATTTTGTCAACAACTGTATGTGTGTAACGTATTTCTTGTGCTGAGCAATCATAAAACTGCTGCGAAGACGCACTGTGTGAGGCTCGCAGTAATCCCGCCTCCTGGTGGTAGAGGGCGGTAGTGATCCCAGAGATCATTCTGGCGACTACTCGGCTGCAGAAGAAGTGACAACAAGCAGCAACAGTTAGCAGCGATCGTTTATTTTTTCCTCTCGCCTGGACTTTTAACATGGAGGATTACATATCTAAAATAAAACAGTTTTCTAAACTGGACTTTCAATCGAAGCAGGAGGTAATACTTAGAGGAAGATCTCCATCGAGACAGAGAGACTTTTAAAACTGAAGAAAGATAAGGAAGACTTCTATAAACAAGTTATCGATGCTTTTGTTCAAAAGGAGCTGCGCATGGACTTCATTTATAAGTAAAGATAAGACCATAATAACGTTTTTTTTAATTAAATGTGCTTTTTTGTGTGCTACAGTTTGTATGTGTAAAGTTAAAGTTAAGTTAAAGTACCAATGATTGTCACACACACTAGGTGTGGTGAAATTTGTCCTCTGCATTTGACCCATCCCCTTGCTCACCCCCTGGGAGGTAAGGGGAGCAGTGGGCAGCAGCAGCGCCGCGCCCGGGAATAATTTTTGGTGATTTAACCCCCAATTCCAACCCTTGATGCTGAGTGCCAAGCAGGGAAGAATGCTGGTATGAGCTTTTAAACATAACCCGTTAACTGCTGCCAATCAAATGGTGAATAAGATACTCTTTAGGGTTCATATGTTTGTAAATCTGACTGTGATGAAGTCAGTGCCTCACCAGCCATGAACCTCACCGCACGTCACTGTTACATATATATGTATATACATATATACATATACATATATATATACACATGCATATATATATATATATATACACACACATATATATACATACAGTACATACATATATATAACAAAAACAAACAAACTCCAGCTAAAATGTACATACACATATAAACATAAATATATTTACATACATATACATATATACACATACATATATATATTGTACATATATACAAATACATATATACATATACATACATACATAATGCATATACATATATACATACATATAGTCGTCACCTCATCGCAGTATATGTACATATACATATACATATATGTATACATACTGTATACTAGGGATGTCAAGGTATGAACATTTCTCATCACGGTTATTGTGACCAAAATTATCACGGTTATTATTATCGCGGTATTTTTAAATGTGATAAAAAAAATTCAAAAGGTACTTATACTGAAATCTTTTAATTAAATTTTATAAATTAAAAAAAAAAAAAACATATTGAAAATTATTTTCTTTGGAGAATACATATTATTGTAGATAAAAACGCTGTTTCATGGACCGCAAGTACAAATTGAATGTGCATAGGAAAGCAACACATTATAAACAAAGTAAAACGGTAGAAAAAATAAAAATAAAATAAATGTGAAAATTGTACAAGATAGCATTATGGACAGATAAAAACTATTTTTTAAAATGTTTTGCACTGTGGCCCCCTAATGGCCAAAGGACGTAACTGAACTTTTTGTCCATATAGATAAAAATTGGTGTGAATGTTTGATCATATATTTTTGCATAATTAGAAAATATTTAAGTTAACATAATTTGCGATTACATGGAGTACAGGTATATGGTTGTTTTCCCAAAAGAGAAAGAAATAATACATTTAAGTATGAAAAGTTACAGACCTAGTAATGGTAAGTGTATCTTGTGTCTTTTTTTATGTTGTTTACAATAAAATAAAATTTAAAAAAAAAATAATAATAATAATAATAATTTGCTCAAAAGACTTTGAAAGGGTTAAAAAAATAAATAAAAAAAAGTTACAGTACTTTATTGATCCATATTATTTCCAGGCTATCGAGGGCCAAACAAAACGAAGTGGCGAGCCACATCTGGCCCCCGGTCCTTGAGTTTGACACCTGTGTCTTATTGGGTTGTTTTTCACTTTTCTTAAGTAAGGTTTATTTTGAGTGTTAAGTCATAACTGGCCTGCTAACATGTCGAAGATAATTGACTCATCACTGAGTTTCTAACTCACACTGACAAATGTAAACTCATCTTTTTAAACAACTTGTCCTGACTTATTGCTCTCTAGCGTCTCATATTCACTCTGGTCCAGACCTCCCTAATCCATGTGTGTCTTCATGCCACCTGGAGCGTAAATATCTCATTATTTACCGTCATGCTGATTGACTCAGGCATGAATCTTATGAACTCAATTCGGAGCTTCGGCTTCGCTTCAGTGCGAGCGCTGAGACAGACTGCATTTAAAGACTTAATGAAGCATCCTTTCTGCAACTCTCTTCTTATTTTAGGATTTCGGTGTGCGACGAAGACAAGTTCCGGCACAACGAGTTCATCGGTGAGACGCGAATCCCCCTGAAGAAGCTGAAGCCCAACCAGACCAAGAACTTCAACAACTGCCTGGAGAAACAGTTACCTGTAAGTGTTTCTCACATGTACAGTAGGGAAGGGATTCATATGCTCCCCATTCCTGAGTGGATCTTCCTCTCATCCCCAATTTGTCACGGTTCATGTGTCAGGTAAACCACGACGAATGGGGCCATATGAATCCCTTACTACTGTAGTAGCTGCATGTGCTTTGTTCACCACAATCAGCTACTTCCTGTCCCTCATTCCATGTGTTCGGTGTGCGAAATCTGTACGCCTCTGTACCGTACTTACACATTGGCCTGTTAAAAAGCTACGGTTGCAAAATCAAAAAAAAAAATTCCCTTGGTATAGTCCGTACAGTGCGAGTAAAGATTAAAGTCGGAAAACCTTCAGGGAGCGTGTGGCTGCAGCGGAAGTATCGGGACGCCTTCCCGCTGCCCACTGCATATGAAGGAGGCTCGTCCCTTCTCCCTCCATTTAAAAAGGACTGTTTTGCTGAAACTTTATTTTCTCTTCTTTTCAACAAACACATTTCACACAGTAGAAGCTCAATTTACGAGCTTCTTTTAGGAATCAGACTATATAAACTAGAGGTTGAACTAATATATATATATGTATATATATATATATATATATATATATATATATATATATATATATATATATATATATATATATACATATATATATGTATATACATACATACATACATACATACATACATACATACATACATACTAGGGCTGCAAATCTTTGGGTGTCCCACGATTCGATTCAATATCGATTCTTGGGGTCACGATTCGATTCAAAATCGATTTTTTTTTTTTCAATTCAACACGATTCTCGATTCAAAAACGATTTTTTTTCCCGATTCAAAACTATTCTCTATTCATTCAATACATAGGATTTCAGCAGGGTCAACCCCAGTCTGCTGACATGCAAGCAGAGTAGTAGATTTTTGTAAAAAGCTTTTATAATTGTAAAGGACAATATTTTATCAACTGATTGCAATAATGTAAATTTGTTTTAACTATTAAATGAACCAAAAATATGACTTATTTTATCTTTGTGAAAATATTGGACACAGTGTGTTGTCAAGCTTATGAGATGCGATGAAAGTGTAAGCCACTGTGACACTATTGTACTTTTTTATTTTTTTTTATAAATGTCTAATGATGTCAATGAGGGATTTTTAATCACTGCTATGTTGAAATTGTAACTAATATTGATACTGTTGTTGATAATATTCATTTTTGTTTCACTACTTTTGGTTTGTTCTGTGTCGTGTTTGTGTCTCCTCTCAATTGCTCTGTTAACCATGCTAATCTGAAGGTAGTGCTCCCCAAACTACACCAGCATGTAAAATGTGCCACAAGAGGCAAAAACACACCGGACAAGGTTTACTCCAATATTAAACTGGGCTACAGAGCTAAACCTTTAGCACACATGGGCCAGTCAGACCACATATCCCTGCTACTCATCCCAGCATACACCCCCACCCGGATAAGTGCTCCCACCACAACAAAGACCATCAATACCTGGCCTGAAGGTGCCACTGAAAAGCTGCAAGACTGCTTTGACACCACTGCGTGGGAGGTCTTTGTAGACGAGGACCTGGAGAAATACACATCAGGAGTACTGGGCTACATAAAACACTGCACAGACTCTGTTACTGTGGATGAGCGCGTCCGAGTCTATTCCAACACAAAGCCATGGATGACGAGAGAGGTGCAGAGGCTGCTGAGGGAGGAGGACACCGCGTTCAGATCTGGCGACGGGGAGCTCTACTGCACTGCCAGAGCCAGCCTGAAGCGTGGTATCAGGGAGGCTAAGGAGGACTACAAAACGAAGATTGAGGACTGCTTCCAAAGCAACGACTCCAGGAGGGTATGGCAGGGGGTCCAGCACATGACCAACTACAGGCCCAGCAACCTCCCGGCCGGCAGGGGAGACCCCCAGCTGGCAGAGGAGCTGAACTCCTTCTACGCCCGCTTTGAGGTAACACCATCGGAAGCAGTCACACTTCACTCAGTAGCAACACCTCACCCAACAGCCACACCTCAATCAGCAGTCACACCTCACTCGGCAGACCACAGCAGCCTCACCCTTTCAGTGACGGAGCACGAGGTCAGACGCATACTGAAAGCCGTGAACCCGAGGAAAGCTGCGGGACCGGACGGCGTCTCCGGACGGGTGCTGAGAGACTGGGCTGATCAGCTGGCTGGTGTCCTCACCGACATCTTCAACCGGTCCCTGTCCCAGGCCACCGTCCCATCCTGCCTGAAAACCTCCGCCATCATCCCGGTCCCCAAAAAGAAAAACACTGTCAGCTGTCTGAACGACTACCGGCCAGTGGCACTCACTTCCATCACAATGAAGTGTTTCGAGAAACTGGTCCGGACCCACATCCTCTCATCCCTACCGCCCGCATTGGACCCCCATCAGTTTGCCTACCGAGCCAACAGGTCTACGGAGGACGCCATCGCTACGGCTCTCCACTCCGCCATGTCCCACATGGAGGGGGGGGGGGGAGCTATGTACGGCTGCTCTTTGTAGACTTCAGCTCTGCATTTAATACCATTTTACCTGACAGACTGGTGACCAAGCTAGCAGACCTCGGAATATCCAACCCCACCTGTCTCTGGATTGAAGACTTCCTGACTGACTGCCATCAGAGGGTGAGGATGGGTACCCACACCTCCACAGCCCTCAGCCTCAGCACCGGCTCACCTCAGGGCTGCGTGCTGAGCCCCCTGCTCTACTCACTCTACACCCACGACTTCACAGCCACCCACCCCGGCAACCACATCATAAAGTTTGCCGATGACACAACGGTGGTGGGCTGCATCTCTGGGGTCGACGAGACGGCATACAGGTGGAGCAGCTGGCAGTGTTGAGCAGGGTGAACAACCTGAAGCTGAACCAGCTCAAGACCCAGGAAGTGATCTTGGACAGCAGGAGGAGAAAAACTACCATACAGCCCCTGTACATCGACGGGGGCTGTGTGGAAAGAGTCTCATCCCTACGCTTCCTGGGAGTTCACCTGGATGAGGACCTGTCCTGGAGGACCAACACCACGGCCATCGTCAAGACGGCACAGCAGAGGCTCTACTTCTTGAGAGTACTCAGGAATCTCCACCTGAGACAGGATCTGCTGGTGTCCTTCTACGGCTGTTCTGTGGAGAGCATCCTCACATACTGCATCTGCGTATGGTTCTGCAGCTGCACAGCAGCAGAGAGGAAAGCTCTCCAGAGGGTCGTCAACTCAGCCCAAAAAATCATCGGGTGCCCCCTCCCCTCCCTGGAAGAACTGTATAACTCCTGCTGCCTGAAGAAGGCAGCCAACATACTCAAGGACCCGTCCCACCCCGGCAACAGCCACTTCGATCGGCTGCCTTCCGGCAGACGTTTCAGAACCATGCGAACCCGCACAAATAGACTCAGGAACAGTTTCTACCCCCGGGCCATAACTGCACTAAACGCTGCTAAATTGTAAAAAAAAAAAAAAAAAACAACTCCCTCACGTGCAACATGAGGAAGCCACCGGTCAATCACGATCCGGGACTGTGCAATCAGCGATTACATGCCAACTGGACAATATTTATCATATTTATTCACACAATTAATCCACAATAAAAAGCCTGCACAGCATAGGAGGTAGGAAATGCTGACTCCCACCCCCTTAGCACACTGGGATTCAGCATTACTCCTCTCTAGTCACTTTATACTTTTTACTGTCTCGTTTTCTTTTACATTGCCTCTTAGAGTGGTCTTAGGCCACATTGTATATTGCATATTGTGTATATTGTGTTGTTTTTGTGTATTGTGTGGTTTCTTCTTTTTAAAAAAAAAAACGCAAAGCACCTCAGGGAAGCAATCTAAATTTCGTTGGACCTGTACCTGTACATGCACAATGACAATAAAGATGATTCATCCATTCAGTCATTCATTCATTCATTTATTGCAGTTCTGAGTGTTGCTGGGTCGGGTTTGGTTATGGAATTGGATTGCATTGTTATGGTATTGCTGTGTATTGTTTTGTTGGATTGATTAATTTAAAATAATAATAATAATAATAATTTAAATAAAAAAATTTAAAATAAAAATAAAAAATTTAAAAATGAGAATCGATTCTGAATCGCACAACGGGAGGATTGCGATTCGAATTCGAATCGATTTTTTCCCACACCCCTAATACATACACACATATACACATATATGTATATATATATATCCATCCATCCATCCATTTTCTACCGCTTGTCCCTTTTGGGGTTGCGGGGGGTCGCTGGAGCCTGTCTCAGCTGCATTCGGGCGGAAGGCGGGGTACACCCTGGACAAGTCGCCGCCTCATCGCAGGGCCAACACAGATAGACAGAGGGGGTGTATATTTCAGCCAGGAAGAGTTAGGACTGCAAGGTGTTCTGGGTATTTCCTCTGTTGTGGTTATGTTGTCTCACGGTGCGGATGTTCTCCCGAAATGTGTTTGTCATTCTTGTTTGGTGTGGGTTCACAGTGTGGCACATATTAAGAGTGTTAAAGTTGTTTTATACGGCCACCGTCAGTGTAACCTGTATGGCTGTGGAACAAGTATGCCTTGCTGTCACTTACGTGTGCAAGCAGAAGCCGCACACAACATGTGACTGAGCTGTCACAATGTCTGTACATGTTGTAGAGGGTGAGAAAGGCAGTACCATCACAGCACGACCTAATTATTGCTGTTAGGGTGCGACCCCTGGTCTATATTGTATATATAACAGCGGGTGGGTATATATATATATATATACACATATATTAGGGATGTCAAAATTAACAAGAGTTAACTCATGTGTTAATCATAAAAAATATCGCATCAATCAGATCAATAATCAAAAATGAGTAAAGAGACTCCGACTGGTGTGCTTACTGTCAAATGTTACTCCAAAATACACCCTAAAAGAACTTTTTATAAAACTGTGACAAATTAAATGACATGCATTCAATTAAAACATTTTAAAATGTTCCTGTATCCCATTCGGACAATAAGATGTGATTTGTGTACAAATATTGGGGTCTTTTCTTAAGGAAATTGTGATTATGCAAGCGAATAATCACTTGCGATTAATCATGATTATTCCAAATTCCAAAATGTGATTAATCCAAAAAAAATATTATATATGTATATCAAACAAACATAAGGTGGCATTTGATCAACTAACTCTTTTTTGTTATTTGTTACTAAAACAACACAACAACAAACGGCAAGCTAAACTGTCAGCGCAACACACAAAACACCCACACACACAAGTCCAAGTCCACAGCAATTCCCTCCTTCTTTCCAGGCTGGTTTTGTTGGCTTTTTGGACCCATGTTGAGTAAGCAAATTAGAGGAAACTTGGTGAATGGTGAGGGGGAAAAAAACACTGAAGCACTGAGAAGTGGTAACCGAGTACTGGACTGCATAAACAGGATGTGATGTAGCGGGCTCCGCCTCTCCAAAATATCTGTACCCTGTGTGTACTGTACTGCATAGAGATTGAGGTTCCACTGTAACACATTTTGAAACTGTAATTATAACACCTTACAGTAATATTTTTGCCTGAGGTTATAATACCGTCAGAATATCTTACTGGACCATGCGTAAACAAACCTAAAAATACTACAAGCAACACATACTATATTGCCAAAAGTATTTGGCCACCTGCCTTGACTCACATATGAACTTGAAGTGCCATCCCATTCCTAACCCATAGGGTTCAATATGATGTCGCTCCACCTTTTGCAGCTATTACAGCTTCCTCTCTTCTAGGAAGGCTGTCCACAAGGTTGCCGAGTGTGTTTACAGGAATTTTCCACCATTCTTCCAAAAGCGCATTGGTGAGGTCACGAGAAGGCCAGGCTCTCAGTCTCCGTTCTAATTCATCCCAAAGGTGTTCTATTGGGTTCAGGTCAGGACTCTGTGCAGGCCAGTCAAGTTCATCCACACCAGACTCTGTCATCCATGTCTTTAAGGACCTTTATGCACAGGCGGCATCCTATGACAGTTCCACGCTGGAAATCACTGAGCTCCTGAGAGCGGCCCATTCTTTCACAAATGTTTATAGAAACAGTCTCCATGCCTAAGTTCTTGATTTTATACACCTGTGGCCCGGCCAAGTGATCAGGACACAAGATTCTGATCATTTGGATGGGTGGCCAAATACTTTTGGCAATATAGTGTGCCTTTCCACCTAAAGCAACACGTTCCACAAACAGAATACAAAAACCTTTCCAGTTTCAGCTTTGTGGACACTTTTGACAAATGCTGCTTTTTTTGGTGTGTGTGTGTGTGTGAAAGCTCGCCAGAAGGCAAACTGTGCCGCATGAATTACTCGCCATACCGCCTGCAAACCTCTCTGACAAACATCACAAAATCCGTGGCAGAAAATAGACTCCAAAAGATGCTGACTCATCGTTCTTTCACTTTGGCGGAGAAGACAAAAAGAACACTTCCTAGAGCAGGAGGTGGGCAAAAACCCTTAAGTTTGTTTGACAAAATGTTTAAAAATACGCCTCATTCATGCGTTCATGTGGACTTTTTTTTTTCTTTTTTTTATAACTCCTACTTGACTGGCTAAATATAGATTATTCCTGCCAGTGTATCAAAATAAAGACTGTGGGCCGTGAACCTGAATGAAGGATTTTGTGCTCGAGTAGGTTTGCTTCCCAGTGTTTCTGCGCCCAAAGACCACCACGAGTCAGTACAAAAAAATCCATAAAGGTCTGTGTCAAGAAAATGTGATTTTTTTATTTATTTTTCTGTGGGGGGGGGGGGGGGGGGGGGGGTTGAACCTATCTCGACCCTAATCTAATGGACTCCAGCTGAGCCCCTCATCCGTCCAGTTCCTTTGTGGTTTTGTTCTCCATTACTTCTACATGAAACAGAAAAGGAAAGAGTCTAAACATATGTAGCATTATCCAATAATTCATAACTTCATCATAGCCGATGACAACAAACAAACATACACAACCTCCTGGCGGAGGTAATTAATCACAGAATAAATGGAATGGCCTTGTTTGTTTTGTCCTACCGTCGCTTCCAAACAGGCTGCGAGAGGGTTCGCTCTTTGCGGAATGAAATAAGCAAAGGCGGAGGCGGAGGCGGGGCCGCTAGCCTGCACATACATGCACACACAAGTTGAGACTCGTAATATAAACGTAAGATAACGCAGACGTCCGACAATGGCTTTTTTGCCGATATCCGATATTCCAATATTGTCCAACTCTTAATTACCGATACCGATATCAACCGATACCGATATATACAGTCGTGGAATTAACACATTATTATGCCTAATTTTTTGGGGGAGGGGTTCAGGTGGGGTTGGGGGTGTATATTGTAGCGTCCCGGAAGAGTTAGTACTGCAAGGGGTTCTGGGTATTTGTTCTGTTGTGTTTACGTTGTGTTACGGTGCGGATGTTATCCCGAAATGTGTTTTGGTGTGGGTTCACAGTGTGGCGCATATTTGTAAAAGTGTTAAAGTTGTTTATACGGTTACCTCAGTGTGACCTGTATGGCTGTTGACCAAGTATGCCTTGCATTCACTTGTGTGTGTGAAAAGCCGTAGATATTGTCAGTCTACCCCAGGGCAGCTGTGGCTACAAAAGTAGCTTACCACCACCAGGTGTGAATGAATGATGGGTTTTTAACATGTAAAGCGACTTTGGGTACTTAGAAAAGCGCTATATAAATCCCAGGTATTATTATTATATTATGTGATTGGGCCGGCACGCAAAGGAAGTGCCTTTAAGGTTTATTGGCGCGCTGTACTTCTCCCTACGTCCGTGCACATAGCGGCGTTTTAAAAAGTCATAAATTATACTTTTTGAAAACGATACAGATAATTTCCAATATTACATTTTAAAGCATTTATCGTCCGATGATATCGGCAGTCCGATATTATACTACATCCCTAATCCGGACCACCACCAAAATCTAATCACTTGTTTCTTATCCCATTTCCGACGTTTCCTGAAGGCAAACAGGCAGACCTCAGCGAACGTCTGACCTTCTGGCAGAGGTAATAACAGCGAAATACAATAACAGTCCTTTACAATGATATATGCACACACAATAAAACAGCTGATATGTAAATAATTACAGTGTGGTGTTGTCCCGATACCAATATTTTGGTACCGGTACAAAAAATGTATTTCGATACTTTTCGATACTATTCTAAATAAATGCTACCACAAAAAATGGCATTATTGGCTTTATTTTAACAAATAATCTTATGGTACATTAAACATATGTTTTCTTATTGCAAGTTTGTCCATAAATCTGATGGACCAGTCTGGGTTTGGAGGTTGCCAGGAGAACGCTACATTTCGGACTGCATTGTGCCGAGTGTGAAGTTTGGTGGAGGAGGAATTATGGTGTGGGGTTGTTTTTCAGGAGTTGGGCATGGCCCCTTAGTTCCAGTGAAAGAAACTTTGAATGCTCCAGGATACCAAAACATTTTGGACAATTCCATGGGATGGCACTTCAAGTTCATATGTGAGTGGCCAAATACTTTTGGCAATATAGTGTATATATGTAATGTAGTAACAGGTACATACATAATATATATTTACATATTTTGTTCATTTTAAGCAAATGGCGGTGCATTAATTTCACAGACGCATCACAACGTTAACTATTCCCTTCAACAACAACAACATTACTAATGATGGCAGACTTCATGAGAGACAACAAAGACTACTTTGGGTCAAATGATGATCCAGAACCTTGTAATTTTGAGCCTGAATATACTTAGACTTAGACAAAAGTTATTGATCCACAAGTGAAATTGTTCCACAAAGTAGCTCAGTAACAAAAGATTGAAAGGATAAGGATGGAAAGAATAATGCACACAAGGGCACAAAAAGAGGGCGAAAACAAAAAGTGTAAAGAAGACCAAAAATTTACCATAGTAGCAATATAAAATATAACATATATGTAATATTTACATGTTATTATATATAGAGTATATAATATATACTGATATATTATATTATTATATTATATTTGTATACAATATATAACAAATCCCAATTATCATGTATAATATTACAGTAAGTGTAACAGCTGCAGCAAACAAACAAAAAAGGGTAGCATAAACTAGAGTAGATCCAGCAGAAAATATACATTATAAACAAAGAAGACGGAGGACGATCTACAAGTTTTAGAATCTGAGTGATAAACGGATCCGGCAAGTAGCAGTATTGATAAGTGCTAAACAAGACTACAAAAACAATAAAACAATCACTTACTGTATAATGTCTGCTCTAACTGATGGGATGTTTATATCTTAACATCATAACCCTCAAAGAAGTAAAAAAAATAATAATCATTAAAAAAAAAAAGAACGAAACCAGCCCATTTTCGTGTCTTTCTCGCCATCTCCTGGTCTACGTTGAGCGTCGAAGTTGACGAACTTTTCGGTTCGTGGCTACAACCTTCTACTAGCCGAGTGAAAGGCATGATTTAAATATAAACGGAATACAATGATTTGCAAATCCTTTTCAACCCATATTCAGTTGAATGCACTACAAAGACAAGATATTTGATGTTCTAACTCATAAACTTTTTTTTTTTTTTTGCAAATAATAATTAACTTAGAATTTCATGGCTGCAACACGTGCCAAAGTAGTTGGGAAAGGGCATGTTCACCACTGTGTTACATGGCCTTTCCTTTTAACAACACTCAGTAAACATTTGGGAACTGAGGGAGACACATTTTTGAAGCTTTTCAGGTGGAATTCTTTCCCATTCTTGCTTGATGTACAGCTTAAGTTGTTCCAACAGTCCGGGGGTCACCGTTGTGGTATTTTAGGCTTCATAATGCGCCACACATTTTCAATGGGAGACAGGTCTGGACTACAGGCAGGCCAGTCTAGTACCCGCACTCTTTTACTATGAAGCCACATTGATGTAACACGTGGCTTGGCATTGTCTTGCTGAAATAAGCAGGGGCGTCCATGGTAACGTTGCTTGGATGGCAACATATGTTGCTCCAAAACCTGTATGTACCTTTCAGCATTAATGGCGCCTTCACAGATGTGTAAGTTACCCATGTCTTGGGCACTAATACACCCCCATACCATCACAGATGCTGGCTTTTGAACTTTGCGCCTATAACAATCCGGATGGTTCTTTTCCTCTTTGGTCCGGAGGACAGGACGTCCACAGTTTCCAAAAATAATTTGAAATGTGGACTCGTCAGACCACAGACCACTTTTCCACTTTGTATCCGTCCATCTTAGATGAGCTCAAGCCCAGCGAAGCCAACGGCATTTCTGGGTGTTGTTGATAAACGGTTTTCGCCTTGCATAGGAGAGTTTTAACTTGCACTTACAGATGTAGCGACCAACTGTAGTTACTGACAGTGGGTTTCTGAAGTGTTCCTGAGCCCATGTGGTGATATCCTTTACACACTGATGTCGCTTGTTGATGCAGTACAGCCTGAGGGATCGAAGGTCACGGGGCTTAGCTGCTTACGTGCAGTGATTTCTCCAGATTCTCTGAACCCTTTGATGATATTACGGACCGTAGATGGTGAAATCCCTAAATTCCTTGCAATAGCTGGTTGTGAAAGGTTTTTCTTAAACTGTTCAGCCATTCGCTCACGCATTTGTTGACAAAGTGGTGACCCTCGCCCCATCCTTGTTTGTGAATGACTGAGCATTTCATGGAATCTACTTTTATACCCAATCATGGCACCCACCTGTTCCCACTTTGCCTGTTCACCTTTGTTTGATGAGCATTCCTCAACTTTAGCAGTATTTATTGCCACCTTTCCCAACTTCTTTGTCACGTGTTGCTGGCATCAAATTCTAAAGTTAATGATTATTTGCAAAAAAAAAATTGTTATCAGTTTGAACGTCAAATGTGTTGTCTTTGTAGCATATTCAACTGAATATGGGTTGAAAAGGATTTGCAAATCATTGTATTCCGTTTATATTTACATCTAACACAATTTCCCAACTCATATGGAAACGGGGTTTGTAGAATTAACTTTCACCAACTCAAAGGCGACTCGGCAGCTCACCGGCAAAGTATGTCAATATGGCAGCATAAGCTAAAAGTAGTTCCTCTGTGTTTTGCTTGAAATTAAAAATATCGCTAATACTTGGTAGATTAATATTTAGGTCACGAGATATAAATGGATTATTGTTGGCCGTTTTCTGATGTTTTTTTAGAGGGCTTTATGGGCGAAATGGATTATTCCAATTAGCAGCATTGTTAGCCACCTCGTATTGCCGTATTTAAAAAAAATTATAAAGCATTAAAAAAAAAAAACTTCTGTGTTCTTGTCTTACATAAGGATTGGGGATGATAAGCAACATTCCAAAAAAAAGAACAGTTCCCTTTTCAGGTTAGATGTTAGTCCCTTAGAAACTACTACACAATAAGGGACCTTTACATGTCATACCTATGTAAAAATAAGTGAGGTAACATTATTTTGTATGATCTGTTTGGTAATATCAAATGAAGTAAGTCAACTAAAGGCTACAATGAATCCCATTCAGACTGGTTGAAGGGAAGGCGAGTGCGCTGCTTGACTCCGGGCGCAAACAGTCAGCAGCAGCAAAGACTCCTGCCGATGTTTTGTCATCCGGCGTCACCTCCTGCGGGCGTTCTATTGACTCTTATTTTGCCGGAAATATGACGGTATTGTAGTAAGAGAATGTAATTTATGGGAGACGGGCCTGCACATCATCATCTTAACTGTTGTTCTTTGTGAAAAGCCCTTATTGGGGACCAGCATTGCAAATTAGCCCTGGTCATGAGTGCTGCGGTACATGACCTGCATACAAATGCATATTTCTACCATAATAGATGTATTTCCACGAAACATCCGCAGTAATACCTGGAACTCAGGCAACAGGCTGGAAATATGGTGCTGCTCTGAGCTGAAAGAGGAGGAGGAGGAGGGAGAGGATAGACAGTTCATGCATCACAATATTGTTGCCGCACTGACTGCATCATTTACAACCTCGCCGTCACATCCGAGGCGTCCGTTTAATTCATCGACATCCTCCTGTCGATCCTAATTGAGTCCTGCTTTCGGGCCGTTTTGTTTGTGTGAGTGGATTCGATGAAGCAGGAGATGGATGGAAACAGGGAGCAGGCGTGCATATACGGTAGGAAGAGGTTCTTATGGTCCCATTCGTGGAGGTTTACCTGACACGTGAGGCATGACAAATTGAAGGGTGCACTCTCCACTTCAGCAGTAAAGTGTTGAATATCTTAAAATGGGTTTTGTGGCAATTCCAACTTTGACTAGAGTGTCAGGTGCTGTGTAGATTGGCACTTTCCATCATTTCAGCATGGAAGCATTGCAAAATGATTAACCTAACCTCTTCCTCTCACGGGAGATCCACCCAGGAATGGGGCCATATGAATCCCTTCTCTACTATTAGGAGTGGTTGATTTGCTTACCCTATCAATAAAAAAATCCAGCCTCATTGGAGCAATTTTTTTTTACAATTATGTTTGATAATAAATAATAATGCAAACCCTTACTAATACCAAAGCTGAAATGCAGATCTGACCAATCTAAGTCAAAGACTAGATCGGACCAATCTAAGTCAAAGCCTATATCTGACCAATCGAAGTCAAAGACTAGATCTGACCGATCTAAGTCAAAGACTAGATCTGACCGATCCAAGTCAAAGACTAGATCTGACCAATCGAAGTCTAAGACTAGATCTGACCAATCTAAGTCAAAGACTAGATCTGACCAATCTAAGTCGAAGACTAGATCTGAACGATCTAAGTCGAAGACTACATCTGACCAAACTAAGTCAAAGACCAGATCGGACCAATCTAAGTCAAAGCCTAGATCTGACCAATCGAAGTCTAAGACTAGATCTGACCAATCGAAGTCAAAGACTAGATCTGACCAATCCAAGTCTAAGACTAGATCTGACCAATCTAAGTCATAGACTAGATCGGACCAATCGAAGTCAAAGACTAGATCTGACCGATATAAGTCAAAGACTATATCTGACCGATCGAAGTCAAAGACTAGATCTGACCAATCTAAGTCAAAGAATAGATCGGACCAATCGAAGTCAAAGACTAGATCTGACCGATCTAAGTCAAAGACTAGATCTGACCGATCCAAGTCTAAGACTAGATCTGACCAATCTAAGTCAAAGACTAGATCGGACCAATCGAAGTCAAAGACTAGATCGGACCAATCGAAGTCAAAGACTAGATCGGACCGATCTAAGTCAAAGACTAGATCTGACCGATCTAAGTCGAAGACTAGATCTGACCAATCTAAGTCAAAGACTAGATCTGACCGATCTAAGTCAAAGACTAGATCTGACCGATCTAAGTTGAAGACTAGATCTGACCAATCTAAGTCAAAGACTAGATCTGACCGATCTAAGTCAAAGACTAGATCTGACCGATCTAAGTTAAAGACTAGATCTGACCGATCTAAGTCTAAGACTAGATCTGACCAATCTAAGTCAAAGACTAGATCTGACCGATCCAAGTCAAAGACTAGATCTGACCGATCCAAGTCTAAGACTAGATCTGACCGATCTAAGTCAAAGACTAGATCTGACCGATCTAAGTCAAAGACTAGATCTGACCGATCTAAGTCAAAGACTAGATCTGACCGATCCAAGTCTAAGACTAGATCTGACCGATCCAAGTCAAAGACTAGATCTGACCGATCCAAGTCGAAGACTAGATCTGACCGATCTAAGTCAAAGACTAGATCTGACCAATCTAAGTCAAAGAATAGTTCGGACCAATCTAAGTCAAAGACTAGATCTGACCAATCGAAGTCAAAGACTAGATCTGACCGATCTAAGTCAAAGACTAGATCTGACCGATCCAAGTCTAAGACTAGATCTGACCAATCTAAGTCAAAGACTAGATCGGACCAATCGAAGTCAAAGACTAGATCGGACCAATCGAAGTCAAAGACTAGATCGGACCAATCGAAGTCAAAGACTAGATCGGACCGATCTAAGTCAAAGACTAGATCTGACCGATCTAAGTCGAAGACTAGATCTGACCAATCTAAGTCAAAGACTAGATCTGACCGATCTAAGTCAAAGACTAGATCTGACCGATCTAAGTCGAAGACTAGATCTGACCAATCTAAGTCAAAGACTAGATCTGACCGATCTAAGTCAAAGACTAGATCTGACCGATCTAAGTTAAAGACTAGATCTGACCGATCTAAGTCTAAGACTAGATCTGACCGATCTAAGTCAAAGACTAGATCTGACCGATCCAAGTCAAAGACTAGATCTGACCGATCCAAGTCTAAGACTAGATCTGACCAATCTAAGTCTATAAGCATGAACTGATGAAGCCGACTTCAATGAGAGGCGAAAATTCTTCGAAGACAAACCGAGCAGTCCAGTTGCGATCGATGTACTGTCCTGAGATTACAATGACCTGGATGCTTGAGAATATCTATAGACATATTTAGACGCTCAAATAAAATGAATATTGCTCTTAGGAAGCCCAAAAAATGTTTGATGTTTCTTCTGTCTCTTGTTTACTCATTCAGACATCAAATATCAGTGTGTATAAGTACTTTTTCAGCACATTCAACAATACCGAGCTAATACTGATAACCATGATATGAACTCTTCATATCGTTAGTCCGCACGATACCACTGACAACTATTATGGCCAACTAACGCAGTATGTGTTTGATGGCAATGGTTGAAGTTATGTGTTGGGAGATGTGTTGTTTGTTTTCAAGTTGTCAGGAGAGCAGGCAGACTAAATTGATGCTATGTGGTGTGAAGAGCGCTGCTACCATTCCTGCTCTTGTCAGGCGCATCAACAGCATGCAGAAGCCGCCTGAGGATTCCTTCCTATAACGATACCTCTGTATTCCTGACATGTCGGCTTCTTTCCCCGAGTAGCCACAAGTGCAGGCTGCCTAAATGTTCAAAAACATGAATGAACAATCGGGGGGTGCGGTGATTAAGTGGATGTGACCCGACAGTCAAGCATGTGGTAATGCTGATGTGATTCGCATGGGGTCAATTTCCCCCCAAGATGTCTGATTAGTATCCCGCTGTGACGGACAGACTGCCGAGTGCTGTCTCCCACACAAAGTACTGAGTAAGACGCTGATGGTGAGGTCTTCCTCTAGTTCGCTGATAGGAATTTTAAAGTCAAGAACAGAACATTTGTTTTTTAAGCTTCAAATTTGACAACTTTCTGGACGACAATTTTTTTTTTTTGCCTGTACTTTTAATCTAATACATAAATATATATATATAAATAACACCAATCGTCTTTTTCACCACCCGTATTTGATTGAATGTTTTTAAGAAACAAATGTAAAAAAAACGATTTAATTAGCATATTTCCCAAATATAATATGATTCCTTTTTTTCTAGATACATTTTTGGAAAAATATTTTTTAGGACCAAAAAATGTACGATATTACCGGATTCTTCCAAGTATAAGACCTGATTTTGGATAAATATCTTTTTAAGACAAAAAAATAAATAAAATGTACGTATTCTCCCAAGGACAGTGTAAGATGACCCCTCTTTAAGACTTGTTTTTGGAACAAAAAAAATGGAGGAAGTACAAAATGACCATACTCTCTCAAATTAACAAGATTCCTCTTTTTGCAGACCTGTTTTTAAGACAAAAACATTACTGTATTCTCCTGAGTACAGTATAGAACAACCTAATTTTTAAGACCTGTTTGTTGAGGGGAAAAATGTTGGACAAAAAACTACAAAATAACCATATTTTGGAAAAATACTTTTTTGGACAAATTTTTTTACAAAACTACCGGATTCTTCCGCGTATATGATAACCACTATTTTGAGAGATTTTAAAAATATATATTTTTTAAGACAAAAAAATCACATAATGACCTTATTTTCCCAAGTACAGTATAAGACAACTCTTCTGTTAAATAACTGTTTTTGGAGAAACAAAAATATTGGACAAAATGACAATATTCTCCTAAATATAGCATATTTCCCAAATATAATATGTATCCTTTTTTTCTAGATCCGAGTATAAGACAACTCTTCTTTTTAAGACCTATTTTTGAATAAATATATTTTTAAGACAAAAAAAAATACAAATTTACGTATTCTCCCAAGGACAGTGTAAGATGAGCCCTCTTTAAGACTTGTTTTTGGAAGAAAAAAAATGGAGGAAGTACAAAATGACCATACTCTCTAAAATTAACAAGATTCCTCTTTTTGCAGACCTGTTTTGGGGAAAATATATTTTTAAAAACCTAATATATTAGCATATTTCCCAAGTATTTCTCCTTTTATCCAGATCAGTTTTTGGAAAACATTTTTATGAGCAAGAAATGTACAAAAATATTGTCATCTTCCGAGTATTACACAACCCGTCTTTTTAAGACCTGTTTTTGGAAAGATGTTTTTTTGCAAGACAAAAATTTTTTTTTTTTTAAATACAGTACTCTCCCAAGTACAGCATAAGATGACCCTCTTTTAAAATCCTGTTTTTGGAAGAAAAAAAAATGTCGGGCAAAATGGGTTAAATGGGTTATACTTGTATAGCGCTTTTCTACCTTCAAGGTACTCAAAGCGCTTTGACACTATTTCCACATTTACCCATTCACACACACATTCACACACTGATGGCGGGAGCTGCCATGCAAGGCGCTAACCAGCAGCCATCAGAGGCAAAGGGTGAAGTGTCTTGCCCAAGGACACAACGGACGTGACTAGGAAGGTAGAAGGTGGGAAAATAGTACAAAATTACCAAGATTACGCTTTTTGCAACTCTGTTTTGGGGAAAATATTTTTTTAAAACCTATAATATTAGCGTATTTCCCAAGTATAAGACGACTCCTTTTTTCCAGATCAGTTTTTGGAAAACATTTTGGGTGCAAAAAAAAATTTGTAAGACAAAAAAACAAAAACAAATTACAGTATTCTCCCGAGTACAGCATAAGATGACCCCTCTTTTAAAAGCCTGTTTTTGGACAAAAGGAATGTCAGACAAAAAAATACAAAATTACCATATTCTCTCAAATATTAAAAAAAACTCCTCTGTTTGGAAAAAAAATGTTTTAGGACAATAATATTTACAAAATTACATGATTTTTCATAGTACAGGACGACGCTTTGTTTTACGACCTGTTATTGGCAAGATATTTTCCCAAATAATACAAGACTCCTCTTTTTGCAGATCTGTTTTTATAAAAAGATTTTTAGGGCAAAGAAATGTACAATTACACCGTATTCTTCCAACTATAAGATAGCAAAAAAAATTTAAGACCCGTTTTTGGAAGAAAAAAATCATTTTTGACAAAAAAAAAAAAAAAGTTACGTATTTTCCCCAAGTATAACATAAAACTTTTTAAAACCTGTTTTTTTGAGGGGAAAAAATGTCGGGCAAAAAAATACAAAATTACCATATTTTCCCAAATATAACAAAACTCCTCTTTGCAGACCTGTTTTTGGTCAAATATTTTTAGGACCAAAAATTTTACAAAATTACCAAATTCTTCCGAGTATCAGACAACACCTCTTTTGAAGACCTGTTTTTGAATAAATATATTTTAAGACAAAAAATACCAAACTACTGTATTCTCCTGAGTGCAGTATAGGGCAACCTAATTTTTTAAGTCCTGTTTGTTGAGGGGAAAAAAGTTGGACAAAAAAAGCAAAATAAACCTATTCTCCCAAAGATGATAAGACTCCTCTTTTGGAGACCTGTTTTTGAAAAAATATCTTTTAGACAAAAAAAATTACCAAAATACCTTATTCTCTTAAGTCTATTGCTGGGTATTGTGGCCAAACAGCTCAATTTTTGTTTCATCTGACATCACGTGGACAAAGATAAGACCTTCTGGAGGAAAGTTCTGTGGTCAGACGAAACAAAAATTGAGCTGTTTGGCCACAATACCCAGCAATATGTTTGGAGGCGAAAAGGTGAGGCCTTTAATCCCAGGAACACCAAGTCTGCCGTCAAGCATGGTGGTGGTAGTATTATGCTCTGGGCCTGTTTTGGTGCTTTACAGAGAGTAAATGGGACAATTAAAAAGGAGGATTACCTCCAAATTCTTCAGGACAACCTAAAATCATCAGCCCGGAGGTTGGGTCTTGGGCGCAGTTGGGTGTTCCAACAGGACAATGACCCCCACACACAGGTCAAAAGTGGTAAAGGAATGGCTAAATCAGGCGAGAATTAAGGTTTTAGAAAGGCCTTCCCAAAGTCCTGACCATACTTGCCAACCTTGAGACCTCCAAATTCGGGAGATTGGGGGGGTTGAGGTGGGCGGGGTCGGAGTATATTTATAGTTAGAATTCACTGAAATTCAAATATTTCTTATATATATATATATATATATATATATATATATATATACATATATATATATATATATATATATATATATATATATATATATACATACATATATATACATACATATATATATATAATAATTACTTGACTTTCAGTGAATTCTAGCTATATATATATACATATATATATATATATATATATATATATATATATAGCTAGAATTCACTGAAATATATATATATATATGTATATATATATATATATATATATATATATATATATATATATATACTGTGTATGTATATATATATATATATATATATATATATATATATATATATATATATATATATATATATATATATATATATACATATAAATAAAATAAATACTTGAATTTCAGTGTTCATTTATTTACACATATACACACACATAACACTCCTCACTACTCATTGTTGTATTTGAAAGTGCAATGCTTTGCAGCCAGTAGCACAGCCTTTGAAGGAGCGTAGGTATGGGCAGTGTAATATTCTGGGTTGGACTCAATAACCAGGCGAGGTGACGAAGTTACGTCTCTTTACTTCATACTTCAGAACCGACTCCCACACTTGCCGTCAGGGTGCGCAATACAACGTAAACCGTTGGCCAACCAAAAAGTAACCACAGAACACTAGTTAACTTACTTTTTGGTTGGCCAAGCGGACGTGACGACAGGCTGTCCTCATTCAGGTCCGCACGGACCTGGAGTGGGCGTGCCTTAAGTCCGGCTGGAAATCGGGAGAAATTCGGGAGAATGGTTGTCCCGGTAGATTTTCGGGAGAGGCACTGATATTCGGGAGTCTCCCGGAAAATTCGGGAGGGTTGGCAAGTATGGTCCTGACTTAAATGTGTGGACAATGCTGAAGAAACAAGTCCATGTCAGAAAACCAACACATTTAGCTGAACTTCACCAATTTTGTCAAGAGGAGTGGTCAAAAATTCAACCAGAAGCTTGTGGATGGCTACCAAAAGCGCCTTATTGCAGTGAAACTTGCCAAGGGACATGTAACCAAATATTAACATTGCTGTATGTATACTTTTGACCCAGCAGATTTGCTCACATTTTCAGTAGACCCATTAAGAATTCATAAAAGAACCAAACTTCATGAATGTTTTTTGTGACCAACAAGTATGTGCTCCAATCACTCTATCACGAAAAAATAAGAGTTGTAGTAATTATTGGAAACTCAAGACAGCCATGATATTATGTTCTTTACAAGCGTATGTAAACTTTTGATCGCGACATATACAGTACATACATACATACATACATAGATATATATATATATATATATATATATATATATATATATATATATATATATATATATATATATATATACATATATATATATATATATATATATACATACATATATACATACCGTAATTTCCGGACTATAAGCCGCTACTTTTCCCCCTCGTTCTGGTCCCTGCGGCTTATACAAGGGTGCGGCTTATTTACGGCCTGTTCTTCTCCGACACCGACGAAGAGGATTTCGGTGGTTTTAGTACGCAGGAGGAAGACGATGACACAATGATTAAAGACTGACTTTTCATATACCGGTAGGCTGGTTATTTTGATAACGTACAGGCGAGCACTTTGTATTACTTTGCACCGTTGTATTATTTGTACTCTGCACGATTGCTGTTCGCCATGTCAAAGATGTGAAAGTTTGATTGAATGATTGTAAGATTTATTGTTAATAAATGGGACGCTTTGCGTTCCCAAACAGTCATCTCTGTCCAGACAATCCCCTCCGTGGTAGCAGGAACCCCTATATACTACGCTAATTACACATCAAAACCCTGCGGCTTATAGTCGGGTGCGGCTTATATATGGAGCAATCTGTATTTTCCCCTAAATTTAGCTGGTGCGGCTTATAGTCAGGTGCGGCTTATAGTCCGGAAATTACGGTACATACATATATATGTACATATATACATACATATACATGTATATACATACATATACATATACATGTATATACATACATATATATATACATACATATATATGTACATATATACATATATGTACATATATACATACATATACATGTATACATACATATATATACTTACATATACATATACATATGTATGTGTATATATATATATATGTGCATGTATATATATATACATACACACACACACATGTATATATATATATATATATATACATATGCATATACATATACATACAGTATACATATATACATATACACACACACACACACACACACATATACATATATATACATATGCATATACATATACATACAGTATACATATATACATATACACACACACACATATACATATATATATATATATATATATATATATATATATATATATATATATATATATATATATATATATATATATATATATATATATATATATATATATATATACACACACACACATATATATATATATATACATATATATGCATACATAGTGTACGGGAAGTACACGCCGTATGACCAATGGTCTCATTAGAGAGTATGCATGGGCACTTGGACTTCATAACTAGGTTAAAAAAAAAATAGAAAACACAAAAAAACTAAATATTTGAGAAGTCAGACTTATTTAGTGCATGGAAACATAGTGACTGTAAACTTTCAAAAGAGCAGTTTCCGTGGAGTGGATTGACCTCAAGCCATTTTTATGATATTTATCAGAAAAATCCCGCTGTTCCAAAGATGAGGTAAGCTGCTTAGCGACCACTTTTTCCTTGATATTTGACATAAAAGGAAGTTTTGATATGGGCCGGTAATTTATAGGCTCCACCGGATCAAGATTAGGCCATGTTTCTAAAAGCTGGGGATGGAGCCGGACTGAAGTGAAAGGTTCTTCGATGTTGAAGACAACGTTGTCTTGTACTCAAGTAATACAATTAATTAAACTTTTCAGTACATTTTCACATTTGTCACCTTTATTTCTATTCCTAAATCCTTAGGGAGCAAATGGGTAGTTCGAGCATAACGTAGCAGCTGAGTAAACCGCTTGGTGGGCGGCTTCTAATCGACATTAGCGGTGGGTGACTTAAACAGCCGCTTTTGAAGTCATTTGCAAACAGAGTCATGAGAGGCCAAATAAACGAGGAAAATAAAAAGTACGAAATGGCTCAAATTAAATGTTTTTTTTTTCCCCAACGTCCATATTTCCTCAGCTGTGTGCAATTCCAAATAGCTTCTGATAAGCTTGAAGTTTTTTCAGCCCGTCTGCGTTTTCTGACGCTGATAGGGCAGTTTTTTTTTTCCCCCTCCTATACCCAGTATTTGATTGAAAAGTCTTGTGGAGGTAGAGCCTGGTGCTTATTCACACAATCAGCAACTACACGCCACTTGCTGGTAAATTGGGTGTGTGTGTTTTTTAAAGCACTGCAAGCTCAGATAGTTTTTAAGTGGCCTCTGGCGGGATTTGTGTTAAAAAAAAGTCCTACAGTCTGAGTCAAGTGTGCAATTTTCAACCGGAGGGTGTTAAGTGTGTGTGCGTGTGTGTGTGTGTGTGTGTGTGTGTGTGTGTGTGTGTGTGTGTGTGTGTGTGTGTGTGTGTGTGTGTGTGTGTGTGTGTGTGTGTGTGTATAGTGACATAGCAAAGTAAAAAGGCAATTATACTTATATGATGAGAGTGTGTTGAATATGAAGCTAATGTTTTGGCCACTCTACCTCCACCGTTTACCTCAGGGGTGTCCAAACTTTTTCCACTGAGGGCCGCACACTGAAAAATCAAAGCAAGCAGGGGCCATTTTGATATTTTTTATTTAAAAAACCAATACAATATATGTTTGGCCCCGCGATGAGGTGGCGGCTTGTCCAGGGTGTACCCCGCCTTCCGCCCGATTGTAGCTGAGATAGGCTCCAGCGCCCCCGTGACCCCCAAAGGGAATAAGCGGTAGAAAATGGATGGATGGAATACAATATATGTATAAAAAAATATACATTTAGGCCTCCACTCAAGCTTGATCCCCACAGGGTTTTGGTCAAAAAAATATAAAAAATTTGTCATTATTCAGTATTATTATTTTTATTATTATTCAAGTTTTAAATCTCTAGATAAACATTAGGTCTATCTGTCAATATAACGTTTTTAAAGATTTAAGCTGTATGCTCTTTTTGTCAAAGAAAACCCAGGTTTTTTTATGGAAAAAACACAAAATATGCAATATTTTCACCCAATAAAATTTTTAAGTGGAATATTTGACATTATATAACAATTGGAGCCTAAAAAAAAGGTCAATAACTCATAACACCATTGATTTTAATTCATTATTATTTTTTGAGCAATGACACTTAAAAACAAATCACACTAACATTATCCTACTCATTAAAGTGTTAAAAAATAAATTATAAATTGTTTTTACTGTTTACTTTAAACACAATAATCACAATAATCTCCACTTCAGATTTATCCGCCAATTATAAATGTTATTGTTGTTTATGTTTTTTGTTTGTTCGTTTGAGGCCCTTCTTTAAAAAAAAAACAGCTCAGTTTTTTATATGGCAAACACAAAATATGCAACATTGTCCCCAAAAAATATCTCAAAGTGGAATATTTAATGTGACGTAATTGGAGCCTTGAATAGGTCAATAATTCATAATGACATTGATTTTGATTCATTATTATTTTTTAAAGAAAGAAACAGCCTGCATGGCAGCTTTGTGTTATTAGAGTAAACATTGCAACATTTTCTTGTTACATTTCACCTGTTTGCTCTTTTATACAATTTTTTATGTTTTTAATTTTGGTATTTTTAAAATGTGCCGTGGGGCTGTTAAAAAATGACCTGCGGGCCGCAAATGGCCCCCGGGCCGCACTTTGGACACCCCTGGTTTACCTTTTTTTAAATACCGTATTTTTGGGACTATGAGGCGCACTTTAAATCCTTTCATTTTCTCAAAACTCGACAGTGGGCCTTGGTTGTGCTTACCGACCTCGAAGCTATTTTATTTGGTATACGGCGAAATGATAAGGGTGACCAGTAGATGGCAGTCACACATAAGAGATACGTGTGGACTGCAATATAAGTTGAAGTTAAAGTACCAATGATTGTCACACACACAAGATGTGTGGTGAAATTATTCCCTGCATTTGATCCATCCCCTTGTTCCACCCCCTGGGGAGGTGAGGGGAGCAGTGAGCAGCAGCGGTGGCCACGCTGGGGAATCATTTTTGGTGATTTAACCCCCAATTCCAACCGTTGATGCTGAGTGCCAAGCAGGGAGGTAATGGGTCCCATTTTTATAGTCTTTGGTATGACTCGGCCCAGTTCTTCTTGAATAGTGGGCCGGGCCCTCGGGAACAAGCTTTATCAGTATCGTGCTTCAAACCCCACTTTGAAAAGGTGTGCACTAAAACATGCTAATTGCAGCCTTTTATCCTAACTAACTTTGGCCATGCTTTATTTTCAGTTTGTTGGCATTTTCCTGTGTGTTATGCTTTAGTTGTGGTCTAGCGCTCTTATTTTGGTTTATTTTCCTTTTATGGTTTGCACTTCCTGAAGTAACATGACCCCTGCCTCAGAGCGCTGTTGGGTCCTCCTGATTTGAGTCAATACTCAAGCAGCCTTCTTTAGCCAGCCTCGCGCTTTAGTTGGCGCTCGATAATTGACTGCTGCGGTATGCTCTTTGTTCATTTCACGCCTCACCGTAAGTTTTACACTTAGAGTTAGACAAACTTTATTGATCCACAAGGGAAATTGTTCTAGTGTTACCGAGTTTTGAGTTTGGCCGTAGTCTGTTATGCGCTCCTAGACGCGCCAGTGTTTTGTGTGGCGTTTAACTACAAACCCCGTTTCCATATGAGTTGGGAAATTGTTAGATGTAAATATAAACGGAATACAATGATTTGCAAATCCTTCTCAACCCATATTCATTGAATGCACTACAAAGACAAGATATTTGATGTTCAAACTCATAAACTTGTTTTTTTTTTGCAAATAATTAACTTACAATTTCATGGCTGCAACACGTGCCAAAGTAGTTGGGAAAGGGCATGTTCACCACTGTGTTACATGGCCTTTCCTTTTAACAACACTCAGTAAACGTTTGGGAACTGAGGAGACACATTTTTGAAGCTTCTCAGGTGGAATTCTTTCCCATTCTTGCTTGATGTACAGCTTAAGTTGTTCAACATTCCGGGGGTCTCCGTTGTGGTGTTTTAGGCTTCATAATGCGCCACACATTTTCAATGGGAGACAGGTCTGCTTTTCAACTTTGCGCCTATAACAATCTGGATGGTTCTTTTCCTCTTTGGTCCGGAGGACACGACGTCCACAGTTTCCAAAAACAATTTGAAATGTGGACTCGTCAGACCACAGAACACTTTTCCACTTTGTATCAGTCCATCTTAGATGAGCTCAGGCCCAGCGAAGCCGACAGCGTTTCTGGGTGTTGTTGATAAACGGTTTTCGCCTTGCATAGGAGAGTTTTAACTTGCACTTACAGATGTAGCGACCAACTGTAGTTACTGACAGTGGGTTTCTGAAGTGTTCCTGAGCCCATGTGGTGATATCCTTTACACACTGATGTTGCTTGTTGATGCAGTACAGCCTGAGGGATGGAAGGTCACGGGCTTAGCTGCTTACGTGCAGTGATTTCTCCAGATTCTCTGAACCCTTTGATGATATTACGGACCGTAGATGGTGAAATCCCTAAATTCCTTGCAATAGCTGGTTGAGAAAGGTTTTTCTTAAACTGTTCTACAATTTGCTCACGCATTTGTTGACAAAGTGGTGACCCTCGCCCCATCCTTGTTTGTGAATGACTGAGCATTTCATGGAATCTACTTTTATACCCAATCATGGCACCCACCTGTTCCCAATTTGCCTGTTCACCTGTGGGATGTTCCAAATAAGTGTTTGATGAGCATTCCTCAACTTTATCAGTATTTATTGCCACCTTTCCCAACTTCTTTGTCACGTGTTGCTGGCATCAAATTCTAAAGTTAATGATAATTGGCCAAAAAAAAAATGTTTATCAGTTTGAACATCAAATATGTTGTCTTTGTAGCATATTCAACTGAATATGGGTTGAAAATTATTTGCAAATCATTGTATTCCGTTTATATTTACTTCTAACACAATTTCCCAACTGATATGGAAACGGGGTTTGTACTTGTCAATTGAAATACTCTTTTACCTGCAAGATGCATGTGTGCTATTTTTTTTGCGACAACTACCGCAAACAAGCGGCCTCGCAAATGTGACAATTTCCTCATTTTGATGAAAAAAACATAATTGGCACCAAATGTTTTATACATTTTTGTTGTGTAGGTTAAAGTGTTTTATTTACTGTATTGTGCTCCTGAGTTAAGGATGCTCATCAATTGTATTATATTATATATTGAGTTTATTCCCTCTTTTTACAGTATGAAATAGTTCAAGTCGGTCAAAAAAAATTTATAGTTTAAATAAAAATATATTTACTCATTTCAGGCAAATTGATCAATTCAAATACTTTATTATTTTTTAAACTGTCAAATTATGAACCAATATCAATGTTATTAATTATTGACCTGTTTAAGGCTGCAAATACGTCACTTTAAAAATTCCACTTTGAAATATTGTTTGGGGGAAAATATTGCATATTTTGTGTGTTTGCCATATAAAAAACTAAGTTTTCTTTGACAAAAAGAGCCTAAAACAAAACAAAAACATGTAAAACTATTAAAAAGTTCAAATGGACCTTATAGATCTGAAGTTGATCTAGACGAGACATAAGCGTTGAAAGTAACAAAAAAAAATTAAAAAATGGTATGACTTATTTTTAACACTTTTATGAGTGGGGTAATTTTGGACCCCCAAAAAGTTTAGTGGGACTTTTAAAAATATATATAGATATTGCTCAAAAATAATGCTGAATTAAAATCAGTGGTGTTATGAACTGTTGACCTATTTAAGGCTCCAATTAATTCACATAATTTTGGGGGTAAAATATTGCATATTTTGTGTTTTTGCCAGAAAAAAAATAAAGTTGTCTTTGACAATAAGGGCATAAAACAAACACAAAAAAAATGAAAAACTAGTAAAAACTTGAAATGGACGGATAGACCTGAAATTGATCTAGAGAGTTAAGTGTTGAAAGTTTAAAAAATAAATTGTATGACTTAGTTTTAACACTTCTATGAGTGGGACCCTTTTGGATCCCTAAGAATTTTAGTGGGACTTTATTATTTTTTAAACTGTCTAATTATGAATCCATTTTAATGTTATCAATTATTGACCTGTTTAAGGTTGCAAATACTTCACTTTAAAAAAATCAATTTTGAAATATTGTTTGGGAGGAAATATTGCATATTTTGTGTGTTTGCCATATAAAAAACTAAGTTTTCTTTGACAAAAAGGGCCTAAAACAAAAAAAAAACATGTAAAACTATTAAAAAGTTCAAATGGGCTTTATAGATTTGAAGTTGATCTAGACGAGACAAGCGTTGAAAGTAAAAAATAAATAAAAATGGTATGACTTATTTTTAACACTTTTATGAGTGGGGTCATTTTGGACCTCCAAAAAGTTTAGTGGGACTTTTAAAAATATATATAGATATTGCTCAAAAATAATGCTGAAATAAAATCAGTGGTGTTATGAATTGTTGACTTATTTAAGGCTCCAATTAATTCACATCATTTTTGGGGGTAAAATATTGCATATTTTGTGTTTTTGCCATATAAAAAACAAAGATTTCTTTGACAATAAGAGCATAAAACAAACCAAAAAAAACATGAAAAAATAGCAAAAACTTGCAATGGACGAATAGAAAGTTAAAAAATAAAATGTATGACTTATTTTTAACACTTCTACGAGTGGGACCCTTTTGGATCCCTAAGAATTTTAGTGGAACTTTATTATTTTTAAGACTGTGAAATTATGAATCAATTCAAGAATGCAAATACTTGACTTTAAAAATGACATTTTGAAATATTGTTTGGGGGGGAAATATTGCATATTTTGTGTGTTTGCCATATACAAAACAAAGTTTTATTTGACAAATAGGGCCTAAAACAAACAAAAAAACATGTAAAAACTATTTTAAAAAAATTAAAATGGACCTTATAGATCTGGGGCCGTACTTATCAAGCTTCTTAGAATTACTCCTAAGAAGTCTGCTAAGAGTTGACTTAAGAGTAAATAAATTCTTCGCTGAAAGCTGCACTTAAAAGTTAGTTATCAAGCGTCTTACTCACACTTTCAGCGAAGTGTAGGACTGAATCTTAAGTGTCACACTCAGAGCTGAATTACGACATTACTATGTGCCGTAAACGGAATTTTAGGTGACGTCATTTCTGTGTCCATAGAAATGACCAATCACGGAAGGGAATCCGTTGTCTAAGAATAAAGAAATATTTAAGTGGACAATGGGAGTGTATATTTTGACAATAAACTACAAAATAATACAAAACAAACTAGTCCCCGCCGGCACTCACGCTACCGCTCCCTCTCTTCTATCGCCCACACACTCACTAACGTCACTCACCTCACGGCCACACACATACGCTACAGTCATAACATTTTCTTTCCAATTCATTAATTAGGCAACTAATTTGAAACTGGTGTGAGTGGCTCTATATATACTAGCCCACTGCAGACACATGCAGAAATCAACAAGGAATCGAAAAGTATTAAATCTGTGACAACAATAATATCCGCTCTGTCTAAACGATACCGTTTGATCAGCTGCTCGTCATCAAAAAAACAAAAAACATTGTTCCGTTCCCTGAACGTTCGCGCACGTCTCTCTCGCCTCAGTGCCATCCCCTGCTGGCAACTCCTAACCACTAAAGACACCTCTGAAGGTCTCTTAAATATCGTGGAGAGTAGGAGTGATTCTTAGACTTAAGAACGTTGATAAAAAGCTTTTATTCTTAAGTTTGAGAGTAGGACTAAATTTCGCAAATTCTCAGGACTTAAGTGTAAAATGGCACTCTAAGAAGCTTGATAAGTACGGCCCCTGAAATTGATCTAGGTGAGACATAAGCGTTGAAAGTAAAAAAAAAAATTGTATGACTAATTTTTAACACTTTCATGACTGCACCCCCAAAAAGTTTAGTGGGACTTTTAAAAATATATATAGATATTGCTCAAAAATAATACTGAATTAAAATCAGTGGTGTTATCAATTATTGGCCTATTTAAGGCTCCAATTAATTCACATCATTTTTGTGTGGAAAATATTGCATATTTTGTGTTTTTGCCATGAAAAACAGGGTTTTGACAAAAACGGCATAACGTATAGCAAAACAGAAACAAAAATTTTTTTTTTTTTAGATAAAGATTATTTATTAGGGATGTCCGATAATGGCTTTTTGCCGATGTCCGATATTTCGATATTGTCCAACTCTTAATTACTGATACCGATATCAACCAATACTGATATCAACCGATACTGATATTTACAGTCGTGGAATTAACACATTATTATGCCTAATTTGGACAACCAGGTATGGTGAAGATAAGGTCCTTTTTTTTTCTCAAATTAATCAAATAAAATAAGATAAATAAAAAAATAAAAAAATCTTGAATAAAAAAGAAAGTAAAACAATATAAAAACAGTTACATAGAAACCAGTAATTAATGAAAATGACTAAAATTAACTGTTAAAGGTTAGTACTATTAGTGGACCAGCAGCACGCACAATCATGTGTGCTTACGGACTGTATCCCTTTCAGACTGTATTGATATATATTGATATATAATGTAGGAACCAGAATATTAATAACAGAAAGAAACAACCATTTCGTGTGAATGAGTGTGAATGGGGGAGGGAGGTTTTTTGGGTTAGTGTACTAATTGTAAGTGTATCTTGTGTTTTTTATGTTGATTTGATTTAAAAAAAACTATATCGATAATAAAAAAAAACATACTGATAATTTCCGATATTACATTTTAAAGCATTTATTATTATTTATGTATTTAATATTTGTTTACTTAATTTGGTAAAAATATTTATTGTTTGTTCACTGTTCTGTTACAGAGAACAAGGAAATGGGATAAAATTGCTACGGTATGAAAAGGGGTAGGATGAACTAAGCTCACCTTCTTCCTACTCCTTTTCGGACGTGCTGTAATGAAACAACTGGAAATATGTGATGCATTACATTGTATCGTATGCACGTACCAAATAAAGTGAAACTGAACTGAACTGAACACTTGTTAGAATTTATTTATTCATTATTTATTTATGTATTATGTATTATGTATTATGTATTATGTATTATTATTTATTATTTATTATTTGTTATTTATATATTATATATATTCTTCTTTTTTTTTAATGACTGTGACCCTTCCAAGTCCCTGGGACTAAACTAAAGGTTAAAAAAAATCCGTATATTGTATTGGTTGTGAAAATGAAAAAAATCAAAATGACCCCCGCATGCCTTGATTTTTCAGTGTGCGGCTCTCAAAAGTTGGGACGCCTCCGCTTTAGAGTGTTGGGATGGTGACTTTGTGCCTGTCTGGTTAATAAAGTACCGTAGTAATTGCAAAAGCCTAATGGAGTTATTAACTAATGCGCCGATGGCATCAAGCAGTGTTTGGTTGATTTAAAAAAAATACCTCGTCAAGCCAGCGTCTAGGCTGACTTTTTATGTTTATGAGCTTTGATTGCCTCCCGAATGCAGCGCCAGCTAATTAAAAAATGCACAAGAGCGTGTGGGAAGCGACACCTGCGCTTGCTGAACAAAACAAAAAAAAAAGCGCAATTCATTAATGTGGCTTTTATCCTCCACCGCAGGTTAACAAGACAGAGGACAAGTCGCTGGAGGAGCGAGGACGCATCATGATTTCCCTCAAGTACAACACCCAGAAGTCCTGCCTGGTGGTGGGCATCATTCGCTGCGCTCACCTGGCCGCCATGGACGCCAATGGCTTCTCCGACCCCTACGTTAAAACGTGAGTCTTCCTGGCAACGACAAGGACAAGACGTACAAAATTAGGATTGGGACACTTCCCTGCACCAGGACGACTGTGGTTGTGGTCAAAGGTCATAGATTCGTTTTCTTCTCATTTGGAACGCAAAAACGACATTTAGATAATTGATTACAAATTATTAAGTCCTTAGGAGGTGGACAATGTTAATTATTTGGCGACTTTAGGATATTCTAAAGGGCCAGAATTATGATGTCGATCGATCAGTATCGGGAAAAGTACGTAATCGTCACTGCCCATGAATGCCTTTTAATGCCCATCACAAACGTTGTAATACAAAACCCAAAACTAGTGAAGTTGGCACGTTGTGTAAATGGTAAATAAAAACAGAATACAATGAATAGACTGCAAAGACAAGATATTTAATGTTCGAACTAGGAAAACTTTTTTGCAAAAAATCATTAACTTAGAATTTAATGACAGCAACACATTGCAAAAAAGTTGGCACAGGGGCATTTTTACCACTGTGTTACATGGCCTTTCCTTTTAACAACACAATTTTTTAAGCTTTTGAGGTGGAATTATTTCCCATTCTTGCTTGATGCACAGCTTAAGTTGTTCAACAGTCCGGGGGTCTCCGTTGTGGTATTTTAGGCTTCGTATAGCGCCACACATTTTCAATGGGAGACAGGTCTGGACTACAGGCAGGCCAGTCTAGTACCCACACTCTTTTACTATGAAGTCACGCTGTTGTAACACATGGTTTGGCATTGTCTTGCTGAAATAAGCAGGGGCGTCCATGATAACGTTGCTTGGATGGCAACATATGTTGCTCCAAAACCTGTATGTACCTTTCAGCATTAATGGTGCCTTCACAAATGTGTAAGTTACCCATACCTTGGGCACTAGTACACCCCCATACCATCATAGATGCTGGCTTTTCAACTTTTCAAGTGTTCCTCTTTCATGCCGATCACACACGCTGTATTTATTGTTGTCCCACAGCTGACAAGTGGCTAGCAGCTAATTACAGTGTGTGTCTCCATACACAGTATAACAATAATAATTATCCCCATTACGGAAAATAATCTACATTTCTTAGTGTCATTATCACATTATCAAGTACCTCAAAGTCGCATCAGCCGCAGCCCAGATGTAAAATTACGATATAAACACCAGAGAATTATATCGTTTTATGTCGTATTACGATATATGTGGTAATATCGTACAGCACTGCATAGATGGTCAGTGCATGGAGCCAACTTACCATTGGGTAAACACAGGCCCTGAGATTTATATCGGGCCCCAAACGTCAAATACAAAAACTATTAATAAAGTTGTATTCTATTCGAAACAATTTTTTCTTTGTGTCTTAATGCGCTTAAAATACATCAAAACACTTAAATTAAAAAAAAATTTAAAGTATATTTAATAGAATACATTTTAGAATAAATAAATATATAAATAAGATGCATTTATTTATTCATTTAAACACATTTTAAAACAAATAAAATAAAATGAATAAATAAATGTGTTTATTTATTTAAATAAAACTTGCGTATATTTTGGTCATGAAATTGTCTTTTCATAAAGAGAATTGAAAAGCCCAAAAACTATAGGCTTATTAGAATTTTATTTTAAACGCAAAAAATACAATTGAAAAACTAAATACCGTATATGTTTTCACATACAAACACAGGATACGTCACCACACTGTTTTTTTTCTTACATGCCAGTCTGAGAGCTTGTGTTTAAATAGCAACTGTCATACAAGTGTAAAAAGAAGTTTATCGCGTATAATAGTTTTTGGATTATGACAAAAGGTCTAATTTTGGTCATTCGTTTCAATTCTGCTGACTAACCATAACATTTTTGTTATATGAAATGTAAAATGTAAATCTAACCATTTTTTTAGATGTGGTTATTGCTCTTCGGCACAGAAAAAGAAGGAACGCTTTGTTTTTCAATTTTAGTTTTTCTTTCAAAATAAAATACAAATATGAATAAAGTTGGGGTTTTTTTGTTTTTTTTTTTTAATTCCTATCTAATAACCAAAACATACACGGTCCGTGTACCTTCCGTTCATTTTATTTCCAATTCTTCAATGCAATCAAAAAACAAATTTCGGGCCATTTTTGTATTTTCATTTCTGAAACAAAAGTTGGACAACTATTTAATGAAATTTTTTTAAACGACAATAGGACTCCTGCTGAACAAAGATGCTAACATTATGCTAAAACATGCTAAACGCGGTTCAATTTGTCATCACACAGATAACCATGAATTTTTGCATTTTGGATGAACATATATTTGATGTTTGTGTTTATCTGGAAAAATAAATATCCATATAAGGAAAGCATCACAAAATCCGAATTTATGGCAATAATTTAATGAAAATCAACCCTTTTTTGTTTGTTTTCAAATCTGCCATATATAATAAAAATCGAAAAACGGCCCTAATTTAGTTTTTTGATTTGCGTTTCAGAATTTGGAAATAGAATGAACGGAAGGTACACGGACCATACACTTACCTTATAAGCACTTTTTGGGAACATTCAACAGTATCGGGATGACAATGATAACCGCAAAATAAAATTTATATTTTAAATCGTTTCATCCTTAAAATCTAATCAGTTTTTCTTATCCCATTGTGGACATTTCCTGAAAGTTTCATGAAAATCCGCCCTTAGGTTTTTGAGTAAATTTATTGAGTAACTAACTATTTTCCCGAAGGATTAGTAAAGTTCTAATCTATTTATCTGCTAACTGACAGACAAACAGAAACCCCCGCAGGCACAAGACATTGATACAACATAGTGTTGCCCCGATACCAATATTTTGGTACCGGTAAAAAAATACTTTTCGGTACTTTGATACTTTTCTAAATAAAGGGGACCACAAAAAAATGCATTATTGGCTTTATTTCAACAAAAAATGTTACGGTACATTAAACATATGTTTCTTATTGTAAGTTTGTCCTTAAATAAAATAGTGAACATACAAGACAACTTGTCTTTTAGTAGTAAATAAACAAACAAAGACTCCTAATTTAGCTGCTGACATATGCAGTAACATATTGTGTCATTTTCCATTCTATTATTTTGTCAACATTATTAAGGACAAGTGGTAGAAAATGAATTATTAATCTATTGTTCATTTACTGTTAATATCTGCTTATTTTCTGTTTTAACATCTACACTTCTCTTAAAATGTAATAATCATTTACTCTTCTGTTGTTTGATACGTTACATTAGTTTTGGATGACACCACAAATTTGGGTATCGATCCGATACCAAGTCGTTACAGGATCATACATTGGTCATATTCAAAGTCCTCATATGTCCAGGGACATATTTTCGGAGTTTATAAACATAATATAAACTTTTAAAAAAAAGAAAATAAGTTGTTGTGATGCGAAAAAATATTGATGTAATCATAGTAGTGTCGACTAGATACGCTCCTGTACTTGGTATCATTACAGTGGATGTTAGGTGTAGATCCTCCAATTTGTTTACATTTTTCCGCGGGTGAGCTACGGTGTGTAGTGAAGCATGTTTGGCTATTCCTCGTCCTGCAGGGATGATACTTGTAAGAAACTTACTTTATTTGTCGCCATGGAGGCGAAGATTACCGATTTAAGAAGTAGCTAAAACACTGCAGACTGCGGATGGACTTTAGCCGCTAGCTAGCTAGCCATGTTTTAAAGCACCTCTTCCTGAGGGCGTTTCAGTGTTATAACTTCACCTTTATCGTTAGTTTTTTAGCCAAAATGCGTCCGTTCTCCCTTTTCTGTCTACACACTGTGTCTGCTTGTAAGTACTCCGTGATTGTGCGCTGCCGAACATGCTCCTCTGCTCGTAAAACCAGCAATGTCACGACGTGACGATGACGGAGGGCGGGAGGGTGGGTGACCGGTACTTTTTAGAGGAAGTATAGTACCGAATATGATTCATTAGTATCGCGGTACTATACTAATACCGGTATATCGTACAACCCTAATACAACATATACATACATGTCCTTTAAAACTGAAATTGAATCAACGTTGCAAAGTAGTAGTATTTGTAAATTGAGACAAAGTTGATGCATACTTGCCAGCCCTCCCGATTTTCCCGGGAGACTCCCGAATTTCAGTGCCCCTTCCGAAAATCCTTTTAGCGTCCTCTACAAGCTGTCATCACGTCTGCTTTTCCTCCATACAAACAGCGTGCCGGCCCAGATACATAACAAATGTGGCTTTTACACACACATAAGTGAATGCAGGTCATACTTGATCAACAGCCATACAGGTCACACTGAGGGTGGCCGTATAAAGAACTTTAACACTGTTACAAATATGCGCCACACTGTGAACCCACACCAAACGAGAATGACAAACACATTTCGGGAGAACATCCGCACCGTAACACAACATAAACACAACAGAACAAATACCCAGAACCCCATGCAGCACTAACTCTTCCGGGACGCTACAATATACACCCCCGCTACCACCAAACCCTGCCCCGCCCCCCATCTCCCAAATTCGGAGGTCTCAAGGTTGGCAAGTTTGCGTTGTTGTCCAACGTTGGATCCGCGTTGTTGGTTGGTAAATGACCTAATTTCAATGGTCAAATCAACGTCACAACCTGACATTGAATAAACGTCAAAAAGAATGTTGTTTCAACATTGTATTTGTGTTGTATAATATTGGTTGGGAAATGACCTAAATTCAATGGTCAAATCAACGCACGAACCCAGCATTGATTAAAAGTTGCCAAAAAGCATGTTGTTTCAACGTCATGTTGGAGTGGCTCAGCGCATGGACCTAATTCAACAAGTTCTCAACATTGTTTTAATGTCTTGTGCCTGCCTGGCGGGGGTCACAAATAGCCCAAAACAAGCATGATGATCGTCGTAAAGGCAGAACTTTAAACTCGGCTTTTGTATTGCATGTCACGACATTACAGCGAGTGCACGTAGGAAAGCGGATTCCATAGACAAAGTTACCACGTCTACGTCAAAACCCCCCACCCTTCAACCCTAGACTAACACACTCCCCCCTCCCCGGATTGTAAATAATCAAATGTAAATAATCAAACGTATATACACTCGTTCTTATGCTTTCTGAACTCACTATGTTCACTGCTCGCTGTACATATCCTACCAAGTCAGACCTACACTGTCTCAATGTCCATTTCTCTGATGATGCAATTGTTGATGACTGAAGTGCTGATATCAACCAAACCTAATCCCCCCGTCCGAACCCCCCCCCCCCGGATTGTAAATCATGTAAATAATTCCATGTATATACTCTGATGATTAACTTGTGTGGTGACTGTATTATGCTGATAGTATATATTTGTACCATGTAGAGATGTCCGATAATGTCGGCCTGTCGATATTATCGGCCGATAAATGCTTTAAAATGTAATATCGGAAATTATCGGTATCGTTTTTTTTATTATCGATATCGTAATTATTTTTTGGTTTGTTTTTTTATTAAATCAACATAAAAAAACACAAGATACACTTACAATTAGTGCACCATCCCAAAAAACCTCCCTCCCCCATTCACACTCATTCACACAAAAGTAGGGATGTCCGATAATGGCTTTTTGCCGATATCCGATATTCCGATATTATCCAACTCTTTAATTACTGATACCGATATCAACCGATATATGCAGTCGTGGAATTAACACATTATTATGCCTAATTTGGACAACCAGGTATGGTGAAGATAAGGTACTTTTTAAAAAAATTAGTAAAATAAGATAAATAAATTAAAAACATTTTCTTGAATAAAAAAGAAAGTACAACAATATAAAAACAGTTACATAGAAACTAGTAATGAATGAAAATTAGTAAAATTAACTGTTAAAGGTTAGTACTATTAGTGGACCAGCAGCATGCACAATCATGTGTGCTTACGGACTGTATCCCTTGCAGACTGTATTGATATATATTGATATATAATGTAGGAACCAGAATATTAATAACAGAAAGAAACAACACTTTTGTGTGAATGAGTGTAAATGGGGGAGGGAGGTTTTTTGGGTTGGTGCACTAATTGTAAGAGTATCTTGTGTTTTTTATGTTGATTTAATAAAAAAAAAATTTAAAAAACGATACCGATAATTTCCGATATTACATTTTAACGCATATATCGGCCGATAATATCGGCCTGTTTCTTTCTGTTATTAATATTCTGCTTCCTACATTATATATCAATATATATCAATACAGTCTGCAAGGGATACAGTCCGTAAGCACACATGATTGTGCATGCTGCTGGTCCACTAATAGTACTAACCTTTAACAGTTAATTTTACTCATTTTCATTAATTACTAGTTTCTATGTTAACTGTTTTTATATTGTTTTACTTTCTTTTTTATTCAAGAAAATGATTTTAAATTTATTTATCTTATTTAATTTTATAAAACTTTTTAAAAAGGACCTTATCTTCACCATACCTGGTTGTCCAAATTAGGCATAATAATGTGTTAATTCCACGACTGTATATATCGGTATTGGTTTATATCGGTATCGGTAATTAAGAGTTGGACAATATCGGAATATCGGATATCGGCAAAAAAGCCATTATCGGACATTCATAGTACCATGAATTGATTTACTTGGACCCCGACTTAAACAAGTTGAAAAACTTATTCGGGTGTTACCATTTAGTGGTCAATTGTACAGAATATGCACTTCACTGTGCAATCTACTAATAAAAGTTTCAATCCATAAAAAAAAACCGAACATGAAATACATTGAAAAGAGGCACTTCTAGTGCGTGACTCACGTTCTTCCAAAGCCATTTCTCAATGCGGAGGTGCAAACCAGTCATAATAAACGTATTTTTAGTCCGCGCACAATGCACTGCCATGGATTAGCAGATGGTTTTTTTTTCCCTGAATAGAGGCAAGAGTACCTGTAATTATCAGCGCAACATAAAAGCCACGCTGAGACGCCGCACGCACATGCAATTTGAAGGACAGTCCTTTATATATATATATATATATATCGCACCTGAGCATTTCCCCTCGTCTTTCATCCGGCTGAGCAATGAAAGTGCAATTAATTTCCGACACCGCACTGTGCACACCTCTGAACAAAAGGCGCTTGGAGAGAAGCGAGGGTCTGGCGACGATTTTTCCAACAGTTTTTGGGTGTGAAAAAAAAATCTCTGTGGAGCTTGAAGGACACGCCGACAAATAATAGATTATACCTTTACTGGCTGAAGTGATAGGAAGAGTTTATTTTGAAGTCGTTTGTCGTGTGTTGCCACCACATGAGAGTAAAAGTGTGGTGACGTACTGTAACTTAGTAGTACTATTACAACAATGTGTCACTACACAATATTACCATCGCTACAGTATTTTTTTTTAACCTGTTCTGGTTGATAGTACGCAATTACAGAAAAGGCTGGGTATTACATTTTATTATTAAATAGAGAAGGTTAAAATAAATGGCGTGTCGGAAGACATATAACTAAATGAGGCAATTCCTGAAGGAATTGCGTGTGAATGTTTCGATGCTGAAGTTGAACTGAAATGCTGACAGAATGTAGTATGAATGTAAGAATAGTTTGAACGTCGGAATGGTTTGAATGTTGAAATTGTTTGATTGTTGAAAAGCTGACGCTGAACTGAAATGCTAATGGAATGTAGGATGAATGTAGAAATGGTTTGAATGTTGAAATCGTTTACATCAGCGGTGTCCAAAGTGCGGCCCGGGGGCCATTTGCGGCCCGCAGCTAATTGTTTACCGGCCCGCCACACATTCTGGAAATACTATTGTAAAAATGAAAAAGAACATTAAAAAAAAGTGGAATGAGGCGAAATCTAACGAGAAAAAGTTGCAATGTTGACACAAAAGCTGCCATGCAGGCTGTTTTTTTTTTCTTTTGTCTTTCTTCATTTTTCTTCTTTTGCCATTGCTCAAAAAAAAAAATAATGACAAAATAATCCATGTTATAATGAATTATTTTCAGGGCTCCAATTACTTCAAATATTTCACCTTAAAATGTTTTATGTGGTAAATATTGCATATATTGTCGACTAGCCATATAAAAACATCAAAGTTTTCTTTGACAAAAGCGCATAAAACAAACAAAATAATAGTTCCAGCATAAAATCGACAGATATATCTGAAGTTGATCTTGTAACTTAAGTGTTGAAAGTAAAAGAAAAAACTAATAAAAATGTATCACTTTATGAGTGGGGCACCTTTTGGATCCCAAATATATTTAGTGATTTTTTATTTATCTTTTCACTGTGATTACTCAAAGACATGCACCTGGGGATAGGTTGATTGGCAACACTAAATTGGCCCTAGTGTGTGAATGTGAGTGTGAATGTTGTCTGTCTATCTGTGTTGGCCCTGCGATGAGGTGGCGACTTGTCCAGGGTGTACCCCGCCTTCCGCCCGATTGTAGCTGAGATAGGCTCCAGCGCCCCCGCTACCCCAAAGGGAATAAGCGGTAGAAAATGGATTGATGGATGGATACTCAAAAATATGAAATAATTAAAATCAATGGTGTCCTGCATTATTGATCTTTTAGGGCTCTAATGACTAAATACTGCATATTTCAGTTTTACTATTAAAAAAACTAAGTTGTTTTTGACAGAAAAGCCATAAAACATTTTTATTTATTTGTATTACTTTATATCAACTTGAAGTTGATATAGAGATTTACTGTAAGCATTAAATAATTTAAAAAAAATAATAATCTGACTTATTTTTAACATTTTAATGACTGAGACCCTTTATGGTCCCCGGGACCCCTAAAGGTAAAATAAATAATAAATGCATATATTTTGTTTGCTTTAATTTGCTTTAATGCTTTAATTTTTCCGTGTGCGGCCCTCAGTGGAAACATTTTGGACACCCCTGGTTTAAACACTGAAATGGTTTGAACATTGGAATGGTTGGAATGTTAAAGAGTTTGAATTTCCAAGGAAACCGGAATTTGGTTTGAAAGTTGGGGAAGGTGTTAGTTTGAAAGTCCAGGATGAGTGGAATGTGTTGATGTTGGATTGGTTTGAATAGGTTGAAAAATGTGGAGATTTTGCAACTTGGAAAAATTTCCCATTCATTTCAATGGGAACTTCTTGGAATTTTGGGAAAAGCGGGATTTTTTGGAAAATGATTAGGAGCATGAATGTCCTGGTGTTGGAATTGTTTAATTTGGTCAAGAAATGGTGAAGTAGTAACAGTTTTTATTTGAGAAATGGTATGATGGAATTCCTGGATTTTCGGTAAAACCGGGAATGTTTCTAGTTCCTAAATCAACTTGTTTTTTTGTCCTGACTAAGAAACAATTTTTGATGGTGGAATAGTTGAAATGGAATGAAAAACGTAAAAGGAGTAGTCAAACGAAAAATGTTGGAAATAGGGTTAGGAAAAAAAAACAGGAATTCCTGGGAATTTGTTTAATGTGGAAAAATGGTAGTTTGAATGTCTAGGATGAGTTGAATGTGTTGATGTTGGAATGGTTTGAATGGGTTGAAGAGTGTGGGAATTGTGGAAGTTTGAAAACTGGACAATTCATTTTGAATGGGGAAAATTAAATTTAAAAAAAGGAATTATGGGAAATCCTAGAATTCTTTTAGAATTGTTGAAGTAGAGCACACAATTTCCAAACAGGCTGAATATTTTGGAATTCAAACGGTTTGAATGGGATGAAAAATGTGGCACTTGTGGAACTTTGAAGAATGTCCCATTGATTTCAATGGGAATTTACAAAAAAAAATTGGGAATTTCGAAAAAAGCAGGAATTTTTTTGAAAATGGTAAAAAAAACTTGAATGGTCTGAATGAGTTGAAATGGTTGGTGTTAGAATTTTTCAAATCGGTCGAGAAATGGTGAAGTACTAACATTTTTAATTGAGAAATGGTATTAAGGAATTCCTGGCATTTTGGGAAAACCGGGAATTTTTCCAGTTCAAAAACAACTTTGTTTTTTGTCCTGATTAAGAGGAATTATTTGACGGTGGAACAGTTGAAATGGGTTGAAAAATGTGGGAGAAGTAGTCGACAGAAAAAATTGTAAAAAAAAAAAGGGTTTGAAAAAAGGGGAATTCTGGGAATTCCTGGAATTTTTTGGAGCTTGAAAAAATAATAGCTTGAATGTCCAGGATGAGTAAAATATGTTGAAGGTGGAATGGTTTGAATCCTTGGGAAAATGTGGAAATGGTGAAAATTTTAAAAATGGCCATATCATTTTGAATGGGAAAAATGTCTGGGAAAACCCAGAATTCTGGGAAATCTGGGTATTTGGGGAATTTGTCAAGAGAAAGCCCGCAATTCCCGAATTGGCTGACCAGTTTGAAGTTGGAACGGTTTGAATCGGGTGAAAAATGTAGAAGGTAGAGCGCGCCAAAGTCTGGAGAAGAAGAAGAAGAACTAGAAGAGGCAATTCTTGAAGGAATTGCGTGTGAATGCTCCAATGCTGAAGTTGAACTGAAATGCTGACAGAATGTAGTATGAATGTAAGAATAGTTTGAATGTTGGAATGGTTTGAATGTTGAAGAGTTTGAATTTCCAGGAAAAACGGAATTTGGTTTGGAACTTGGGAAAGTGTTAGATGGAATGTGTTGATGTTGGAATGGGTTGAATAGGTTGAAAAATGTGGGTATTGTGGAAGTTGAAAAAAATGGACTATTCATTTTGAAAAGGGAAAATGTCCCAGAAAACTGGGAATTCTTGGAAATCCGGGAATGTTCTTAAATTGTTGAAGGTGAGCACACAATTTTGAACAATATTTTGGAATTCAAACGGTTTGAATGGGGTGAAAAATGGAATAGAATAGAAATTTGGGAATTTCGGGAAAGGCGGGAATTTTTTGGAAAATGTTAAAAGACTTGAATGTTCTGAATAAGCTGAAGTGGTTGGTGTTGAAATTTTTTTAATTGGTCGAGAAATGCTGAAGTACTAACAATTTTAATTGAGAAATGGTATTAAGGAATTCCTGGAATTTCGGGAAAACCGGCAATTTTTCCAGTTCAAAGAGCAACTTTGTTTTTTGTCCTAATTAAGAGGAATTATTTGACGGTGGACTGGTTGAAATGGTTTGAAAAATGTGGGAGTAGTCGCCAGAAAAAAGGATGAATTTTTTTTTTTTTTTAATGCAATTCTTGGAAATCCAGGATTTTTTTTTTAAATTGTTGAAGGTGAGCACACAATTTTGAACAAGCTGAATATTTTGGAATTGAAACGGTTTGAATGGGATGAAAAATGTGGGAGTTGTGGAACTTTGAAAAATGTCCCATTCTTTTCAATGGCAATTTCAATAGAAATTTGGGAATTTTTCCAGTTCAAAAAACAACTTTGTTTTTTGTCCTGATTAAGAGGAATTATTTGACGGTGGAACGGTCGAAATGGGTTGAAAAAGGTGGGAGGAGTAGTCGCCAGAAAAAAGGATGAAAAAGGGTATTAAAAAAACGGGAATTCTGGGAATTCCTGGAAAAAAATTTTACTTGAAAAAAATAATAATTTTAATGTCCAGGATGATTGAAATTTGTTGAAGTTGGAATGGTTTGAATTGCTGGAAAAATGTGGAAATGGGGAAGTTTAAAAAATGGACAATTCATTTTGAAAGGGGAAAATGTCCCAGAAAACTGGGAATTCTTGGAAATCCGTGAATTTTTTTTCATTGTTGAAGGTGAGCACACAATTTTGAACAGGCTGAATATTTTGGAATTGAAACGGTTTGAATGGGATGAAAAATGTGGGAGTTGTGGATCTTTGAAAAATGTCCCATTCTTTTCAATGGCAATTTCAATAGGAATTTCTGGAAAAGCGGGAATTTTTGGGAAAATGTTAAAAAGACAATGGGAATTTCAATAGAAATTTGGGAATTTCAATGGAAATCTGGGAATTTAAATAGAAATTTGGGAATTTCGGGAAAAGCGGGAATTTTGGGGAAAATTTTAAAAAGACTTGAATGTTCTGAATGGGTTGAAATGGTCGGTGTTGGAATTTTTCAAATCGGTTGAGAAATGGGGAAGTACTAACATTTTCAATTGAGAAATGGTATCAAGGAATTCCTGGAATTTTGGGAAAACCGGGATTTTTTCCATTTCAAGAACAACTTAGTTTTTTATCCTGATTAAGGGGAATGATTTGACGGTAGAACGGTTTAAATGGGTTGAAAAATGTGGGAGGAGTAGTCGCCAGAAAAAAGGGTGAAAAAGGGGTTTGAAAAAAACAGGAATTTCGGGAATTCCTGGAATTTTTTTTAACTTGAAAAAAATGATAATTTGAATGTCCAGGATGAGTGAAATATGTTGAAGGTGGAATGGTTTGAATCGTTGGGAAAATGTGGAAATAGGGAAAGTTTAAAAAATGGACAATTCATTTTGAAAGGGGAAAATGTCTCAGGAAACTGGGAATTCTTGGAAATCCGGGAATTTTTTTTAATTGTTGAAAGTGAGGACACAACTTTGAACAGGCTGAATATTTTGGAATTGAAACGGTTTGAATGGGATGAAAAATGTGGGAGTTGTGGAACTTTGAAAATTTTCCCATTCTTTTCAATGGCAATTTCAATAGAAATTTGGGAATTTCTGGAAAAGCGGGAATTTTGGGGAAAATGTTAAAAAGACAATGGGAATTTCAATAGAAATTTGGGAATTTCAATAGAAATTTTGGAATTTTGGGAAAAGCGGGAATTTAAAAAAAAAAATGTTAAAAGACTTGAATGTTCTGAATGAGTTGAAATGGTTGGTGTTAGAATTTTTCAAATTGGTCGAGAAATGTTGCAGTACTAACAAATTTAATTGAGAAATGGTATTAAGAAATTCCTGGAATTTCGGGAAAACCGGGAATTTTTTCAGTTCAAAAAACAACTTAGTTTTTTGTCCTGATTAAGAGGAATGATTTGACGGTGGAACGGTTGAAATGGGTTGACAAATGTGGGAGGAGTAGTCGCCAGAAAAAAGGGTGAAAAAGGGGTTTGAAAAAAAGGGAATTCCTGGAATTTTTGTGAACTTGAAAAAAATGATAATTTGAATGTCCAGGATGAGTGATATATGTTGAAGGTGGAATGGTTTGAATCGTTGGAAAAATTTGGAAATAGGGAAAGTTTGAAAAATGGCCAATTCATTTTAAATGGGAAAAATGTCCAGGAAAACCTGGAATTCTGGAAAATCTGGAAATTTTGGGAATTTGTCAAGGGAAAGCCCGCGATTCCCGAATA
>NC_084735.1:77416797-77431797 GCF_033978785.1 Entelurus aequoreus
ATCTTAGAGAAAAACGTAATTTAAAACATTTGTACGCACGTACAACACTTAAGACCTTCAGTATATCAGTATGTGGAATTAAATTATGGAATGGATTAAGCAAAGCAATCAAACAATGTACTAATATGATACACTTCAAGAAACTCTTCAAACTTAAAGTGTTTACAAAGTACAAAGAAGAAGAACCATGACAAACATTCTCAATTTATTTCATCCATCCATTCATTCATTCTTAAAGTAATCTTACTTATCTCATCATATGAAATATGACTTACTTCACCAATTATTATTATTAAATTCTTACTATTATTTATTTATTTATTTTTATTGTGATTACTTATGGAGTTTATTGTGAAAAAATTGTGAACAGGAAGTGAACAAAAAGTTTTGCAACCGTTATGTAAAGAAAGGGGGTAGGATTAAATAAGCTCTGCTTCTTCCTACTCCTTTTCGAACATGTTGAAAAGAAACTGGAAATTGTGATGTATCATGTTGTATGCTTGCATGTTCGAAATAAACTCAAAACTCAAACTCAAACATTTAATAAAGTCAAATACAAATAAGGCTATAAGAGAAGTATCCCACACTTCTCTTTTGTAAAATAAATATGTACAGCAGATAAGGGAATCTACGTCACCGGAAAAATAAAAGTTTGGGTACAATTGTTATAGATGACAGATTCTGTCTCATTTATCAATAAGGTTCCATCAGTGTCATGTTTTTTTCAGCGTAAAAATGTTACACTATTAATGATATCAGAATGAATATTGTAATAACAAAGTACATTCTAATTGTTATAAATAACAATCTTTCTTATTATTTTTTTACATACAGAATATTTATAACTTTATAATTCATCATCATTATTATTATTGTTGTTATTAATATTGTTAGTAATATTATTATTAATATTGCATTCTTCACCAAGTTTAAACCATTACAAATAAATATATTTATTGTTAATTTGTACGTTAGCAGGCTACTTCCTGGTTCTTAGAAGATGACGCAAGACAACTGGAACATACTATTTTTCATCCAAAAAGAAAAAACAATGTTGATTGTGAGAACGTTAGCATTCTACTTCCTGGTTCATTGACGAAAGTAGACCCGAACGTATTAAACAAAAGCAAAAAGAAAATGTAGTGATTGAAATTGAGAAAAGTAAAAAACAAAACAAACGTAGCTTCTTTGTTAGTTAGTTGGCTACTTTTATGTTTCCGTGACACCTTGTGCGGGAGGAACAGTCAAAACCGTGATTGACACACATTCGCACCTTTATGTCCACTCACAGAGAGGTTATGAACGCCTCGGATTCCCCAGCAGGCGACCTTTGCTTCGAACCATGATTACATTAAATTCCCCCTCCTTTCTGTCCTGCAGGTACCTGAAGCCTGACGAGAACAAAAAGTCAAAGCACAAGACGGCTGTGAAGAAGAAGACGCTCAATCCAGAGTTCAATGAGGTAGAGAGGCGCCCAGCAGCGACTGTGCCCAGAGCTCGCCGCGCTCGCAACAATAAATGAAAAAAAGAGCAATTTTGCCAGTCTTTAACCGGATGTGTTTATGTGCTACACAACTAGTAAAAGCTTGTACGGCTGCCAGGGTGAGGATTTGTCCCGGTTTTTCACAAGCCGGTCAAGAAGGTGCAACATTTAGTTTGTGGTGGTGTCGTACACAAAGAACAACATTAAGGAAAACAGGACTATGAATGTTAAACAGGTGACCTCCTTGTGGCTGTAGTGTGTTTTTAACAGAGATTACCTTTTTTTTTTTACCATCAACCCAATCATGGGGTTTCATTTTTTTCAGACTTTATTTGGGTGGAACAATTTTTATATTATTTGACTAAAACATGAATTTGATTAGGTGCAAGTTTTGGACCTAATCAAAAGTTATTTTGGATGCAAATCAACAAAATTAACATAAAAAACAAACATAATATTCAAGTTGGATGGCGTGGCAAAGTTGGTAGAGTGGCCGTGCCAGCAATCGGAGGGTTGCTGGTTACTGGGGTTCAATCCCCACCTTCTACCATCCTAGTCACGTCCGTTGTGTCCTTGGGCAAGACACTTCACCCTTGCTCCTGATGGCTGCTGGTTAGCGCCTTGCATGGCAGCTCCTGACATCAGTGTGTGAATGTGTGTGTGAATGGGTGAATGTGGAAATAGTGTCAAAGCGCTTTGAGTACCTTGAAGGTAGAAAAGCGCTATACAAGTATAACCCATTTATCATTATTTAAGTTAAAGTTAAAGTGCCAATGATTGTCACACACACACTAGGTGTGGTGAAATGTGTCTTCTGCATTTGACCCATCCCCTTGTTCACCCCCTGGGAGGTGAGGGGAGCAGTGAGCAGCAGCGGTGGCCGCGCTCACCCCCAATTCCAACCCTTGATGCTGAGTGCCAAGCAGGGAGGAAATGGACCCCTTTTTTATAGTCTTTGGTATGACTCGTCCGGGGTTTGAACTCACGACCTACCGATCTCAGGGCGGACACTCTAACCACAAGGCCGCTGAGCCACTGATACATAGGTTCTGTGTGGGTCTCAAACCCCAAAATCAGAGTTCTATTACATATCAGGTCAACACGCCATCATATGGGTCACTCTCTCCCAGGGTGAGCTGTTTCAGGAGACAATGTAGCAAATAAATCACATTAACTCCTACGCCCTGCAATCAGAGCCTATATATACAGCTGTGCAATCGCCTGTTTAGTCTCTTTTTCTGGTTTTCGGATTGAGACATGATTATGTGAAACTATCGAGCTCCAATGGTGCCAGGAGAGGTTTTTGGTCCACCCTGTGAGACAGCATTATGGAGCAATCTCGTAGGGCGAGGGAGCTTATGCGCTCTGTGAGAGATGTACCAGCCTCAAATGTGTACCGGGGTCGTGGGTGCCTCCAGGGCATCGCAACATGCCACCCGAGGGAGCCAGGTCAGGGGTGGCCAGGCTCACCGGCGTTCCTTTCGCAACGGGAGTCGCAGTAGGACCTCCCATCTTAGGGGACACCAGACCCCAGTCGGCTGGCGACCGTTTCTGTCCCTGACGGTTATCGGCCTCCGGCTTCAAGCTCACTGGCACCAGTGTACTCGCTGCCCTTGGATACTGAATACACTGGAGTCAGGGTACAAACTTCAGTTCCAAACCAGACCACCACCGTTTTCCGGAATTATTCCTACCCTCGTATGACAGATTGTCAGTCCCTTGTAGCAGAGGTCTTGGCTCTTCTGCAGAAGGGGGCAATAACGCCTGTCCCCACCAGCGAGATGCGCCAAGAGTTTTATTCAACCTACTTCCTGGTTCCAAAGAAGGACAGAGGCCTCCATCCTATCTTGAACCTAAAGAGTTTCAGTTGGGCCTTCTGTTATCTATAAGGCACAGGGATTGGTTCACTGCAGTGGATCTGGGAGATGCATACTTCTACATTCCTGTACACTGAGGCCAGAGGAAGTACCTCCGGTTCTTCTTTCAAGGCACTGTATACGAGCACACCAACCTCCTGTTTCGGTCTGTCCCACACCTTCACAAAGTGCATGTAGGTGTCTCTAGCCCCTCTCTGTTGCCAGGGTATTCATATCGTGAATTACCTGGACGATTGGTTGGTTTGCTCCTCAACAGAACAAGCCCGGCTCGAGACCTCGACTGTGTTGAAACATACTGAGGACCGGGGACTGGCCTTCAACAGGGAGAATAGTTGCCTTGTTCCATCGAGGACGGTGGAGTATCTGGGTTTGGTCATAGATTCAACCTCAGTGAGAGACGTCCTGACCTTGAAGAGGACAGCTGTGCTGATGGACAGCTTGTCACATTTAAATGTGGGCAAACACATAACAGTGAAGCATGGTCGGAGGCTGTTGGACCTCATGGCAGCAGCCTCCCAAGTGTTGCCCCTGGGGTTTGCTTTATGTGCAACTGCGGCACCTTTGGCTCGCCAGACACAAGGGAAGCCCCCTCGAGGATGCTATCCGTGTGTCTTTGATTTGTCTCCCAGCAATTGCATGGTGAACCATGGGCCCCAGTGGGTTGAAAGGTGGCCGTCCCTACAGACGCCTCAGAAGCATGCTGGGGGGGCTCACATTAATCTGCTTGAACTGGAGAGCGTATCGGGCCTTGGTGTACTTCCGTCCCGTGATTCAGGGGAAGCACGTGTTCGTTCAGACCGACAATTTAACGGTAGTTGGCAACATCAACCACGAAGGATGTCTGCAGTCATGGTCCCTGCACGACCTGGCACACAAACTCCTCCTCTTGGCTCATGCACAGGATGTGTCCCTGAAATCTATCCACTTGCTGGAGGAGGTGAACGTAGCAGCAGATCTCCTGCCCAGGGGAATGGCGGCTTCACCCAAAGATTGTGGAAGCCATTGGGTCTCCATTCGGAGAGGCCCAGGTAAACCTATTTGCCTCACTGGAGACCACCCACTGTGGTACTCAATAGCGGGTTGGGTAGGAACATTGGGGGTGGACGCTGTTGCATGCCGGTGGCCCCAGGGCCTGCTTTATGCATTTCCTCCCTTTCCCCTCATACCAGGTGTTGTGGCCAAGTTGGGGATGATGGAGGCCAGGGTTCTGCTTGTGGTCCCAGATTGCCCACATCAGCCGTAGATGGCAACTTTGCAGAGGCTGCTGGCTGAACAAGCTGTCACAGGCTCAAGGGGAGCTCAGGTACCAGAACCTGGGGATTTACAGACTACATGTCTGGCTCCTAGACGGGGTCCACCCTGAGGCTTAAATGCTACTGATATGGCTACCCTGCAGGCAGCCAGAGCTCCCTCTACCAGGGTGATTTACGCTAGAAGATGGAAACAGTTTTGCTAGTGGTGTGCAGGAAAGGGCTGGAACACATGTCTGTATATCCGTCTTGTCTGAGGTTAGGAGGATCTGCCATCTCTCTCCTGCCTAAACCATCTTTTTTACTGAAGGTGTTCCCTTGCTCTTTTGTGTTGAGACCCTTGGTTCTGGAGCCTTTTTATCCTCCTCTCCATAAATCTGCAGAGGCAGCCCAGTTGCACTTAGTCTGTCCAGTCCGGCCCCAGAGGGTATACATTGATCGCACACACCCTGTTAAACAGACCAATCAATTATTTGTGATCTATGGGAAAGCTAAGCTGGGCCAATCTCTTTCCAAGCAACGTTTGGCCCGCTGGGTTGTCGAGGCCTCTGGTCTATGATGGTGCTGGAATCTCTCCATCTAGGGGCGTGGTCGCCCACTCAACCAGAGGGATGGCTGCCTCCTGGGCACTCTTTAAGGGGGCTTTCCTTGGAGGACATTTGTGCGGCAGCTGTTTGGGCCTCTTCCAGGAACTTCGCAAGGTTTTACAGGCTAACTGTTGCTTCGTCAATGGCTTCTGCTGTTCTGGAGGAAGGTCAGTGAACTGTGCTGTCCCTGTCATGCGAGACCGTGACTTCAGGGTTGGTATTCACCTGGTGGTTGTGTTTCATTGATTAAGGAGGTTCTGTTAAAGGAGATCTTTTCTCAGTTGAAAATTGTTTATTTCACAACAGGTGGCCTTCATTGGCTTTTGACTGTTTAATCAAAACCTGAGGCTTTCCTCAATGAACTATGTTCTGAACTGAACTGTTATTCTAAGGGTTTTTAGCCTCACTTCCTCTTCTGCTGGACCTTATTTGGTACACTGCTGACCCATACTGTGGCGTGTTGACCTGATATGAAATAGAACGGATGGTTGTGGAAGGTAAACATGCTTCTATTAATAAAGGTCAACACGCCAGCTTGTAGTGTCATTCAGAAAGCTGGTTCTGCCTCAGTCGGAGAAAAGCGACTGAACATGCGATTGCAAAGCTGTATGTACAGTTGCTGATTGCGCCCGCAGGGAGGAGGTGTGAATGTGATTCATTTTCTACATTGTCTCCAAAAACTCCTTTGGAGAGAGTGACCCATACGGTGGTGTGTTGACCATAGAACCACGGTTATTTCGTAACCATCCAATTTACCAATATGTTTTTTCAAGGCCGATACCAATTATTAGTAGTCAAGGAGCCTGATAACCAATATTTGTAGGCGATATTAATTTGCAGTCAAAGTTTATAGTGGTTAATTTAGCACCAACAAACATCAGGAGATTTTATATACACCTTTATTATGTGTGTCTAAGAAGAACATCCACATTTGCATTTCAAAATATAGGCGATCTTTTGGGAAATTTTGAAAAAATATGGGATTTTCTCTACATCACAATAACTCACCAGCTACTAAATTTTACAGCAATTTATTGATTGAATACAGGGGTGTGCAAACTTTTTGACTCAGGGCTAAAACAATTTGATACATACATACATATTCTATATTTAAATTCAGATGAATTTAAATAGATGAAAGTTCTCTTTTTCTGGCCATTTTGAGCGTTTAATTCACCCCACAAATGTGATGCTCCAGAAACTCAATCTGCTCAAAGGAAGGTCAGTTTTGTAGCTTCTGTAACGAGCTAAACTGTTTTCAGATGTGTGAACATGATTGCACAAGGGTTTTCTAATCATCAATTAGCCTTCTGAGCCAATGAGCAAACACATTGTACCATTAGAACACTGGAGTGATAGTTGCTGGAAATGGGCCTCTATACACCTATGTAGATATTGCACCAAAAACCAGACATTTGCAGCTAAAATAGTCATTTACCACATTAGCAATGTATAGAGTGTATTTCTTTAAAGTTAAGACTAGTTTAAAGTTATCTTCATTGAAAAGTACAGTGCTTTTCCTTAAAAAATAAGGACATTTCAATGTGACCCCAAACTTTTGAACGGTAGTGTATATATATATATATATATATATGTGTGTACATATATGATACATGTATATATAGCCTATATATATACCCTATACATAAATATACACATATATAGCCTATACATATACAGTATATGTGTACATATGATACATTTAGATATATATTATATATACACACACTGACACATACCTATATATATATATATATATATATACATACACACACACACACTGACACACATACATATACATATATATATAAACATGTATATATACATATTTATATACATATTTATATATATACTACACACACACACACACACACAATTATATATATATATGTATATATATATATATATATATATATATATATATATATATATATATATATATATATATATATATATATATATATATATATATATATATATATATATATACATACATACATACATACATACATACATACATACATACATACATACATACATACATACATGCATGCATACATACATACATACATACACACACACACACATACATACACACAAAGAACAAAACAAATATTTTTTCGCGTGAGCACCGCAGTAAAAAGTAAACTGGAGAAAAATTCTCACAAGAACTCAGAGACATGCCCTGTCAGATATCAAAACATATTTGGGAGAATTATTGACAGTGAGAGTATTTTTTTTATTCTTAAATTATTTATTTTTTTAAGTAATTGGGCTCCAGCAAAAAGGAAACTCTTCTTATGCAGGGCAAATTAGCTGGTGCTTGTGCAGTGGTTATTACTACCTACTTCACTTCGATATTTACTTGTTAGTTAGTTACTAAATACTGCTATCATATTTGTATGTATTGTATCTGCTGATGTAGTTGTTGAAGTTTCCGATATACGTCAAAACCCAAATATCCGCGCCTATAATCGGTCGAACTGTACCCAGGATGCAGAGACGGCAGGTGAAGTGCCAAAGATTCGGTCTCTTCTAGTGGCAAATACTACTGTATTATTGGTATTTATAGTTTATTTAGCTGTTTTTATGATTGAAAATGCTTCATTTTAGGACCAACAAATTATAGTATATGCTTTGAAAAATGCTTGAAATATCTGCAACGTGGTGAAGGGACCTTTAACGTGTATTGTACTGCTCTAAGATGTATGAAATATAAAAGGATAAAATCAAATAGCGCCATCTTTGTTGGAGCTGGTGGGGCAAATTACCCCCTGCCCCATCGCTAGTAGCATTTAGTACAAAATGCTATACTTCACCACCCAAAGCATAATAAATGTATGTACACTTATGGTGTTTCCAATACATTTCTGCAGCAAGAAAGGCATTTCAATTTTCAGGTGGGAGCTGGATAACCTCGGCCAAACACGCTCAAAGGCCAGCGGCTTGACATTTCCTTTGACATTTTTTTCCATCTATATTCCTCCATCACCTCTTGGTCTTTCCATCAGAGACAAACATGTGGGCCTACTTTGATATTAAGGGCGGGGATTTCAAAGCAGACCCCCGATGAATGAACGCTGTTGCAAATTGATACACACACCCACACACCCACACACACACACACGCATGTGCACACACACACGCAAGAATGCCAGCTGTATTGATTATTCACTCTTTAAGAGTTCCAACACGGAGGACTTTAACACTTGCAGTACACTGACCAGCACTTTGAGAGTATCTGCATCCATCTTTCCATGACTTGTGTTCCCTGAGCCACTATTGCCACGACACAAACCGTGTATTGTTATTACAAAGTACATTTAGGACCTCATCGGGAGCTAAATCTACTTCACCGGGAAAAACAAATTGCTTTTAAAGAAGATGAAGGTACTGATTGTATGTTGTACCCATGAGCTTTAAAGGTTTACAGCACAAGAGCGCAACTAATACTTTTTTTGCCCTAGAGAATAAAATGTATAAGTAATCATCTTGCAGTACAATAATCATCCCTATGTAGTACTAGACTCTACCTTTAGGGGTGTAATCGCTTGTCGCTAGATTGTGCGTAGAAAAATATTACAAACCCCGTTTCCATATGAGTTGGGAGATTGTGTTAGACGTAAATATAAACGGAATACAATGATTTGCAAATCATTTTCAACCCATATTCAGTTGACTATGCTACAAAGACAACATATTTGATGTTCAAACTGATAAACATTTTTTTTTTTTGCAAATAATCATTAACCAGCAACACGTGACAAAGAAGTTGGGAAAGGTGGCAATAAATACTGATAAAGTTGAGGAATGCTCATCAAACATTTTGGAAATTTGGAACATCTCACAGGTGAACAGGCAAATTGGGAACAGGTGGGTGCCATGATTGGGTATAAAAGTAGACTCCATGAAATGCTCAGTCATTCACAAACAAGGATGGGGCGAGGGTCACCACTTTGTCAACAAATGTGTGAGCAAATTGTTGAACAGTTTAAGAAAAACCTTTCTCAACCAGCTATTGCAAGGAATTTAGGGATTTCACCATCTACGGTCCGTAATATCATCAAAGGGTTCAGAGAATCTGGAGAAATCACTGCACGTAAGCAGCTAAGCCCGTGACCTTCGATCCCTCAGGCTGTACTGCATCAACAAGCGACATCAGTGTGTAAAGGATATCACCACATGGGCTCAGGAACACTTCAGAAACCCACTGTCAGTAACTACAGTTGGTCGCTACATCTGTAAGTGCAAGTTAAAACTCTCCTAGGCAAGGCGAAAACCGTTTATCAACAACACCCAGAAACGCCGTCGGCTTCGCTGGGCCTGAGCTCATCTAAGATGGACTGATACAAAGTGGAAAAGTGGTCTGTGGTCTGACGAGTCCACATTTCAAATTGTTTTTGAAAACTGTTGACGTCGTGTCCTCCGGACCAAAGAGGAAAAGAACCATCCGGATTGTTATAGGTGAAAAGTTGAAAAGCCAGCATCTGTGATGGTATGGGGGCGTATTAGTGCCCAAGACATGGGTAACTTACACATCTGTGAAGGCGCCATTAATGCTGAAAGGTACATACAGGTTTTGGAGCAACATATGTTGCCATCCAAGCAACGTTACCATGGACGCCCCTGCTTATTTCAGCAAGACAATGCCAAGCCACGTGTTACATCAATGTGGCTTCATAGTAAAAGAGTGCGGGTACTAGACTGGCCTGCCTGTAGTCCAGACCTGTCTCCCATTGAAAATGTGTGGTGCATTATGAAGCCTAAAATACCACAACAGAGACCCCCGGACTGTTGAACAACTTAAGCTGTACATCAAGCAAGAATGGGAAAGAATTCCACCTGAGACGCTTAAAAAATGTGTCTCCTCAGTTCCCAAACGTTTACTGAGTGTTGTTAAAAGGAAAGGCCATGTAACACAGTGGTGAACATGCCCTTTCCCAACTACTTTGGCAAGTGTTGCAGCCATGAAATTCTAAGTTAATTATTATTTGCAAAAAAAAATAAAAGTTTATGAGTTTGAACATCAAATATGTTGTCTTTGTAGTGCATTCAACTGAATATGGGTTGAAAAGGATTTGCAAATCATTGTATTCCGTTTATATTTACATCTAACACAATTTCCCAACTCATATGGAAACAGGGTTTGTACATATACACACACATACAGTATATATTCTCAATGGAACCCTTAAAGTTTTGGTGTTGTTTACTGGCGTCATCATGCAGTATACACGTATCTCTTATGTATGACTGCCATCTACTGGTCACACTCATTACACCATGTACCAAATAAAATTGCTTCGAGGTCGGTAAGCACAACCAGAATTATGCCGTACATCAGGCGCACCGGGTTATAAGGTGCACTGTCGATTTTTGCAAAAATTAAAGGATTTTAAGTGCGCCTTATAGTCTGAAAAATATGGTAATAGTTTTTTTTTAGAATGAGCTGCGGCCCGCACTTTGCATACCCCTGCTTCAAATAATAACAAAATAATAATGGATTAGATTTTGTGCCCCGCTTTTCTATTATTAGATACTCAAAGCGCTCACAGAGAAGTGGGAACCCATCATTCATTCACACCTGGTGGTGGTAAGCTACATTTGTAGGGGTAGACTTCAGGAGTATAATAGCTTGTCACTTGTGGTTCAAGTTGGCCTCTACTCTTCTACTGTCCAGGAGTTCTCCTACGACATCAAGTATGCAGACCTCACCAAGAAGACTCTGGAGGTGACGGTGTGGGATTACGACCTCGGGAAGTCCAACGATTTCATCGGTAAGTGTTGTGGGTAGCTGGCGACGATAGCGTCCGCCAGCTGAGGGGTTTTAACAGTAGCTACTCGCTCCCGTAAGTGGATAGTGTTGCGTCGGACCAGTTCTTCCTCCAAAGGAATCTAAGTTACTGGTCAATCCCAAGTTCTTTCAATGACATATAAGTTAAGTTAAAGTTAAAGTACCAATGATTGCCACACACACACTAGGTGTGGCAATATTATTCTCTGCATTTGACCCATCACCCTTGATCACCCCCTGGGAGGTGAGGGGAGCAGTGAGCAGCAGTGGTGGTCACGCCCGGGAATCATTTTTGGTGATTTAACCCCCAATTCCAACCCTTGATGCTGAGTGCCAAGCAGGGAGGTAATGGGTCCCATTTTTATAGTCTTTGGTATGACTCGGCCGGGGTTGGAACTCACGACCTACCGATCTCAGGGCGGACACTCTAACCCAGGGGTGTCAAAGGTACGGCCCGAGGGCCGGATCAGGCCCGCGAACAGGTTTTATCTGGCCCGGGGGATGAATTTGCTAAGTATAAAAATTAACCTGAAATTTTTCAATGAAAGAAACTGCTGTTCTAAATGTGTCCACTGGATGTCGCAATAGCAATTCTTTGTATCTTTGTAGATGATGCTACATATGTACAAAACAAACCACATGATGTTTTAGTACATCAGTCGAGGAAAATGATCCAGCTACATAAATAACGTACTGTAATTTGATTTTGATATAGTTTTTTAATCTTGATAGATTGAAAATTAACACCAATGAGTTGATTGATGTACATTTATTCAGAAAATATAAATAACGACAAATAAAGTATATATACTATTAACCGCAACAGGTAATTGTAAAAAAAAAACAACAACAACAACATTATAATTTGTACAATTTCAGAATGTGCTTGTTCTATTTTTAAACAAAGAAAACAATCTGAATTGTCTTTATTTTTAAGTTATCGTGCCGTGATTTTACTAGTCCGGCCCACTTGGGAGTAGATTTTTCTCCATGTGGCCCCCGATCTAAAATGAGTTTGACACCCCTGCTCTAACCACTAGGCGATCTCAGGGCGGACACTCTAACCACTAGGCCACTGAGTAGATATATGCTGAGTAAGAAGGACCATCAAGACAGAATTGGAATATTTTCTAGTTTATTCCAAAGCTTTGGGAGACCAACTTAATTAATACATTCGCATCGGCTGCTCTAGTTGATCTGGCATTCAAAGGGAAAGGGACTACTTCTTGAATCCGCAAACAGCCCACACCCTCTCCAGAAAGGAATACAGGCTCATTGTTCTACTACAGATACGATATAAGGGAGTTCTCCAACTTCAAGGTAACACAGTTTACTTGCGGACAAAAAAATAGAAAGAGTACAAATGGAAAAACACTAGCTACTTCAAACATGACTTTGAATAAAGAAATAACTCTAAAACATTTATATGCATTCTCCACAATAGTCACCGACTTGTTTCCACTGCGGCAAATTGGCCCGGAGCCTAGAACTAATCTTGGTTTTTTTTTTAAATCCGCCACAGTCCTGAAACCGATTTTTTGGATTCCAATGATTGTCTTCCCATCTTCAGGTGGTGTGTCTCTGGGCATCAACGCCAACGGAGAGAGGCTGAAACACTGGTTCGACTGCCTCAAGAACAAGGACAAGAAAATCGAGCGCTGGCACACGCTGACCAACGAGTTACCCGGTTCACTAAATGACTGAGACCGGAGACCGGAGCCCGACCCGATTGGACGCCTGCATCCATTCCATCCATCGCGTCCTGCTCGCCCCTCTCCTCAAGTACACTGACCTTCTCTCTCTCTACAGGGCTCAAGTGAAAGGAACTTTATTACAGCATGGCTTGGGAGTTCATCGCTATAGCAACGACTCGTGAAGGCGGTTCCGGTGAAGGATGTAGCCATGGGGAATATGCATGTATGCTAATATCGCAAAGAGTTCAATGTTTATTTTCTTGTCTTGCACTCGACGGAGGATTGTAGAACTTTCCGGTCTCTTTCTTATAGTACTCGCCTCGGTTTACGGTCAGGACGGTTTTTCCGGAGTAGTAAGGAACACCCCGCGGCGATGGCGTCTTAACGCAGAACAAAACATGCTCACAAACGGCGCGTAGCGTGTGTTAGGATCGATTTTATCCGACAAGATGGAGACTATGCTACTGTGTTGTTAGCATGCAGGTTTTGTCGAGTATCCATCATGTTGCCACCGACCAATGAGCAACAAGCAGTGGCACCAGAAAAAGAAAAAAGGTACCAAGTGTAGTACCTGCTTCCGCCAGTGGAAAATGTGTCGTAACAAAAACGTTTTGGTACACTATTGGTCACTTCATTAGGTACACTTACGCAATCTAATAGTGTATCGGACAAAATCCCGACTGGGACCACGCCGTTTTGTGTGTCTTCAGGTTTAATGCTAACGAGCCGTGTTCGTCCACACGTGTTTCCAACTCAGCGGGTCGCCACTTTTAACTTATAAACTGTAACTCCACTACGTATTAGATTCTATATATCGCATACAACAACGTAACGTTAATCAAGGCGGTAGACGGGAGGACACACATTTTTAGCAACTCTAGCTTCGCTATGTGAGCTACATGCTAACATTAGAGTCACATTTCAACAGCAACATTATGCCAGGTTAGCATAATCGCAAAAAAATATAAAATCCCCCTATTAACGAATGAAGTCAAACGTTAGCAACTTTAGCATAGCTATGCGAGCTACATGCTAACATTACACTCACATTTTAACAGCAACATCATTCCAGGTTAGTTTGAGTCTAACTGATAGTTAGCGGGGCTTTATTTTAAGATGTGTAGCAAAGCCTGCTTTCCAAAACAACATAGAAACATTACAGTAGCTACGTGAGCTACAGTGCTAAAATGACACTCACATTTTAACAGCAACATCATTCCAGGTTAGCATACTCGCTGAAAAATAAAACTAAATAATCGAACTTACAGCACCCAAGTTTGAGTCTAATTGATAGTTAGCAGGGCTTTATTTTAAGATGTGTAGCGAAGCCTGCTTTACAAAACAATGTAGAAACATTACAATAGCTACAGTGCTAACGTTACACTCACATTTTAACGGCAACATCATTGTAGGTTAGCATATTTGCTGAAAAATAAAACTATATAATCGAATTTACAGCACCCAAGTTTGAATCTAATTGATAGTTAGCGGGGCTTTATTTTAAGATGTGTAGCGAAGCCTGCTTTACAAAACAATATAGAAACATTACAATAGCTATGTGAGCTACAGTGCTAAAATGACACTCACATTTTAACAGCAACATCATTCTAGGTTAGCATACTTGCTGAAAAATAAGACTAAATAATCGAACTTACAGCACCCAAGTTTGAATCTAATTGATAGTTAGCAGGGCTTTGTTTTAAGATGTGTAGCGAAGCCTGCTTTACAAAACAATGTAGAAACATTACAATAGCTACAGTGCTGACATTACACTCACATTTTGGCAGCAACATCATTCTAGGTTAGCATATTTGCTGAAAAATAAAACTATATTATCGAATTTACAGCACCCAAGTTTGAATCTAATTGATAGTTAGCGGGGATTTATTTTAAGATGTGTAGCGAAGCCTCCTTTCCAAAACAATATAGAAACATTACAATAGCTACAGTGCTAAAATGACACTCACATTTTAACAGCAACATCATTCCAGGTTAGCATACTTGCTGAAAAATAAAACTAAATAACCGAACTTACAGCACCCAAGTTTGAATCTAATTGATAGTTAGCGGGGCTTTATTTTAAGATGTGTAGCGAAGCCTGCTTTACAAAACAATATAGAAACATTACAATAGCTACGTGAGCTAACATTACACTCACATTTTAACAGCAACATTATTCTAGGTTAGCATATTTGCTGAAAAATAAAACTATATTATCGAATTTACAGCACCCAGGTTTGAATCTAATTGATAGTTAGCTGGGATTTATTTTAAGATGTGTAGCGAAGCCTGCTTTACAAAACAATATAGAAACA